>NC_060170.1:15819563-15884853 GCF_021292245.1 Micropterus dolomieu
TTTTCCACACACACCTCCTGAAAAATGACAGTATAAAAGACTTCACATTGTCAATATAATATGGCGATTATGCCAGTAACGCCCAGAAACTGGACATTTGCAGAGACACAATGACCAGTGTTGTTGCTGAAGGTTACAAAGCAGGAATATGTTGCTGCAGGACATGACAACAACATGGTAGCCACAAAGCTTGAGTGCAAGTGCCATTCAGGTCTCAGTTACAATGTAACCCCCGACAGCTGAGCTCAGTTGTCTGCAACTGCAAAGTGTCAAAACAGCGCAGTTTGCATCGGCGCGGATTGAAAATGACAGTGCCGTTTTTCCACGAGAAGGGGGAAAATGCGTCGTATCCACACACACTGGTCCGCATTGGAGCTGTATACGATCTGACTGGTCAATTTTTACAAGTCATCATCTGCCCGGCTCGAGAAAACTAGGCCTGTAGCTATATTGAGCACCACCCTGCAGCCCTATTTCAGATTCCATTCAAATGCGACATGTGCCGTGTGTGTGCGAACCTACATGGGCGAGGAGCTGCGCAAGAAGAATTGAGCTAAATTTTATTTTAGGGCTTTTTCTGCGTCTGCTTACCTGCAGATGTTCCTGAAATCGTATCGGCAGTATCTGAGCCATTTCTGGAGGATTTATCTTTCTGAAGAATCCGCGAGGAAGGAAAGGGGAAGGGGACAGCAGGAGCAGTAGAGGCGATCTTGTTCCGTTTGTGCCCTAAACGTCCCCAAAAGTCAAATATGATGGGCTGTAGTAGGTAGTCTGGGTGGCTTGCGCTGGTATCACACAAATCCAGTGACTGCTCCCATTCAGTTTCAGTAGCCCCCCTACACCAGTCCTGAATCAGAAACTCGGCACATCCGCTAAGAAATGTAGTCCATTTCAACTACTACTGAGCCCCGTGCGTAAACCAGTTCCTCCACGAGACAGGGCCGTCCTAAAATCCGCGCTGTGTTATTGTAAGTGATATCTTCGCATAAACAGCCCGTGTCGTGGATTTGTGTTTTCTTCTCAGAGCTGTCAATGCAAGCGGTCTGATATGCAGTTTGTACCCCTCCGCCACAGCCCCTTCCCCCTTCCTCCTTCCTTTCCACCAACTTCGAAATCAGGGCTCGTGACAAGCGCCCCACCTTTGCATGATTGGTACAAAAATCCCACACACACACATTCGTCTTTCCAAAAAGTGTGTCGTATGGGTGACGCATGGATCTGTACCAGAGAGCGCTTCTGACGGTTTAAAATGTCTTTCCAAGATGCTGAAAATGCATCTTTTTGCCTTCCACAGGATCTCATCCATGGCCCAATTCTCTCATCGCCATCATCATTTTCATTAAGCATGGTGAGCAGCAGGTTGTGCACAATTGGGGAAAAAAACTTACTTACTTTTACAGTAAGTTAAGTTTAAAACAAACAAGATTTCTGTCATACACTCAATCTGTTATTAGGAAAAAAACTTTCTGGCCTCATACACTCAACAAAATTATAAACACAACACTTTTGTTTTTTGCCCCCATTTTTCAGGAGCACAGGAACACAAAAGGCCTATTTCTCTCAAATATTGCTCACAAATCTGTCAAAATCTGTGTTAGTGAGCACTTCTCCTTTGCCGAGACAATCTATCCACCTCACAGGTGTGGCATATCAAGATGCTGATCAGACAGCATGGGTATTGCACAGGTGTGTCTTAGGTTGGCCACAATAAAAGGCCACTCGCAAATGTGCATTGCATGTTAAATGCATACGAGACTGACTCTGTGGACACATTTTTGCACATGAAATGGGAGTGATTAGTCTCTTTAAAATTCAGTTTGCAGTTGGTCTGACATACTTCCTTTGAAAACCAAAGGCCTATACATGACTGTTGTGAGTCAGTATTACGCACAGGATGTGGACAGCACAGACATAATTTCAAATCAAAAAGCTACTGTTCCAAAGGATCTGAATTAGACAAAACAGTTTTAACTTCCTCCTTTGAGAAATGTGATTACGTTTTGTATGGAAGGAAACAACTAAGTGCTGTATCGACATTTGTGGTCACCCTGGAAAGTAGTTGATCCTATCAATTCACAGAAAACTGTAACATGTTAAAAACACATTGTGTTTATTGGAACTGCATGCAATCAACTAATCGAATAATATATTAAAATTCTCCTGATTTCAGATTCTCAAATGTGAATATTTTCTGGTTTCTTTACTCCTTTATGACAGTAAACTGACTATCTTTGGGTCATGGACAAAACAAGACATTTGAGGACGTCATTTAGACTTTTGTGAAACACTGATTTTCACCATTTTCTGACATTTTATAGACCAAACAACAGTTAGTTGCAGCCCCTAGTGTTTGCAGTAGATTTCAATCTTTTTATTCAGCTAATAAAGATAAATAAAATATATTTTAAGTCCTGTTACTTACATAATGATGGACTAGTGGCAATAGGTCTCCATGATATCATAATTTATTTATTATATATTTTTTTATGAAAATCTCTAACTTGGGGCATCGTGGTGGCCTAGCTTCAAAGACACTGGCTATGTAATGTAAATATCCCTCCAGGGATCTTTGTTGAAAGCCAAGCCTCTTCTCTCTCTCCCTCATTTTCTGCCATGTCTCTACTCGCACTACCTAATAAAAGCAAAAATTTCTAAAACACTTTTAGACAAAATCTATGATTTAAAATGTAATTGTGTCTCGGAGAAAAAATTAAAAAGACATCAATGTTACTTTAAAGTTAATAGCCAGCTGCTGTACAGTATGTTGCAAATCACACAATGTTCTTGGGGTCAGGATCCACAGAATAGATCAGTTTTTCATCCCAGCAGTTATCCTGTAACAGAGCTACACAATGCCTTACACCCACCTGCTTAATTATACTTGCTCCAGGAAGTTATTTGGTACTCATTTACACCACCTGTCTATGCAAATGCAGCAGCTGCAACAAGCCTCTGCATATATAGCCTTTACTGAAATTTCCAGCATATATTGTGATTAGACAACTTCAGACTGTGTTATTACTGTAAAAACACAAGTCAACTCTAAAAACACATGACAATATATGGTGTGTTAAGCTAAATAAGCATGATGCTCGTTCTGCATGTAATTTCATGACTTTCAGGCACTTTACAGCCATAATCTAGCTTTTACTTGTTAGACTGAATCCATGTTTTACAGTAGATTTTAATGGCACTTCTTTTAAGTCGATAAGTTGTGACAGAAGAGTTGTTTGCCCACTTAATGAGATGATACCAGTCTGAAGCAGATGATCAAAATTATTAAAATGTAGGACTTAACTGATATGTGAATAATGTTGAGGTTTTACACTGCATGGTTAAATCATGCACAATGGATTCTGTCATGTAGTATGCTCACAGGCCCTGGATTTGGCCACAGAGAAGGTGGTTTTCCTCTGACAGGAAGCAGGTGTAACCAGCAGCGTCTGGTCAGTGGCCACCAGAAGGCAGTTCATACACAAACACACAACTCTGGTGTCTCAGTTAAAGCCACAAACTCACCACACTGACATTCAATGACAACAATCTATCTATCAAATAGAGGTTTGACCACAGTAGAGGTTCGAGTTTATTCAAAGGACTTCATCAAGCTTCAGTTCAACAACAGTAAATATAGGGAAACTGTGGTTAAAGAAATAAAATTAAAAACATTGTAATTGCACAGTATCTATATACTCAATTAACAAACCGTATAATCAAAATCAAAGTCATCAGACTAAACTAATCTAGGTAAAAGATACACTGAAATCTGCACCAGTGACTAAAATGAAACTGACTTATTCATGGAGACTTATCTTGATGGTTCATCACACATGACCACGATAATGGAGTAGGAGGCACAAAGTAATGGTGAAGATTTTAGCTGTATATTTGGAGGCTGTTGCCATGTGGTTTGATATCTTATAACAGAACAACAGAAATATACAGTTTGTATGTTCAAAGGTCTGTGGAATAAAGTGTTTTGACAGCCATATCACATTTCTTCATTCAAAGGTAGAAACACCAGACTCCGTGACTGTTTTTCACTAGAGACAGTTAACCTTGTGCAATTGTTGCTAAAATGATTACATGGCACAAAACAGGAAAACCACTTTGTCAAAGCAAAGACCTTTAAGAACTCTGAGCTTTAAGTTTTGGGTTAAAGCTGTTCTTGTGTCATGTGGCAGTTGAGTGTCTTGGAGCAACTTGTGACATCTAAGTTTGCACTGCATTAAAACTTTACATTGTCTATTTCAATTTACAAACAGCATCAATAGTACTTCTTCAGTATAACTGATTTCATACAGTTGTAATTACACTTTTGTGACAACCAGAAGATCCAAGTGGAAAAATTTCAAACTGTACAATTATCCTCATATAACTCACATCAATACAACGTGAGAGAAGCTACTGTTAGTTATAAGAGCGTGCAGGGTGAGTTAAATATGCCGTGTGCTTGGCCTGGCTTTTGCTGTCTATCAGAAAAAGCTGGTTATTTTTGTGGTGGGAAATAATCTCGTCGAGGGTGCTGAAAATCTGAGAGAGACAAAGATAAAGGGAGAAAGGTCAGTAAATGAAAAACCTGAAATCCTTCCAGGATCCTGCTTTCTTTGTGTTCTTCTTCTCCTTCCTCTCACTCTCTCTACAGCCCAATCCCCTCTCTAAAAACATGTCCAATTTGCCCTCACCTCTTCGTTCTTCTTGCCCTCTTTTCCGAGGGCATAACCTTGTGTCTCCTCCAGGAAGCGGATGGGAATGTTGTACACCTTCTGCTGGTAGAGCACAGCGAGGGTGTACGGCTGGCGGGCGCTCTGGGCTGAGCTGTTTCGGATGAGAAAGGCGCCGTCCTACAGCAAGGAAAAGAGAAGAAGACGGGAAAATCTGAGCAAAACTGACACAAAGAGTAGGAAATAAAAAGGGATGAAGAGGGGAAGTTTGGGAAGCTTTGATAGGAGAAGAAAGGCCAAAAGAGGAGAACAGTGAAGTAAAAATAAAAGTGAGTGATAGATTGAGAACTGAGGGAATGTAAAAAGATTGTACATGTTATACAGAGTGAGTGGTGGTAATCACTGTCATGGAAACCTGTCTGACTCAGATTTGGCTTTTACTTGTGAGTCAGCAAAAACAGGAACATAAACACTCCCCATTGTCTGTACAACACCCTTGCCTTAAGCCCTGGCGTTAGCTTGGTTGGAAATAAAAACTGAATGAAACCTAAAACTGTTTGGTTTACCTTGTTGACCCTCAACAAGAGGCCCTCCGCTGTCTTCCTGTTGCAATCTCCAGCAAACCATTCTTTGTCCTGTAATATGACATAATAATAACAATAACAGTAAACCTCTCCACACTAACTTGTGTGAAAGATTGTCCATGCAGATAGATACCATACCTCATTCCCAGATTGTTTGGGTGCCCTCATACCACCAGAGAAGGCTTAAAAAAGATGGAAAACATGTTATGTCAAGTGTCAATTGCAGGTTTGGGAAATCCGTATTTGGCAACAACCAGATGGTTAAAAAGAAGTAAAGTATGATCCATGTAAATGTTTGGATTACATTAAGGAAGAATCTAAGCAGATCCCAAATGATCGCAGTCATCCCTCAGGATTAAAAACCCCCTTTTAAAAAAATAGGAGCTTACCCACAGGCTTAGTGTCTGGAGGATTTGGAGGACTGGAATAAAGACAGGAAGGCTAATGTTATACAATAATTTTAATTCTCATGTATGCATGCACTTGCGGATGGGTTCAACTGCAGAAAAACGTTGGAAATTAATGTAAATCATCACAGTTTTACCATTTTTACTAACATCTCAGCTGTCTAACAAAGCTCTCCACCCTCTCTGCATTCTTCACCTCTTACCTGGGTTTACCTTCCTTCAGGTTTGCTGGCATAGCGGGCTTAACAGTGAGTGGTGGTGGGAGTTTTGTCGGAAATGTGGCCCGTCTTGCTTCAAATGAAGGAGCTACAGAGACAAGAAATGTGCTTCATTGTCATGATCAAAATTATTTATTTTGTGTGGTTTGTACTGATATTTTATCAGTTTTTAAAGATGTGTTCTTTACCTGTTTTCAGCTCACTCAAGGAAGGCACAAATTGTGAACTCTGAAAGGGAAGAAATAAAAGTTACTGAGCTTAATTTCCTGGGTAGGAAATGGAAATACAGAGTAAGAATGAAATCTGCCATTTCTAATTCAGCCCCTGTCTTGATGGTCTCAGTTTAAATGAAGACAGAACTTAGCATAAGGAAAAGATAAGACTGAGCACTGAAATGAATAGACTCACAGACATAGCTCTTGGTACCGGAGGTTTCATCCTGCAGACAGAGAGAATGTATATTTTCATTGCATGTTTATTACAAGGAATTTACTGTACAATGGCACAACTAGGCTACATCTGCCACATTTGCATTTTGCTGCAAAAACACAGCAGCATCATTGTCTGACATGACATGGGATTATGAAGGTGTGCCGACAGATTATCACAGGTTCGAGCATATCACCATGCTCCGGTAAGGTAGTAGGTTGACCCAGGTTGTGGGTTACTTACATGGTTACGGGAAAAGGTCCTGTCTGCGGAGAAGGAGGCATCCTCATCGGAGCACGCGGGGGAGGAGAGCAAGCTGCAGCAGGAGCGGGAAAAAAGGAAATTAGCATTTTTATTAGACTTTCCATCATCTGGAAATGAAATATGGCTGTCTTTCACAATACATAATGAAGTAGTTTAAGTAACTGTCTGATCATCACTCACAGATCAAACTGTTCATTAAAAAACACAGTTCTTGGGAAGTGTGATAACCTACCAGCTGCCGGCTCTAAATACAGGTCATCGTTAGCTTCCTGGAACACAAAAAGACAAAAAATGTCATGTCATTACAATAGATATGAGCAATACACATGGTCCAATGTGCCAAACGTCGGGTCATTGTATGAAAGCCCAGCATTACAGTTCAGGCAGAGCACTGAAGTCACGCTGACATTAGTTGACTGACATGAGTCAATTCATGCTTGCAATGCCACAACCGGCTCAGTAGTTTAGCCACCGTCAATGTTTAGATCATCGAGAGGAACTAGTCTTACAAATGGCCACTACCAAACCATTCCTGTATCGGATACTTTTCCACACATGAATCATATCCTTTATCCAAGTTAAGCTTACCTGGTCTTCATTGGGATCCAGATACACATCTGAAATGCAGAAAAGAAAATGCTAGCAGTGATCTATGTCATTGTGGTATCATACAGGTCTCTTGTGGTGGTGAACTGTACCAAAAAGCCTTTATAAGTGAAGACAGTATGAGAGAGAGTTAACAAGTGCCAGAGTTTACCAGATAATGTCAGTCAGTAAGTGTGTTAGTTAGTTGGTTGGTTAGTTAGTAAAAGGAGTTATACTAAAGTCTCTTATTATTTCAGTTTTATAATATTACAACATAACACAACAATATAATGTTACATTATTAACATCACAGGTGGAGACATAGAAACAGAACAAAACAACACAGAATGAGACAGAACTGTACCAGACACAACAACGCTGCACACTGTGATAACCAGGACTGCTGATAAATATATTTTACTGTGTACATGTGCTGTGATCATAGGGCAGAAGGCAAAAGGTAGAAGACGAATCAGACCTGTAGGTGCTGTAGGGAAAATCAGGCAAAGCCAGAGGATGTGGGAAGAATCTTCTATTGATGGGTAAGGTCCTAGTCTTTTAAACTAATTAATTTTGGCAACATTTTTGGTGCAAAGTTGTGATTGCCTTGGTGTTCTTGCACCTCGTTTTATTTTGGTAATAAGTTGAGTTTCTGAGGCACTCATGGTGCAGCTCAGCGACACTACACTAGGTGGCACTCTCTTCTTTGTTTCGCTCACAGCTGCAATCTCTGCTTGTCTTACACTTACAACCCAGTTCTACTTGTATTTATGCATTCTTAACAAACTGCTGTTGCATTAAATATTAAACACAATAAGTCTGTGTGCCATGTGGGTATTTACCTGGGAAAGATCTATAAGACAACAGGTGTGCAGTAACAGCAAATGCCAAGTGGTTTATGGAGTGGGTTTATCAAATGACTGTAGGCTATTTCTGTAAATAGCACATGACAAATAAAAGCTCATATTTATTTTAGTTTAGTTTATCTGGTTGCCACATCACCTCAGTAAGACATTTACCTTCCTCTCAGTCAACAGTCATTTAGAGGATGGTGAATTATTTCTTGAAAAGCTTGTTTGTGTTGGTCGAAGTGATTACTGCACCTTCCTCAATGTTGGGTGCAGGTACCGGTGGAGGAGGCATCTTCTTTTTCCCAGGCTTATCATTTCTGTCTACATCAGGTGCTGTGAGCAAGAAGGGTGTAGTTATACCACATAGAAGAAAGAGGTCAAAGACATGAATAAAATGCAGCGTTTATGTAGTTTCAAATGAAAACAGATGAATGACTCACGTTTCTTGATGCTGCGATCATAGTCCTCAGCGTGTTGTTGAGGTTTCTGGATGACAAAGGTGAGATAATTTAATTAAAACAAATGCAACATCTTGAGACAGAGGCAGAGACACACAGAAAACAGACTTTTAGGACACTCAGCTACTGTTACCAAGGCTTTTCCTATTCTGGGTGGAGGAGCCAGCCTCTGTGGGACAGCAGGATTGGACATCCTCTCTGCAAAAAGACATTAAGTGACAGAATTCAAGGGGAAAAGTTAGTTAGTTTTAAATTGTCAGAGGTATCTATGCTGAAGGGGGCATTTAAACTGTTTATGCCCAAACTCTAGCAGCAGTAATGACTCAGTGCTGTTACCCAAATATACGTTCTCCTCCACTTGTGTCTGTGGGACTTTCATAGCTGGACGCTCGCAGGGAGGTACTTCATACATGTCACCTTCCTCGTCATCCTGCCAATAGAAAATTATAAAGTTTAAGTTTCTGCCTCTGGATCTGTGGTTGCAAGCCCCCTGCTATGTTGCTGCTACAATTGTTATGAGTCGTATTATTATTGCTATCATTATTATCACTGTTGGTCATTTTCATTGATATTTGTATTATCACTCCATATGAAAAGTGCAGGGAGATAACTTCTTTTGTGAACTGGCGCTATTTGAATAAAACTGCCTGCGATGGACTGGCGACCTATCCATGGTGTACCCCCCCTTTTGCCCGATGTCATCTGGGATTGGCCCCCCGCGACCCTGTACACAGGATAAGCGGTTGACGATGGATGGATGGACATCAGTAAAACTGTTTCAGTTAAATTAAACCATAGCCAACAAGACTGGAAACCTTGTGTCTGCATTTTACAGTACATTGTGTGCAACAGTATAAAACTATGCAGGAAATCTGCTGGAATTTTGTATATGCCACATAGCCTAGGTTGATGAGTGAGTGAAATGCCAATAGAAAAATTATATTGTGATTTAGTTAGATTAAAAAAAATCCTCAGTGAAGCAAAATAAAAAAGTGAAACATAGAGAGGGGGAAGGACAAGCAGCAATAAGGTGTTCCCCACAAAAAAAAAACAGAGCTTTAAATGTGGCAACAATATAAGAATGAGATATAGATGTTTAGAAATGCCACATGTATGACTTTAACAATATTTGATAAAACCTGTAAAAGCACAAATTCAGGAGCTTGTTGTCTTTCTACTTACAAACTCATCCTGTGGCCATCCTGCATTGTCATCTGAAACAGACATGTGTAAAACATACATTGATAGATAATGAGGTCTGTAATCCAGTGATGGAGGGATCATTCGTTCCAAGGTGAGGTTTAATCTCACCTGTCCTTCTGGGTGGAGCTGGAGGCCCACTGTGTCTGACGGAAAAAGGAGAGGTAAGATGCTGCAGTACCAATTTATTTCAAGCATAATACATTAAAGGCAAAACTAATGAGGCTTTGCTAATAGCCACAATACTTACAGGTTCTTCAGTTTTCCAAAAAAGCTCTGAAAAACACAGACACCTCAGATGAGTCACCTCAGAGGTTTAACATAGACAAAATAAACTTAACTGCATGCTTTGCTATTAATTATTTACATTTAGTTATCTATTTGCTTCATTGTCCGGCCTGATCCAGTGTCTGCTTTTCGGGAAGGCTTAACATGATGAACAATAGAGCTTTATTTAGTACACATGGCAATTTAGTCCAGTAAAAGAAAAACACCTGAAGTACTAGATAACACTTTATTGTGAAATAATATAGTACAAATCATTAACAAAAGGGTTGGCTTAAAGCTGTTTTGTCTTTACATGTATTTGAGGTACTGGTACTTTACTATAATGTTCTGCTAATTTATACTTTTACTCCACTAAATTGATTTGATAACTTCAATTGCTAGACTTTGCAGATTCAGATTAATACAGTTTATACAACATATAATCACCAACTTAAATTATGACATTACTATAGGTTAAGATATGATTGACTCAATATGACTTTATTGACCCTCCAGAGGGGTTCACAAGCTACACAGCAGAATTTTATCTAAATAAAATTAGCCCTACCTTTCCCCGCTACAACTTTAAAGGGATGCATACATTAATGCATCCAATAATTATAATCCAATAATATGATGTATATGTTATTCTGAACTCGGCCATTCTGCATAATGACTTTTACTTTTACATTGGTACTTTGAGTATGGCACACTACTTTTACTTAATTAAAAATCTGAATGCATGGCTTTTACTTGTATTGCTATAACTGTACTTCTTCCACCTCTGCTTATTTGTTCACATACTTCTGATTAATGTTAAAAAGGAGGGTATTATTTCAGTATTCTAACTATTTAATCTCTGTGAATATTGTCCTCTGACTGTTTTGAAGCAACATTATCAGTTACAACCCAGACATGTTCACCTCCAGAGATCTGTCTGGGTTTGGCTGGAGGAAGAGGAGTTAAACATACATCTCAAGCGAAATCAGGAAGTGGAGAGACAGTATCTCTGTTTTCCCACAGTGCCAGGTGGTGGTAGAGGAAGTGTTGATGTAAAGTCAATTATTACAGATACACGGAACGGGAGAGAGGGAGGTACTATCTCTCGTGCATTGGCACGTAAAACATCAGAAAACACTTTTACTTTTTCAGCACCTCCTCATTTATCAACAGTAAAGCTGTTGATAAATGAGGAGCAGGTGAGAGGGGACAAAGACAGATGATGAGAACTACGTTGCTATTTATTTATGACATTTTCCTCACACAGTAATTTCAAAGGTATCTGCATTTTAAGGTTGGCTCAACAGTGACAACCTTCTGCTTTGTGTTGACCACAGTGTTGAACTGCTACCTGTTATAACTTCTCTCTGAAGGAACATGTTTAGAAACACCTGTGTTTGTTGAGGAAAAAGGTAAAAGTAAAATATACGTGAAGTGAAATCTGATGCGAACAAGGAAGATACACACTGAGTATCATTCAAATTTTTCACTATTCAGATCAAAGAAATAGCGCGTCTGTGTTCAGGGGCATCGCTCAAAATACTGGACCCTCCACTCTGTCTGTGCTATCACAAGCAATTAAATTAGATATAAAGGGAAATGAAGAGCTAGTGTATTAATATTATATTTTTTATACTTGACAGAGATATTAAGATACTATAAGTATGTGCTGAATATCACTTATTAAACTAAAAACAAGCAGGTGCCATGAAAGGATTAATTGTTAATCCAGTATTTTTCACCAAACGTTGAGTACTCTAAAACACATAATAAATATTTATGTGGGCATTTTTAGTTTTAGTGTAGTCACACACGACAGACTGGATCTTACAGCGATATTTTTTAAAGTTTGTTGTCAACATGTGAAAATACAGGGAACTCCTCCAACCACAAAACATTTTCATCTGCATGAATTGATTACACTATACAAGGGGAACTTGAACTTTGTCATATCAGACCAGTAAAAAGGGTTCAGAGAGACCGTTCAACCTACGATCTTGTGCTACCAAAACCTCATCTGAGAATACTTCTGCAGTTAGATATCTCTTATACACAATGATATCTGTGAAAACTCAATGAACAAACATGCTGTGTACAGACATATTCTCACTGTGACTCAACAGAATCTCTGCAAGGACCCGTGACAATTTGGACACATTTGCACTAGACAACAGAATAAAAACTGTACAAAAAGAAACATTAAAAGACTTATGTACATTTTCCCTGCCTGAAACATTGCAGACTGAACTCCATAGCAGCCACAGCACTTTCTAAACTACTGCATGGTCAGATTTAATGAAAGAAAGTCTGAAATGCATTGTGCAAAAAGTCACCTGTATAAACTGTGATTTAAGTATGTCTTCAAAATCGCAGTAAATTACACTAACACATCCATCTCTAATAAATTCCACTTAGTAAACTATGAAACTTATTTTGTGCAGGGCTGTCAAGCAAAGACACAAACATAAAAGAAAGTTTAACAAACTTGTCTGACCTTTCAGAAAAGTCTACTCTATAGTAAAGCACATTACTGATTCCTGCAGGTGTGTTTACTTTCAGGTTATCTGCAAACACGAATTGTCTGAGTTCTTTTACTGTTTGCCTTCATACTCCCACACAACCACAACCTTAACAGTGTAGTGGCCGTCATATCTTTTCCCCTATTCATACTCCAAAATAAAAAATGCTGAAACAAAAGTAACAGTTAGGTTTACAGTGGAGTCAGTCTGCCATTGCCAACACCTCCTCACTTCCTCCTCACTCCACCCAAAGTTGTCAGAATGTAAACCAAAACATGACAATAATAAAACTGTAACTTACCATTGTCATGATGTTGGGTTGAGTCTCGCAGCTTAAGTCATGAGGAAATGTCTTTGTTTCTGTTCTTAGATGCAAATGGTTTAGAAGATTGAAAGTGAGCGATACAGAGAGAATGTGAAGACCAGCTCTAACTGATCTAATTTGCATTTCCTACCTGTGTCAGACAGACAGCCTCACCTGCTGCTGGACTGCCTGCCTTTAAATGAGCTGTAGTCACTGCACAGCTCATTGATGACTCCAAATTCCGCTACTGCTGATGTCCACATAACCAACTCAATTTTATAAAATTTACTGTAACCAATAAATAACATCTCCTTTGTATTTCACCTGCAATCAAAAGGGGAAATACACACGAGTGTCATTACTAAAGCAAGCTAAGTATGTAAGATGATTTGTCATTAAGCAGGAAGACTGCATTGATACAAGGTTAAAAATACACAAAAAAACGGCCTTGGATATGAGGGGTCAAAGAGCTTACAGAGTTTTACACCTTTAAAACTACAAGAAGTGAGCAATAACAATCCCACAGCAGGATACACTCAAAATGAAACCAACTTTATGCTACATGCACTTAGTTAGCACTTTATTACGTACACCTAGCTACAGTTCGACAGCACCACAAACTGCAGCTTCCAAAATGACCATACAGTTGAATCAACACTTCTCTAAAACAGTTTCAACAAAACTGAACATATAATTATCATGAAGGTAGGCTTTATTGCAGGACTGTTGTCAGCAGGACGCATCTCAGGAAGTGTTGTGTGTTTGTCTGTTCAGGGCTGTTTTGAATACATTAATGGACCACAATGACCAAATGAGCCTCAAGGTTTTCTTTTTTACCCCACAAAGGACAAAAGTACAATACAGTCTGCTGCAGTCCAATGCTTATGTTTGCTGCTACAACCAGCCATTTTAAGGAGGACTTAATTTAAATCCTAGGTATGCTGGTTCTTTTAAAAGTTTGTTTTTGCAGTTTAGTGTTTATGTATTGTTTTATTGTATTTTGGCATTTCCTTTGTTCTGGTAAGTTGCATTGATTGATTAGAATAATTTTCGATGTTGTATGGATGAATAAATTGAACTTTGCCCTTGAATCTTGAACACTCTTCTTTCAAATGAGTGAAACATCTTACTGTTTCTTAATTGATAATGTTGTGATGTTGAGAATTAAACGAGTAACGGGTACTGGCAATGAGATATGGGTGAATCTCGAAACAAAATTGTTATAATGATAAAAACCAAGGTTAGTTCAACTCATAGCAAAAAACTTTGTTACTTAATTTTCAACACACTGACAGACTTTCCAGCTCAGAGTTTCAATTATGTAGAAAGTGTAAATGTAAGGAGGCAATTGGTACATACTTTCATGCAATATTTTTGGAAGGAGGTGCTGGCGAAACTTGGGGTATGGATAGAAAAGCACTTAACAGACTCCCCTCAGTTATTTCTTCTTGGTAATAAAACACTTCTACCACAGGGTGTCACCAAAGCACAGTTTGGATTAATAATGACAGGTTTCATTATTGCAGTAAGATCTGTTTTGCGAAACAGGGGGATCACAATAACACCAAAACTCAATGCATGAGATAGACTTATGACTGAAACTCCTTCCTTTTAATATTCAGTAGCTAGAAATGAACAATACAAAAGGCAAATGTAAGCATAAATGACACAAATATTTATTTCAACTATTATTTATTGATAAAGGAGTATGTTGCCAGATGTGGTTATAATGGCAGCGACAATAAATTACTTAACTACAGTAAACAAAGTACAAAAGTAGTTTCTCTAAAACAATATAAAATACGCATAAATATTAACTTAGGACAAAACATCTAAAACCCAGTCACAGAACAAAAGAGATAAGCTTTGCAGTCAATAAGCAGTTGAATGTAGAACAGCCACTAGACATTTTCAATATAAAACCAGTATTCAGACAATGTCTTTTGTTATATACATGTTGGGCTCAACCCAGGTGTCCGGTGGAGAAGTGCTCTTGAAATGTGGTAAAAAACAAATTGTAAAGAGCAAGTGAGGTTTTGCTTTTACTCTATAGTGACGCTTAAGTATCAGGACACAGGTTTGTTGTATGGAGGGAGTAACTCAGAGTGTCTTGCTTCCACCTGTACAAATCGATTCCCATTTACAAGGCAGCAGGGAGCTAAAACTGCAAAAACAAGCAAAATCTGAACCAGCAGATACGTTTTGTGTTTTGGATGAAGGTCTAAACGCCCTCAAGCATCAAAGTAAGCAAAGGCAGAACAATTTGCGTTAAAACTGGTTAAGGCAATATAATCTCACACCTAAAAGACAAGTCTGTAAAACAATCTGCAGCAAAAACATTCCTATGTGACTTACTGCACCTTACAAAGTAAATGCTTATGTTGAGTGGAGTGTTCTTTTGCATTAAAAGTGCTACTGACCTGAAGTCTACCACTGTGACTTCTTTATAGAAACCAGCATAAAGCCAGCCAGAAAGAGTAAGAAGAACATACAGATATTTCCTGTTTTTCCGGTTAGGGTCACTGGCTGAACCTCCAGTTTGGTGGACACAACACTGACAAAACATATGAAAACACTGTATGCATGAAAAGGCAAAAATAGTTTTTGAGATCAAGATGGACCAGAAGGAGGAACCAGAGTTTGTCCTGTGTTTCTGTCCACATATCCTGTCACATTCAACACAGTAAGGAACAGAAAACTTGAGACTGTGGAGCTTCAGTGAGCATGAAAACTCATGATTGAGGTCCTTCATGTGCACCTCTTTAGGAGTGATCCTGCTGGTTTAAAGCATCCATCAGTTTGGATTTAGAGCAACAGATAAACAAGCTCTGAAGACAATCAGAGTCCTGTTGGTCTCCCTGTCTATCTTCTCAATGATAAACATACGTGCGTTTGCTATTTAACCCACTTTGTTTATGGGTAATGTCATCCAACAGCATCTTCTTTGCAGTCTCTCTGACTTCAGACCGGGTTTGCCTTAATTTTGCTGTTGATCCAGTCGATGTAATGGGTGACACGGGTGTAGACCCCAGGCTTATCCTTCTGTCCGCACCCATCACCCCAGCTGATCACACCCATCAGAGTCATCTTGTCATTGTTTCGACAGACGAGCGGACCACCAGAGTCTCCCTGTGGGTGAAGTTCAAGAAACCAAATTAAATGAGAGAAAGGAAAAATTTAATTGGATGAGGCATTCATTTAATGAGGAGGTTAAGTGTAAAAACTAAGCGTTCTAACCTTGCAGGCATCATCCAGGCCTCGGGTGTCACCTGCACACAGCATGTTGGAGGTAACTGTGCGTCCAGACAGCACATCTGGGATGCAGCGCTCTTTGGGCCACAGGCGAACATAACCTCTTTTAACACGCTCGGAGTACTCTGCAGAAACTGTGGAGAGAGTGTTTGAATTAGTACTTATTTATATAGCACTTATATCCTATCAAAAAATAAATCAATTAAAGGCTTGCAGAAAGGCTTAGACTGCCCTCTGCTGGTCAGTCAAGTAAGTGCCACCAACTTGCTTCTGAGATTCAAAATTAGAGAAGGGCATTAATTAGGCAGGATGTTTGCTTACATTCAGAGTCTTTTCCATAGCCTGAGATCTCACACTCAGTCCAGTCAGGTAGCACCAGCCCATGTTCAGGCAGACACGCAGGAAGAACCTCTGGAGAGTTTACAGCACAGATGCCAATGTCCGTCTGCAACTTCAAGAGAGCTGCAAGTGGAAAGTGACCAGAGGAAAGTCAGGGTAATGCACTATCAAAATGTTGGATAGAGACTGAGGAAGAAGTTTTAAAAAGCCTTTGCTGCCTTAAGGTTTTTATCGTCACTGCTGGGGGAAAACATGGTCTCAAGTGTCTCATTATTTACTATGTAGCAGGCCAAAAATCTGTTTCAAAATGCTTTTTTCCCTTAGTTTATGATAATTTTGCTCTATAGAATAATGTATAATAACAAAAACAAAAAAATGAAATGAAATGAAAAAAATTTTGTCTCACCGATGTCATTGTCAAATGAGTTGTTGTCAAATTCATCATGGATCCAGTACTTCTCAACCTTAAAAATCTGCTCACTGCTGGAATTCTGTTTCCGAAACGTTCGTCCCAAAATCACTTCCAATTTTTCCGCTTTATCACTGAAAAATATAGGGAATGTGTTTATCTGTTGCACGGCAAACATCTTAAATTATGAAGAATGTGAGGCACTCTTACTTGTCCTCGAAGCAGTGTGCAGCAGACAGGACCCAACAGGAGTCAATGAGGACTCCTCCACATCGGTGAAAGTGTTTTCTGAGACGGGCCTGGTAAACATTAATGGCCGCCTGCCACGGCTGCTCCGTGATATCGCTCTCTCTGCCCCCAAACATGCGGAACGATGGGCGATTCAGGGTGTTGTCTAAACGCTGGCCACATGTTGCTACAAAGACAGGACAGGTTGCAGGATGATGGTTAAATAACAGTAAAATTACTACACACCAAACCCATCAGAGGAAATGGACTCTGTGTGATGTTCATTGGATGTGAAGATGTCCTACCTCTGTTATTGTTGTTAGTTGTGGGGGCACGTGGGCCAACAGTAGAGGTGGTTGATGGACGTCTCGCTAAAAGGAGGCAACAAGTATGAGCAGTCTGATTGCACACTGGTTCTTAAACTAAATTAACTTCTAGCAACAGTCTTGATAATCTTACTTCTATGTTTCAACACTGCTGCAAAATGAAACCATGATAACAATGGTACTCACAGCATTTAGGTATGTCACACAGCTCCCAGGTCAGCTGCATGTTCTTGTAGGTGTGACACCATGGACCCGCATCACCGTCTGGATTCCTGTTGGATAAAGGAAGAAGATATGCAATGAAGTAATTCTGACTTTTATGTATGCACGAGGAACCTCTCGTGTGTTTGTTTTATCACACTGTGTGTGCTGGCATCTCTACCTGCAGAAACTGTGACTGCCCAGCCCCAGCTCCAACGCATCAGACTTCCAAGCATTGTTGAGCTTGCGCTTGACAGCAGGAGTGTCCCACGGGAGACAGCGAGAGCCGCTCTTAGTGACAGATATTGTGCCTCTGTATGACAGACCAGAGCCCAGCACACATTCTTGGTACTTATCTGTCCCCAAAACGCACAGAGAGTTAAATTGTTAAAGCAATATATCGTTTAATTATTAGTATTTCAGCTTATTCGCTTTTTTGTAAGGCTGTACCTTCTGGACATTTGGGCAAGGAACAGAACTCCCAGACGATCTGAGTGCCTTTATAGATGTAACACCAAGGAGTGCTGTCATTGTCAGGGTTCCTGGTGGGCGGGGCAAGGAAAATGAGTAACATGTTCATGGCTCACATAAATGATGAAAAAACATGTCCTAAACCAATCAGTTTTAAAATGCATCATCCCAACTGTTAACCATCATGTCCCATTATCCTATTCTTAATTTGTGCATCTTTTTGCCTAATTCACCTCTCATTCCAGATCCTACAAGCATTTTGTCTCCGAGTCTATATATACAAACCTATTTCCACCTCCTATTTGCCAGATCATCAATTGAGCCATCTTAGTTATAGTGTTTACGCCTTTTTGTTAACGTTATGTCCCCTGGATACTTGCCAGCTTCTTTATACCCCTTGGACGTAGTTACCTGTTTCTGTTTCTCTATCTGTTGCTCCTCTTTGGCCCAGTAAACTTTGCTTTTAACCTACCTGCCTGGTCTGTGAGTCCTGCTTTTGGTAAACTGAGCCAGTACAAAGATAGTACATCAGTTTCTGCCTTTAAGACTTTCTTACCTTCCCCTCTAGTGCCACAATCAGATGAATCAACTAATTCATTAGTTATATCTACTATACTATACCTGCAGAAGTTGTGATTGCCCAGTCCAAGACTGCTGGCGTCCACTTTTCTAGCTGTGAACTTCCTTCCTCTCAGAGACGTAGAGTTCCAGTTGATGCACTCTGTCCCTGACTGGCTCATACTCCACGTGCCGCGGTACCCTTCACCCTGCCCCACAGCACACTTCTCGTTGGTGTCTATTGGAGAAAGAGGCAAAGTTAATCTGGATATAGTGTCTCATTTATATATGAGACTGATATCACTCTAATAACTGACCTAATTTGTTAATTTTGGCACAATAAAGCATGTTTATTGGATCTGGAAAAACTTAGGCCATTCAAAATATTTGGACAAATTATGAAAACATTGTTATTAAGGCATTAAACTCACAACTTGTGTCCTAATGGCATTTATATTGTATTTTTCCAATTAGCGGTTTGAAAACAATGACCAAACATAAACTATGATGATGGTAATGCAATCAGATTTATTGAGTCTGGCCATCGTAAGTCATTCCGCTTTCACTGAAATCATTTGGCTGTGACCACTGGGGTTGGCGTAATTATCCCACTGAGAGGGTGGGGTGTCCCTAAACCACCAAATGTCGGCCACAGAAACAAAAACATTCATATCCCAGAAGGTCTTTCCATGGTTTATGACCCTTTCTTCTCCTCTCACAAACCACAGGCCCATGACACCTACTGTTTACGTCACACATTCAGTCCGTGACTTTATCTACAGTCATTAACAAATGCATAGAAAGTTTTAATCAGTGTTGTGACATGGACATGACTGGGTTTATTGTCGTTTTAAAGTAAAACATATGTGAATACTGTAAATAGTGGAATAGCTAAGGCGTACATTTTGCAGCATGGGAAGACTAAATAAGAGATTACAGTACAGCTCAAACGTCATTAAAGTCGTTAAGCCGAACATTTATTATTTTAACTAATCTCTGTTTCCAGCTTTTCAATCATGATGATTTGCTGCTTTTCTCTCTTTTATATAATTAGAAACTGAATATTTGGGGTGTAGGACTGTTGGTGGGCCAAAATAAGTTTACAGAAAAAAATGTTTAACCAATTAATCGAGAAAAAAGCTTGCAGGTCAATCGAAAATGATTGTGTCCAAGAAGAAGAAGAGTTTGTTGAGTACTTACTAATCTCACACTGAGCCCCACTGAAGCCTGGAGGACACTGGCAAATGTAGTCTGAAGTGTAGACGGCCTCCTTACAGGTTCCTCCGTTGTAGCACTGAGACACGTAGCAGTCTGGACGGGGCAGACAGAGAGCCGGTTAGTCAGTCATAAGTCATCCAGTTCTTCAGCACACAAACAATTTGAATAATCAGAATATGATTGAGGGGTCATGTCCACTTGCGTATACAGATAATTACATTTGTGGGTTTGGCTTTGTGTGTCACATTTCACACAGAAACATTGAGTAATAAAAAGGTCTCTGTGTGCATGGTTCATCCTGACTCCCATACTAGCAAAAATCTTCACAGCTTCATTTTTAAAATATCATGTCATGCCAAAGGTTTCTTTCTAGAGCTGAACTGGTTTTACACCATCACCAGTTCGTCTTTCATTTATTATTTCAACATTTCCTAAAAGCTAGAGTTCAGAATAACAGCACCCCACTCGCTCCCAGTGGCATGAGCTCACAGATGCAGCAGTTCAGCAGACTGAAAATGTGGTTGTAATTTGTCTGAGGGAGGGGCAGTCATGCTTCACAGAATTCGTCAATGGGGGTGAAAGTGCGCACGAGGGCTTGTCTGGCAGGAGTATTTCAAACAATCTCAGACTAAACTACACCCACTCAGAAACACAGAAACCCAACAGCTCTTCATTTGGATGCACTGAAATAACAAGGACTTGGACGCAAGAGCGAGGCAAGCCAACAAAAAATAATCATCTGAGGTTGCATCAGCAAGCTAGAGGTAAAGGGAAGATAGAATAAAACACAGAGAGGTCAGTAAGGGAAAGCAAGCAGAGTGAGTCACACATTAACAAACCAAAGATTACATTCAACCTATTGCGAACAGAAACGTCTGATAAGAAAGAGACAAGAAAGTAAGACAAGTAAGCCAGCCAGTCCACATGTGTTTGTGTGTGTTCGCATCCATGCCACACTCACTGATGACGGGCACAATATGACAACGCTCTTGTCCTCCTAATGCACAACGGCAATACTCCACACGCTGTCCCCTCCATCGCAGCCAAGTGTCCCCAAAACCACGCACAGCTGATGTCTCACGCTCCACACAATGTACTGAGAAAACACACACACACAAATACACACAAACAATAAGTATACATCCAAGACACACAGAAATCATAATCCTCGTCACATGTAAAAGCAGTTACAAACATAAAGGTACAAAAACAGAGAGGAACACAAACACATAAACAGTGAGTTAAAAGAATGTGAGAATGCTGGTGATGGTGATGGTGGTGTTATTAGGGAAGACAGACAGAAGTGTGAAGGGGCTCACTGGAGGTGTCAAAGGAAGGTGAAGACTTCTCGACATGAATAATCAAAAGCGTCCGTCTAGCTGGCTGCCTGCCAGGCTCACCTCTGTAAAAACGAGTCCCTCTCTTAGTGCGGAGCAGCTCCACCTGCAACAGGAAAGATTTGTTAAACACAGAGCAGCAGTGCCTGGGAATTGGTTGCATGGCATTGGTTTCCATCCCAGGCAGCCAGTGCTTTCATGTCATTTCTTTGGGATACTGTGAAAATAAACTTGCAGAGACTTGAAACTTGCTTCACAAGCTGCCTTTAAGTTTTAGTCAAACATCATTTGTTGGTACATACAGGACAGTAGTTCTACAATACCCAGGATTTAAGAGTTAGCTGCAGGACAACAGTGAGTTTATGAGCTATACTGTCTCAATATCAAAAAGTTAAAATAAATAATATTACTTATATTATAATATTAATTCTGTTAAAAGATTAATGAAGTAGCATTTTGCGTTTCAAATGTTGCTGTTCAGCACCTGACTCTTAAGTCGTTGTTGAACTTTCAGACAAGCACTTGAGGGCTCCACAACCAGTCTATGCTCAAAACTGCATCACCATGTAACAAAAACACAAATACAAAAATACTTAATAGACTAAATGTTTGCTCAGATTATACTAATTTAAATGTATAAACCCTTGTTTAGTATGATGGAGTTGTAGATAATGTGCTGAAACCACTTGTTTGGTCCTGTCGTGACAAGGATGTAGTACTTACATTGTCTGCTAGGCCACAGCAGAGAGCGGAGAGGAGCATTAGTAGTCCAAGTGTTCTGGTCATGGTTACTTAAATGGTTCTGGAAGTAAAATAGAAATACATATTACAAACCATTGACAGAAGATTTTACAATACAGTTTAGATGGACATAAGAACGCACTGATACCTACAGAAGCTGAGTGTGGAGAAAAGCAAAGACAAAGACCAGAACCACAATAATCATAAGACTAACTGGTACTGATAAATGCCAGTGGATTTGCACAGATCACTCATAACATTCTTTCATTTAACATTATTAAGCATTTTACCACTGTTTAAGAAAAACAGCATTTAAACACAAATTTGGCGTATGAGGTACTGGAGAACAACGTACAATTGTGCGAAACCTGATTCTGGAAAAATGACGGCATGTCACTACAAAGACTGCAAAGTTGTATGTCCCCAAATACACAAATATTAACAATCAATACTGACACACACACACACACACAAAATTAAAATGAAAACACTGGCAAGAGGGTAAAACCAGAGAAAAAAAGTAGTTTAGCATAGTAAGGTGAGTGAGTGAGTGAGTGACTGAGCGTGAATTTCATTGTTGTATTTCTATCTGTCTTTCTATTTCTATCTGATCTTTTATATGAAGCTATATGAGCTAACAATTGAAGAAAAACGGTCAACACTGGTCATCTTATCCTAACTATACCGATCCTGTGTTCCAGCTTCCTTCCTCGATCCCTACGTCTGCTACTGAAAGAGGAAAGGGTGGACAGGGTTGGGATGTTATGGGAAACCGGGCGTCCTTTCTGGCTTGTTGACTTCTTGACTCAGACAGAAGGTTTTCACAGCCTGTGCAGGACAGCCTCATAGGAGACCGAGTTCAACATGTTTGTGCTGTACATGTCTTTGTTGTCCTGCTTAAATTAATTTCCCTTTTATCATAAATAATCTTTAAATTCCCCACTGGGAATGAAGAGGAAGAAGATTATCTTCAGTTCATGCAAAAATAAATGAGATGCTGACCATATCAAACAACACAATCTGAACAACCCTGATAAAAGGCATCATGCACAGCAGAAAGTTTCTGCACCATACTGACAGCATTCCTTCTCTGCCAGAGCAAAGCAGCAACTGAAACAGCAGGGGACACTTGGAGCAACAAGAAGCAACTGAAGTCATTTTCCCTTTTATACTTTTAAAAATAAAAATATGTAAGATATCAGACTTGTTCCTCTTCTCTGTGTTAAAGGAGTCGTATGCAGGAAAGAGGTTTCCTTTGCCTGTTGCTCATCTGTCAAGTGTGAGTAAACATTAAATGAGTCACAAAAGAAAGAGGGGGTGAGTGGAAGAGAAGAGAGAAAAATGGGAAAGAGAAGAAAAAGAAAGTTGCACATAATGAAGGCTGAAAAGTAAAAATGACCTCAATATAAAGAATGCTTTAAAAATAAGAGTAAGAAACTTCTTCTACAGACATGCATTCAAAGACCCAGATGCTCCACAATAAGCAGGAGCCTCCATGCCTGTACATTTTTATACTCTCCTCTCCGTCGGCTGGTTCTTCACTGACTCAACCTCTGTGGTTGACTGAGCTAATAGAAAACAGTGCTGTGTTATTAGGTGAGGTAAAATATCTATACTGGCAACCGCACACACAGATACATACTCTCTCTCTCTCACTCACACACACACACACACACACACACACACACACACACACACACACACAAAGAGCTCAGGAACGTGGAGCTAATTAACACCCTTGCACACAAAGATTGACTGTTCAGTCTGCTCATTGTTCACTGGAACAAAGACTCCCTCTCAGGACTCTTAAAACACAGACACACACATGCATTCACACACTAACCATTAAGAGGACAGGTCCCTTGAAAGCTATCCTTGCCTCAGACAAATAAAAACCCCGTTGACCTGCGCTTTTACCCCCCAAGTGAGCCTCCCTGGCAGGGTGACAACAACACACTAGTTTCCTTTTTGTTTCCTTTGTGCAGCTGTTCAGCTCTGTTCAGTTGCCCCCTCTCTCCAGCCCTGTCAGCTAAAAACATGTGTTTCCTGCTTAAAATACGTCCAGCACCGGCCCCATGTATTTCGGAAATGTGCGCACATATCAACACATGCACACACAAAAACTCACACCAACATGGACACATCAGATATGAACATATGTGTGTCCCACACCCTTTTCAAATAAAGTCTGTAGCATTTAACATGCAGAGGCCCTGTTTGGGGTGCCATCAAACACTGCTCCTTTGACAGTCCCACAATGCAATTGGCCTGAGTTTTAGCTGTTTTTGTGGTCTGTCATACAACACTTAATGCATATGACCACAACAAAAACATGTTTAATTTACAGGATACACATGTGGCTGCTCTTTTAGTTTTATGTCGTATGCAGTGGAGAAAACTTTTTTGGAGGTGATTAACTCTTAGAATATCTGGTCAGAGGGGGTTGTATTACTTTAATTTATATGACTTACTAGCTTTTTAAAAAAATAGGTGTATTGCACATTTTCTGTTTCAAGATAACTAGGGCTAACTAGCTAGTTGAAAATGCAGAAATATTTGATGTGAATTTGGGTTCGCCTGGAGAATCTTTGTTACAAAATGCATTTTATAAAAACTCTGAAGGTGTCAAGTATGACAGCTATTTACAGAACAATAATCCAACTAATCAGAAATATCTGTGAGGTTTACTGGTGTAACTGGCACATAACCAGTAACTCAAGACTCAAGTCAAACCATGTCACTAACCTTTCTGAGGTTATGCCCAGGGGTCAAGGGTTAACACTCAGAATCTATATAGTTTCCGAGCGCAACATAACCAATAGATAACACCAGTAACTAGTGGGTGAACTCTTTAAAGTCTCTTCTCCCATTAAGTAGAGCGGGACACAACCAAACTGTGATGTGCACATATTGCTTGTTTCGCCATCGTCTGAGCTATTGATATGTTGACTGATAAAGAGATACAGCAATCGGATTATGAGCATGTCTCTCTAAAAAAGTGAGCGGGACACCAGCATCCCCCTGGGGTTAAGGCATTTGTCTGTTACACCCAATCAGTTAATTGTTGAAACATGTGCACCCACGTCTGCAGCCTGAGGAGAGTGTGGTTCCCTTAGTAGGTCAAATATGAACGGAAGAAATGAAAACATCTTTGGAGCTGCAGCAGCCAGACTGTGAGTCAGCAGCAGCTTCAGTTTCAAGATGCACCACAAGTAGAGCAAACACATGCAACAGATGATAAGGCAGACAAACACACACACACACACACACACAGAGTTTATGCACAAAAGTAAAAATAAATGTAAATGTTTTCCGCCGTTGTTATTAATGTCCTATTAGTGTGCAATACAGTGGTTATGGTTCACTGTGCGCTTTAAAGCATCTGTGAGGATCATTTTCCTGTCTCTCTTCTATGCAACTGTCAGGATTGGTACTTAAAGCTTGAGTGCTGGACCTTCGCTGCCAAACAAATACAAACAATGCCAATTAAGCCTATCAGCGCCAGGTAGTTTTAAAATCTGGTCTCTGTGGCAACATTCACTCACTAGCGAGCCAGTCGTGATGTGGTTTATGCCAACTAGTAATGATCAGTTTACCAGAGTTGAAGAAGGGAGCAACCGTAGTGACAGCAGCAACGCAGAATAGCGGAGCCTACCGTGTATGTTATAAACAGTTGACAGTGCTGTGTAACTACTCTCACTGTCAGAAGGGGGAGACAAAAGTTTGGACCTGCAGGTTTTAATGTAATAAAAACGGGGTGGAAAACCCACGCTGGCACCCGGGGGAGGACCTGGCAAAGGAAACACCTTTACAGTGTGCAAATTTATAATCGTTTGGCACTGAAGTGAGTTTCTTAACAATATTTCTTAGATAGCTCAACATTTGTGGGATTGAATTGTAAACACTATTCACATTCTCTTGTCGCGGCATGCTCAGTTTCCAGTAGCAAACCTTACAACGCATTTTTGAACAGATTTGACCTGCTTGGATCCCTAAACCTGTATTCAACCTTTACAGATGTTTCAGTTTGCATGGGTTTAATATGTTTGCCGATGATGTGTTACGGCATGCAATGTCATGTTGGAAAGCTACTTAGAGGGCATTATGCATTCTTTACTTGGGGGTTTTCAGTCAAGCTTCAATAAACCAGCTGTGATCCGTCTCTGTAAAGTCCCCAAGAACAGAGGGCTGTATTGTTGCCTTACAGCTTCCCTCTGTTCTGTCTTGAAGTCCAAATCTGAATGAAACAGACTCATAAAGCTAGAAGAGACATGTAGAAAGAGAAGGTGTTGACATTAGAAATGAGTATAAACCTGGGATAATGGAGCATGAGACAGCTATGTAGAAGGAGATGAAAGGATGGAGATAGCAAGAGAGAGGGGAGAAAGGAGAGAAAGGCCAGAACCAAGAGGAGGGAGATGAAATGTAATCCCAGAGGTCAGCAGAAAAACAATGTGTAGTCCTGAGTCACCCCAGCTCCCAGGACTGCACAGAGACAGACTGAGGCATTATGGGATTTATAACGAGTATCACAGCCATTAGACAAGAATACAATTAAAAACCTTAGACAGATACAAAGAGTAGAGATGTGAAAGAGGGTTTTTGTCCAGATACAAGAGAAAGCTGCAGCTCAGTACTGAATGATTCGCTCTTCAGGTATTCAGTGTCCCCTTCTGGCTATTGCTCCCACGGCCTGATCCACCACTATCCTCTGTCTGACCTACTCTTAACTTACAGCTTATCCTCTGAGTCACAAACATCACTGCAGCAAATGGATACAAACTTTTCTTACTCTCAACATGCAACAGTACAGAGTTATCAGTATGGAGAGCATCAGCGCTGACGGATGAAGAGAATTCCCAAAGTGCCGGCAAAAAAGCAAGCAACTCATTAGCCTGATAAGATCCTGCATATCAGTGATCCTGTGCAGTTTTCATCCCAGAGAGGTACACAGACACACAGTATCAGAGCAGGGATGTTCCTCGATAACAAACGCACACTGAGTCCAGCAACAGAGTACAATATCGCCACGTTCTTTGATTTTTATGTTGCAAAAAAAAATTACTGATTTTGCTTCCTGAGAAAAGTTTGGAGTGTGTGCAATGCAGACTGAGGGAATGTGTCAACAGGTGGATGTGGCTGGAGAGAGGTCAATATAAAGCTGCTGAACTCAGAATGAGAAGTTTGTTTGGAAGAAAAATGAATGAGCAAACACAAGGCAATACAAAAATCACAGTTTCACATCCCTACACAGTTCACTGAAACCAGACAATTTCATATCACAATAATCATAAAACTGATTACATTATCCACATAAACTGTGTCTCCTTGAATCCACTGTTAATAACACTGAGTTTCAGGTTACTAACTTTGTAGTTGGCTACTAATGTTAATGCATATTCTCTACTATATTTCCGATTTCATTACACGTGAGATTTTTGCTACATATTTTGCTAATTAACATTAACTAAAATGGGATATGGGTGTGTCAAGATAACTCATCATATATTCTATATTCTTCTACCATTATATTGAATATGTCCAGCCATTACTAATTGGTTAAATCCTACAGAGTACTGGTTAAACATTTTAATTACTTTTCATCAAATGTAGCATTGGCTGTTTAATCTATTTCCCCTCGACACTTCAAATAACAGCCATGCAAAAGGATTCAGAATGAATAAGTACTTAAGATGTCACATTAACAGAAAACAGACTCTGGTGCATAGTCTGTAAATCTGTACCGCGAAAGCATCTGCGTAAAACAAGTGAAAATCTCTTACCAAGGTTAAACTCTTCTGAATCGCTATCTTCTCGGTGTCTCTGCAGGAGCAGCGCGAGTGTATTCGGGATTTGTCGCTCGGACTGATATGGTCCTCCTTCTGTTCCTGTTTTTTATCGGTGTGTGAAGGGGGAG
The DNA here is from genome assembly GCF_021292245.1 of Micropterus dolomieu. Classification (NCBI taxonomy): domain Eukaryota; kingdom Metazoa; phylum Chordata; class Actinopteri; order Centrarchiformes; family Centrarchidae; genus Micropterus; species Micropterus dolomieu. Next base: position 15,847,311 of record NC_060170.1, read on the forward strand.
GGCTGCTATGACCTCAGCTGGCCGGGTGGATGCAGCCTTGCTGGGCGGTGCCAGTACGGACGGTCTCCAGGAGATTAACAGGGAATATGATATACTCGACTAGAAAATCTATTTCTACGGAATATCTTAAGCAATCATTTCATCCAGCATGCTTCTCTGTGGCACTAGTGTGACAAAGGAAAAATAAAACCTGTATAAAGTAAGTACAAATTATTTAAAGGCCTTAATAAAATAGGTTTGTAAGGATTTTTAAAGTCAACAGTGTTTTATACAATATAAAAAAAACTTTTTTTTCTTTGGCACAAAACACATTTTGCGTGAAGCATAATGTTGATATTGTTGATTATTGTTGTTAGATAAGATACAATAAACTTTATTGATCCCACACAGGTAAAAATGTGTCAAATAGACCTACAAAAACAGATTAATTTTATGAGTAAGGGAAGTAACTACTATATAGGCCTAAACAAGAAGCACAAAAAATCAAAACAAAAACAAAATACTGTATAATGCACATGCATGGAGCCTACACCATATGCCTGCAAAAGGTGTGGGCTTATTCATTTGGAGGTTATTTACTTATAAAACTACTGGAGCTTTTAATCTGACTCTGGTAACTGTAGACTGGCATAAAAACTGGTATACTATTGATTGAAGCAATTAGTGATCTCTGGCAGTCTGTGGTGGGCTGTGGGTGATACTGTATCTGTGTGGTTAACCAGCTGGCACCAGGAGTCAATTGTTACAGCCACCGTCCCATAATTCAGCCTATCCCTTCCTCAGTCACTTAGCCTCAAGAATAGCTCAAGAATGTTTTCTTAGTACCAACAGTCATTTTATTTGAATTGGATAATTCATGTTGATTGTTTTTACTGTCTGTAAAGTCCACATTAACTAGCTGAGAACATGGTACTCGAGGATGTAATGGGTGGGAGTAGTTAGTTTGGCGTCTATCCTCTATCTGTGTTACATTGAAGCGCACTCCCACTTCTTGATGAAGAAAATCACACATAAACGCATAAACTCACACACACACAAACACGCACATTGGGCAATGAATGTTACATTAAAAATGTAGTCTATCACAAATTGCTCAAGTGGAAAGTCTTCTTATTTGATTGCCCTAGTGACATTATGCAACGAATGGCATGGAAACTGCATTTGTAAATCATGTGGAAGAATAAACAGAAACTGGGCCAACCACACTTTTAAACATTTTTGTTTTCTGTCAATGTGTGGGTGAATGTTTTCATAATTTCATGGACTCAAACTCTCCAAATCCATAAACAAAGCATCTAGTGCCATAAGTGTATAATGAATGTAGGGGAGAGCGTGACATGTTGCCACACTTTTCATACTGTCTAACGTTTACCGGGCACTGTACATTACAATGATACAGATGTCATACCAAATAAAAGAAGGAAGTCCCTACATAATTTGTATTCATCACATCTTCATATCGTATCTCATTGCGGAGTTGTAGACTGTTGAATAGAGAGTGTGCACTTCTGACAATTTGCCCCATCGGCAGGTAAGTTGTCACCCTGGATTATGAAACAATAAAAATACAGCTACTTAATTGTTATTAATATATTAAATTTAAAATTCTTACCAGAAGTAAAAATAAAAACAATCATGACTAGAGAATCTGGAAAATATGTCTTTTCCATCAAGACTAAAATGCGAGCAGAGCACACAGTAGTGGCACAGCCGCTTTACTTTGAACTTTAAAATCGAACGTTCTCTGGAGTGCAGATAGATCTCTGGTAATTTAATGGAATACTGCAGATAACTTGCTTTAATGTTTAAAGGGGATGTTACAATATCAGATGTTCATGTTAAATGTGGCCAACCTTCAAAAAATGTAAACATATTAAAAGGAATCCCTGTGAGCCAAAACCTCTGATTTCCCATTGCTCTGAATACTCGTTTTTTTATTTTTTTTTCTACTTAGTTACTTATTATGTCACATGGAGCCATTTTTTCATATGTGGTCATTTGTGCTAAGCCCCATCTTCCCGGCAAACGCTACACTCAGTCTGTCTGTATGGATCACAATAAATAACAAATGTTTTTTCCAAATATCGTTTTATTTCCAGTCTCAATTAGATGTGCTGTGTGTTGCCATCTTGGACCATGGACTGTATTAAAAAAACAAGTCTCGGACACAAAAATGGCAAGTGACGTTGTTGGTGAATACCACTCAGCGGAAGATGACACATGCTTTCATGGAAATCATGCAAAGCTACCATCCAGGAGTCACAGAACTACATTATTGGACTGAAAATGCAGTATAACAGTGTGATGTTTAAACACACTAATGCAACAAATGTGTATTTTTATACGATGTACAACTGTATCTGACCAATCAGAGTCTTATTTAGAGTCACAGTTCTGTCTCAAATAAATTGCCTGGCCTGAGGTGCAAGCATCATGGCCCATTTGTTGTATTTCACACACTTTATCTACATACTGTCTGAAATTCTGTTGATAATTTCTAACAATCTTTCTTCCTTCAAAAACACATAGCACTTCTGCTGGAGTATCAAAAACACGTTATTGTCTCCTCTGAATTATCATTTTGAACATTCATGGTGGTGAAAAGAAATTTTGTACATTATATGTTAGTTTGTGTAAATATGTCTGGTCTGTAAATTTTTGTAATCTATCTATCTATCTATCTATCTATCTATCTATATGAGTATGATATTGATCTTCTCATATAACTCTCAGTAGGAAGGCAAATAAGCCTATTTGGAATAATGTCGAACTATTTCTTAGGCAGTTACTTACAATTTTGTATTAGCGGAACATTAGCCTCAGTGCGCTAGCTAGTGTAATAACTATATTAGCAAATGACAGGAAAATCTAAGTAAAAAATTTAAAAATTAACAATCACAAAAAAGTATTTGACACTCCATAAAGGGAACTGCGGGAGTATATAAAAGATGTCTATCAATATTTGGTCACAGATCTGGCAAAATGGTGGCTGTAACCGTGTCAGTCAAATTACTGTGGAACTGTGCCGGTAAACTGAAACTAACTGCTGGTTGCACAATAAAAAGACTGTATTCAAACAGATGAATGTAGTAGTAAAATGAACACGTGTGTAATAATATGTAATTGAGGACAACTAAGCCATTTCCACAGACTAGGTTCACATGACTAAATAAGCTATATACAGCAACAAAAGTCTTTCATTATGAGTTCCCTTTGTCCTTTACTTCCATGAAGCCCTCATTGTTGTGTAGCCTATCTATCCTCACCGGAAAACCCTAGGAAGCAGCATCATATCGTGTATGTGTAAACCATAAACAGGAAAGCCCTGTTTTTCTTACAAACATTTCCAATCAGATAAAATGGGTCTTACACACACCCACAGATCACGTCAAAGAAACGTCAGACATGTGTTAGCAAGTAGTTGAAGTTAGAACAGAGTGATACAAGGGTCACCAGAAGTATTCAATCCAAGAATGAACAGGTGATAAAATGAAAAACATTACTGTTATTTTCTGGACATGCTTAAGTGCACCGTCTCTAAATACAACATCTGGCTGGATCAACACTGTCTTGGTTAAGTTAGAGAATGTTTAATATCCTACTGAAATGAAAAACGACACATCAAGCCACTTCAGATAAGAATAAGAATGTCTTGTTTGTTTAAAGGTGTGTTTTGGCACTGTTTTGGAGACTGACTTTATTGCTGCTCCATTTTATCAGGTTTTGATCTCGATGAAAATGAGATGTTTGATGGTCTGATGATCTCAATCTTCATAGAAATTGATCTGATTATATCTGGCACACCACATCTAACTGGAAATAAGAACATCAGACAGAGTATCTTGACAAAAAACCTTCCTTCCTTTGTTATTATCTATTTTGATTTGATCATGATTAAACAAGCTCTACATAGAAAAAAGGAAGGTAGAAACTTTCAGAACAATAAGAGGAGAGGTGTAATTCAAGAGGGAGATTAAGTAATTAAGTAAGATGAGTTGTCAGGTCATGGGAGCTGAAAGGGGAGTGAGCCAATAAGTGTATTATGTCCATTCCTAGTGTCACTATGCTCCATAATAACACAAGTAAATACATTAATTGTGCTTTTTTAAGCTTTTACACTATTTTATGAAAGTATAGACTATTCCCCAGATATTGTACTTTTTCATTTTCCCATTTTGTAAACTGAGAGATATAAGCTAATCCTTATAATGCCTATTGGATCCACAGAAGCACAATGAAAGGCTCTTAGGGGTCCCACAACAACAATTTAGCCACCACTGAACTATAACACAGGGATAAAGCTGAAATATATCCCTGCTAACTTTTTACAAGTAGCAACGAATGTATTTATTTAGCATAACAATACTTCTGTAAGGTATCATGACTGCAATAGCTGAGGCTGTTCCTTAGTTAGAGTTTATTATTAGCACGTTAAAACTGCAAACAAAATCTTGTATTAAAGGTGTTATACCTTGCAGTTACTAGAAATTAATGGATTCCTCCCAGCCAAAATTTTAAGTGGCCGTGGTATTTTCATTTTATGTAGGACTAAATAATAAAAACTGGATATTTTGAGTTCTTCCATGTGAGTTGTGGAAATTGAACTTCAAACTTGCAGAGTTATTTGAATGCCTTCTCGCTATAAGCACAAAATATATCCGAGTTGAATTGTTAACATGTAATCACTGAAACAGATTCATGGTCCTCATGTGTGTGAATCTGGTTAAGAACATCTGTATGTATAACCACCAGCTGGAGAGCTGAGCCTAGGACTCTGCATCCTGGTGGGCGGTTCTCACCAGGTTTACAGGAAATAAGAGAGTATCAGGAAGTAGAAAGTTTTGTTGTGTCCTCAAATGTACTACTAAAGCGTTTAAAGTTTAACTTGGTTAAAAACCAGTTGCACCGTGTTCACTGATAATCATCAGGTGGTGAAGCTTGATAACGCTGCCTACGAAGTCTAAGGTAGGATTTAGTTTAAATAATACTGTAAGTTAGTTGAAGCGCATGTCTGCATGACAATTAAATCGACGAGTACATTGAAGTACAATGTAATAACTTCAGAAAACAGGAAACGGAAGGTAATAGCTTTTCTCGTATTTGGGTGCATAATTTTGTTGTGAGCAGAAAGGTGAGATCAATATTTACAGTAGAGCATAAAGACAAAAACAGAAGCAGTCGGGTTGCTGCATGTGCTGTCACTGCAGTATTGAATAGGCCTGGTATTAGCCTGGGAGATAGCACACGTACTGTAACAATGCAATATACAGATATGTGAGCGCTTTGTAAAACTAGACCTGACTACCTACTCCTCCACAGTGTGTGATGTAAAAAGCAACACTAAGCCAGTGTTTATACACAATCAGAGTTAAGTTTTGACATAACAGCCAATGAAGAGTAAAATCATCTGATTTCCCCCAGCAGACATTTTGATTTGTCATAGTAGGAACAGCACAGGTGTCCAAATAAACAGTGTGACCGGCATGCACAACACCGGGGCCCTGAAACTGAAGCAGCCAAATGGAATTAAGCCATCATTCATTTTATTATTTACACCTGTGCTTTTCATTCTGTCACATGTCAAAATGTCTACTGGGGGAAAGGCCCTTTTCTTGTTATGTATCGGCAACATGCATAAATAACAAGCTGATATTAACACTACAAATACTTGCTAAACTTTCACTTCACTCATTTTTATTTGTGTTTTTAGCATGTTAATGTTAGCATGCTAACATTCTCAAAGACCAGTTGAGCCTTGGTAGCCTACACCTATGGCTGAAAAAGTATCTCGTAGACTGATGAAATCTGGGCAAAGGGTTGTCAATGTAGAGCTGAGCCTGACCAGCTGAACATGAGATGTACTAAAAAATAGATTCCCATTTTATTCATAACAACAAGGCATTATCTTAGGCCAAACTTTTTATTTTTGCCCTCTTGGTATTAATGTTTTTATGTTTTAGTTTTTCCATTTTCTATTAATCCGATATTTTTGTTTTCTGGTGAGAGCTTCACAGAGCCACTAGGAAGACTGTAGACCTAAAGTGATGCTTTTTATTGTAGTCCTGTAGTACAGGAGCAGCTGAGGACACCATGAATCGAGTCCCCCTGCAGCAGCAGCAGCAGCAGAGCTGTGGGGCCTGGGAGCTGAAGGAGCGGCTGGGCACCGGAGGCTTTGGAAATGTCACAAGATGGCAAAATAAGGTACACAACCCACACACTTTTAACACACTGATGTGTCTTTACCATCTCTGTGGGAAAATATGGTCCTATTTGTGGCTGTGATAGGACACATTAGTTAACTGAATAACTGGAAATTTTGAAAAGTTTGAGTATTTTAAGTACTCAGATGGAAGATAAAGTTGTCCTGCTGACGTTTCCCAGCAGAGATCAACAACATCATTATTACCATCAGTGCAATTAACATTTCAAAATGAAAACTAATAACTATCTCTCTGATCAAATCAAAATGTCAAAACAACCTTTTGCCAAGTAAACTAATATATAAAATGAAACAAATACATACAATTTCTCACAAAAGTGAATACACCCCTGATATTTTGGAAATATTTGATTATATCTTTTTATGTGACAACACTGAAGAAATGACACTTTACTACAATGTAAAGTAGAAAGTGTATAGCTTGTGTAACTGTGTAAATTTGCTGTCCCCTCAAAATAACACATCACACAGGGTGTACTCACTTTTGTGAGATACTGAATTACAAATAAGAGACTTTCTTGTCCTATTTAAAAAAAAAAGTAATAAGGACATGAGGGTAATAAAAATCGTGTCTGTTGTAATGAGATCACTCTTAGTCACAGGATGGGAGCATTGTAGAGCGGCATCATTAGCAAGACAACAGTACGGGAATATGAACATGTCCGCTTAGTGGACCTTCCTCTTCCTCTCTTTACAACTGTACTTCATTTGTATTACTCACACTCACTTTCAAGGCAAACTTACAGCTGGATTTGAGCTAAGCAGCATCACCATGTGAATGCAAATACACTGTACAAGTGATGGGGAGTCAGAAACTGCAGTAGAGCACATCAGAATATGATCCCTTGAAAATATTTCTGTCTCTTGCGGTTTAGAATATAAAGGATATTTACATAAACACTTGTGCTCACTTGAAACAATGTAAACATGCAACATCTGTTGACTGCTCCCTTGGTGGCTGCAAGTCTGACCATTATCATCTTTATGCTGAATGAAAATGTGTCTTTCTGAAATCTGTTTTTAAAGTTTTAGTCTCACAATATACAGTTTTTTTACATTCATTATACCTGTATAATTTGGTATAATCAATCGTAGATCACCCCTGTATTGTGTGTGAAATTCATAGTCTACAAGAATACATATAAAAATTGGAGACTGTCCTTCCAACAAAACAACAATCTAGATTTTTTGTGAGGCACGTTATTACAATCCATATATACGTTTATTGTGGCAGCGACCTGTAGTGGCTGTACAACAGTAGCAAAGGAGGAAGTCGGGTGACGTATTGTAAACAGAAAGTCCGCGTCCCAGACTTTGACTTAGGAGAATGGCTTTCAGGTTCCAAGTGAAACAAATTAAAATGTAAATAGTGTTACGCACTTCTGTCATGTGACTTCCATTATTGACAAACTTCAACCCAAACCACGTTTTCCTAAACCTAACCAAGTACTGTAGTTTTTGTTGCCTAAACCTAACCAAACTGCGACCGTTTCACATTTAATGCCATGTAACGTAGTTCCCCTACGTAACGTAGTTAACGCTCATATGCATCATTTTGAGGGTCATGGACATGTTGTTGTTTCGGTTGGGGGAAAATTGTCATATAATTGAATTTTACTGCTATTTACAGTTACAAATGAAGTGATGTTCAAGAGTAAACGATGTATTGTCCAAACAGTTTAATCACAATGAAGAGCGGCTGATCATCGGTGCCATGGGCAGGACCAAGGTTTAAGAGGCAAAAGCTGAAGAGGGCTCGGCTTCCGCTGTGATTACTAAACTTCCTCTATAGGAAATGGCCTGTCTTCCTGTATGACAATACTGTGGGCTAATATTAGTTCATAGATCAGGTTATGAGAAGCAGGGAGGGTGCCTTTTCCTTGATGATGCCATGAGAAGCAGGTAGTGAGATGTACATGTGTTGCTCATCATTTGTGGTGGTTAAATGTACAGTATGTGTTGTGTATTTGTATCTGTGTCATGGTTAAAACTACATTACCTACCTTTTTGTTATCTCTCTCCATTTACCGTTAAGCAGAAATGCCTTACTATTGGTAGGTACGATCTCTCTCTCAACCCAACCGGTCGAGGCAGTTGACCGCCCACTCTCTAGGTTGTGCTCGAGGTTTCCACCAGTTAAAAGGGGGTTTTTCCGTGCAAATGTTGACAATGCTTCCTCATTGTCTCATAATCTGTAAATAATACTACAAAGAGTTTGCCAATTTGGCCATAAATGTGATGTTACCGATATGTTGCTTTTATATGATTCAATTAATTGATTAGTTAATCGACAGAAAATCTATATGCAACTGTTTTAATAATCTAATAACCTACTTTTTGTACCTGAACCTTCGACATTTCATGTCATAAATGTGTCATAAATGTATCTTTGTGTTTTTGGCTTATGGTCGGACAAAAAAAGACATTTGAAGATGTCACCTTGAGGAAACTTTGACATTTTCCACTTTTTGTGATGTTTTGTTGACCAAACTATTAATACATAAATTGAGTTAAATTGGTTGGAGCCCTAAATGTAAACCGACAATGAATTCCTTACCTTTAAAATATTATTATTATTATTAAATATTAAATATTGTTGCTGCTAATTTGGCACTTCAAATTTTAAATCATAATTTCCAACGTGTGTGTGTGTGTGTGTGCTTCCAGGACACAGAGGAACAGATCGCTATAAAGCAGTGCCGTCAGGAGCTGAGCGAGAGAAACAAAGAGAGATGGTGCCTGGAGATCCAGATCATGAAGAGGTCAGTTTCACTCTCTCTCGTATCAACTTCCTAAGACCAAAATGTGACACCCAGCAGACACGGCAGCTTCATTATATTTTCCCCAGACCCCCAGGTGGCAACCTGTGTTCTTTTTTTGTCAGTTTGCCTTTATTAGATAGATCACAGTGAAGATAAAGAAGAGAGAGGGGGATGACTTGCAACAGAGGTCCCTGTTTTATGTTGTATGGTAACCACTAGGACACCAGGACATATCCCAACTATAAACAGAAATGAAAGTGGCACTATGTACCATATAAGTATAACATTGTCTAAAATTATACTGCTATAAAATAGATTTTTGCACAGGCCATGACCCCAGGATTAGGTAATGAGGTGATGCTAAGATCAAGGTCACATTAGAGAGCCAGATTTTTATTTAAGAGAAAAGAAAAGTGCAAAAGGTACAGTATGTTTGCCTTATCTTGTCAGTCACAGTTTTACTCTTACAGAGGCTGATGTCCAGAATTCCTAACTGTTTTTTGTTTGTTTGACTATGGCGTCTTGCTAAGCTTGTCTCTCTGTTTGCGTCAGATTAGGGATCTCCTTTTTCTTTAGTGATGCATCTGCTGCTTAGTGTCTTACACATTAACTCAGATGGAAAAATTGGTGATTTCCCAGTTTTGTTTTTACCGTCCAAACTCTTTTGCTTTGCCTTAAAGCTCTTCTTTGGAATGGGAGACAAGTTTGGTTCATGTTGTGATTCACCGTGGTATATTCCATGACAAGCTTTGACTTTTATGCCCATCTGTTTCACAAGTTTTCTCAAAATACAAAAACTAAAATTGTATCCTAAAATAGTAAAAATCACACAAGACATTAAATAATTAGAACAGCATCGATGTTTGGGTTATTTTGGTCTGTTGGTGGTTATTTCTGACAGGATAAAGTGCCGCCTCCTCATTTCGTTCTGCTTTGGTGTGTGTTTCATTTCCACAAACGTCTGTGTTGTCTATTAACAGTTTCAGTTTGGGTGTCGAGTTACTGTAGTTGGATGGCAGTTTGTGTAGATTTTGAATGTTTTTGAGATGCGAGTGTGTGTGTGTGTGTGTGTGTGTGTGTGTGTGTGTGTGTGTGTGTGTTGTCGTTGTCGTTGTCATTTGTGGGTGCAAACATGAGCATAAAACCTGTCTTTCCTAGTCCCAGTTTAACAAGTGTGTTGTTTTCAGACAGACATGGTCACAACCACAACCCTCCCATGCACCCACGCTCAACTCGTGGAAAAACCACAGGGCAGGGGACACATGTATGGCAACCTACTATTATATTATTAAAGCTACTTAACACACATATACAGAAAAACACATCACTTTTGCAATGTTTTTGAGTTATGATGTGTTTATAGGGCCTCTGTTGCATTACTTTTTCGTCAGCTGAATGTTTAAGTGAAAACCAAGAAAACATTTTTTATTCCACAATCTCATGCAGGTTCACTCTTTCATCCCGCTCTCTCTAACTATTTTTCTATCCACAAATGTGCTTAAGTGAGGCAGATTAAAGATGAGAGATCTGGTCGTATGTGTAGCGCTTATCTACCCTGCAGCAGAAAGAGTGCTGTTGTAACACAATTTAACTTCTAATCATGTTTAGGAGTGTTCACTAATTTGACCAAACACTAAAGGTTCAAAGGAACAAATCATGTTAGTGACTGATAATAACAAGTTATTTGCTTGTAATTCTAGTGAAGACTCTCATCTGTCTCCTGTTATTATAGCTGGTAATGATCACACACTGATCACATCATGTATTGCAATGTTATGATTTCAGTGTAAGTCATCTTCCTGGTGGATCTGGTATCGGTTTGAGTTTGTGATCTTTGTGTCTCCCCTCTTCTTTTTTAAAGATGGCCTGATCCTGTGAAAATCAGAAACACATTGTTTCAATCAAATTTATGAAACCGCAAATAATGACAAACAGAGAAAGTAATGTAAAATAAGATGGAGAATAAACTCACTTGATAGTAATAATAAAAATAAAGTAAAATATAGCCACAAGTGGTAATGATCGGAGTCCGAGCAGGTTTGCAAAAAATGCATAAATTTGACATTTCAGAACAAAAAAACTGCTCTGATGCAATGCAAGGCTATTTTGCTAACCCGAACCTTATGTTTTATCTCAATCGCCTGTGTTAATGATTGATAAAAATGAAATCCACTTTTGCTGGTGTCAGGGGGCTTCAACATTTTTCATCTTCTAAAGAGGGCCGTGAAAGAAAAAGTTTGAGAGCCACTGATTTACACGTTGGATAAGTTCAAAGCTGTCAATTCAATTCACAAACTCCATAGCTTTGGAGTCATTATTTTTTGTTAGTGTGAATGTTCAGGTGTAGCTTCATAAAAGTTGGTCTACAGTAGATCAGTGGTTCTCAGCCTGTGGGTAGGGTCGTCCAAGAGGTCTGAAGATAAATCTGAGGAGAATCAACAGAAGCAGAAACTGTATTTTTGTAACACAAAATCCTGCTTATTTTTCAGACTTTTCTCTAATCTTTTCTTTTTTTCTTGTGAATTACTGGATAATTGTAAATCTTCAAGACATATTCAAGTGAGACAAAGAAAAAAAATAGCTTATGGGGTGAACTTCACACACCTAATTGACATTTGCAACCAGGGTTGCCAGTAGACATTACTTGTTTGTAATGCGTCATAAGCCAAAAACATAAGCTTGACTTAGGTCTCGACCTAGATTTGTACATTTTGCTGTGTGTGCTGTGAAAATATTAGGGCTGTCCCCAACTAAGGATTTACTTAGTGGAATCAGAATTGTCAAGTCCTGCCTATAGTCGACTGAGAGGTGAATCGTGTGTTTTTGTGCGCGGCGATTGCGAGCTGAGGGGGGGGTTACACACGTAGCTCTGCTTTAATCTTGAGAAGCTGCAGAGCTGCAGTCGCTATTCATTATCAGAAGTTAAGCACCCCATATCGCCAAAATGGCATGATCCTTGTTTCGCTGCAAAGCTTCGACTGTGAGATTGACAGTCAAATCAGGCTCCGCCCATCGAAGCATCAAATCTTCAACTTTTGAGGGTCAGCCCTAGAAAATATCAGACCATACAATGTGCAGCCCCACTGACGGCTGTCTCCTCAACTTTACTCACATAGGTTGGATCACGTCAACGTTGTTGCAGCCAGAGAGGTTCCTGAGGGAATGCAGAAACTGGTGACCACCAATGACCTGCCACTGCTGGCAATGGAGTACTGTCAGGGAGGGGATCTGAGAAAGGTAACAATCAGTATGTTTGCAAGAGTTTGAGAGAGGTTTGTTTTTTGGCCCAAGAACTAGGCGATGGTTTGCACTTCTCTGGAAGAGAAATCTGGGGCAGTTTTTGTTGTTGTTGGCACCAGGCAGCCAGTAGAGCAGGAAAATGCCAACTATCATAAACCGCAGTGTCATAAAAATTTCAAAGCATCCCAGATGGTCAAGTTGGGGGGCAGATGGTGTGGTTAGTGGGGACAGGGAGCGGAAAACAGCACCATCCTCTTTTGTCAGGCCTGCCACAAGTTTCCAGCAGTAGAACTCTTTAAATATATTGTTTAAAGTAAAACAAATCAAAGGCTTTACAACAAAAGTGTTGATTTGCCAATTTGCAAAACTTAGTTTAATGTTGCTACCAGCTCTTGCTCTTAAAAATCAGATCAACAGCCTTTTAAAAAAGGTTTTATGTATTATAGAGAATCAATCGTTGTATGGAGCTGGTGTGCTGGCTGTGGGACCGCCTCGTCCTCTCTGCACATTAGCTTCACAGCAGCAATTTTAACGACTGTTTGCTAACCCACGACTTAGCTACAACTTACTGTACATTACTTGCTGTGTCGTTGTTCGCTCTGTATCATGGTATTCCTCATGGTGTTTAATTTCTCCAAAATTGCACACCCCACCCCCATTGTCGGAAAATAAGACTGTGACTGTGCTTGCTTGTATGTTTTCTTCACATGGTTTATGTTATTTAAGTATCAAGTGTCTGTGTTTGTGCTCTCTGCAGTATCTGAACCTCTTGGAAAATTGCTGTGGAATGAGGGAGGGCTCCGTTTTGATTCTGTTATGTGACATTTGTAAGTATTCTGCTCGATCCCGGGCTTCAGCATGACTTTTATAATGTATAAGTGTGATTAGTTTCCTGTAGTAAGGAGAAAATGGTCATGGTGACCAGTATCATGATGTCATTTGTGACCCTAAACCACCAATTCCTTAGTCACCATTGCAACAGTTTACATTCAGAAAGGCTTACGTCAACAATCGGACACTCACGCTCTATGCCAGACATAATGTACGAATGCTCCACGCTTTATAGACAGGTGTGAGAGAGGACACACATGGGATGGATCACACATAGCTAGAGTGGAGGGTAGAGGATGACACACACACACACACACACACACACACACACACACACAGAGAAACACATTTTCCTGTTAATGAGTGAGGGTAAAGACATAGTCATGCACATCCACACCCAAACACACATTCACACTTTTAGGTGCTCAAAGGTTATGAGTTCCGCTCTGTTGAACACGCTTTGCCAGCACACACACTAGTCACCCTTTGACATACATATAAAGAGACATTATAGTTTCAGTTGTAAACCTTTTGTACTTCAGTTCTTGCGTATTAAAGGCTTTATAAAGTAAATACAAGTCTTATCCTCTTATGGCTCTTATTAAAGAGTGACTTAACACCAGGCTGCCAAGCAGTGTTTTACTGATGTCTCTGGTTGAAATCTTCAAGCCTGTTTCACCTCTGTCCATACCCAACCTGTTTTTTGTACCTGAAACCACACTTGTACATCACTGAAGCAAGGTTAGAAGATAAACCCCTGGAGGTCAGCAAGATGTTCAGAAAGGGCTTTAATTGACTTTTTTTAAAACATTTTATCACTGGTGAAAATCTTGTTTTTGCTCCACTGTGAAATCACTGTTGGTCAGGACACTACTGATCACTTCCATCTGTGACCCTGGGTTCTTCTTCCTCTTCTTTGTCCCTTCAGCTTCAGCTCTAACCTATCTCCACAAGAAGAGGATCATCCACAGAGATTTGAAACCAGAAAACATTGTGCTGCAGCAGGGACAGAAGAGAGTGAGTTAAAGACTCTGTGAAGCATCTTGTTATGACAAATACACTCAAACCACAACAAAGAGTTCATATGCAGGCTGTTTGTGTGTGGGTTATGTGGAATAAGTGCAGGAGACGCGTCTCTCACGTCAACTTGTCTACCCTCACAAGCACAACTTTGCTGCACTGAATATTAAATGTGGAAAACTCAATCCTTGAACAGATTCTTGCACTTACAAGGAACTTTTGTCTTGTTCTTACCTTCCTCTCTGGGCCTCCCTTTATTTTGTTTATTATGTAACAACCAATCACGAAATGTCATCCTCTAGCCAATAGGACCAAGGAAAATGGGAATGTTATATAAACAAGGCCAGACATTTTAAAGGGGTTATATATTCATTTTTATGCTCACTGCTGTGTTTATAGAATTTAAACCAAACAGACTTTATCTGCACTAAGTTTATAGTTTAGCATGAATGCTTGTTTTTGTCTGGCATACTAGAGAAACAGTAAATCCAACATAAAGACATTGTTTTTGTTTTGGGAGTCTTTTATGATTTAAAAGAAAAGTTCAACATTTTGGAAAATACGCTCATTCATTCCCTTTCTAGTGGAGAGTTTGATGAGAAGACACCACTACCGCATTTGTCTGTCAAATGCAGTATTGGGCCGGTTAGCTTATCTTAGCAGGATAGACCAGAAACAAGAAGATGGCTAGCCTGGCTCTGTTGGACCGAAACAAAATTTGCCTACCAACACCACTAAAGCTCACTAATTAACACATCATATGTTTTTTTAACAAGTAAAAAAATGACAATTTGCTGTTTTATGATTATGTCCCAACTTGTTTCTTGACTCTTTCTTGAGCAGTGTAAAGGCAACCAGACACGAGAGTGGTATTGATCTTCTCATGTCAGAAAGCAAATTCCTGTACGTTAGCTGTTTGTAATTATAGGATAACACTTTGCTAATAACTCTTTTTTTCTTTCCACTTCACCTCATAGTTGATCCACAAGATTATAGATCTCGGGTATGCTAAAGAGCTGGACCAGAGCAGCCTTTGCACCTCATTTGTGGGCACGCTTCAGTACTTAGTAAGTGATGAAAGCACAAGTGGACACATTTTCCACACACTCTTTGCACCTACATTTACAGTTGAACTTCATTTTCCTTCTATCTTTCAGGCTCCAGAGCTCATTGAGAGACAGAAGTACACGGTCACTGTGGACTACTGGAGCTTCGGGACCTTGGTGTTTGAGTGTATCACAGGATTTCGCCCTTTCTTACCAACCTGGCAGCCTGTTCCTTGGTATTACCTCCTTTCAGAAATTCCAGTATGTGAAACTTGGTGACTTGTTCAAATGTCACCGAAGGCATCATGAAGTGAATTCATTTTTTCCAAAACTAGGTTGAGGAATATGCGTGTTAAAACTTTTCACCATTTCTCCTTGCTCAAATCTCATTTTCCCCTTTTATGCTTTTGCACCTCTGTGACTGAAGTCTAGCTTTGGAAAAATAAGCTGAACAATGATGTTTTTTTTAATGTTAAGCGATGATAACCTTAATTACAAGTAAATGTTATTGTTGCGTGACTGAATTGTTAACACACAAGGAAGATATAAATAAACAGCAGTTGCCAAAGTAAAGAATTGCAGGATATGTGGGTTGTGCCCACCTCCACGCCCCTTGTGCCTCACTAATATGATAAAAGATATGAAACTCCAGGGGTCTCTGGGATACATAGAGGGAAAATACTCTCCCACTATCGCAGAAACTCAGGGTCAGATCCTGGCACGTAACTGGTCTGAATTCACTATGATCAGTGAGAGTTTAGAATGGAAAACATTCATAGAAATAAAAAGTATCCAACTACAAAACTACATTTTTAGGAGGCTTTTCTGTCATTTAATCCATCCATCGTTTTTAGGCACCATAAACTGAGGCTGAAGCAGGATGATGATATTGTCGTCTATGAGGACCTCTCGGGGGAAGTCCGCTTCTCTAAACATCTGCCCCAGCCCAACAACCTCAACAGGTGATTTTGTCAGACACACACATAAACATGCTAATTTAAGGCTCTTATCTCAGTCTAACGTGTTAACTGGTGTTTAACAGTTTGTTATTAGAGAAACTGGAGAGGTGGCTGCAGCTGATGTTAAAGTGGTCTCCTCAGGAGAGAGGCAAAGACAGCGAGGTTACGCCCAGCGACTGCTTCTCCCAGCTGGGTATCATACTGCAGCTCAAGGTTATTTGAGTAATTCATCAATTTATTCTTTCACTTTGTCTCATTTTCCCCCATGAGGACATGCTGTCTCTTTGTTCTTTTGTTGAACATTACTCTTTCTTTAAATTAAAACTTATAGAGAGGTTACATCTTTGAATGTGTGGTCGAGCTGTAACTGAACGAAACGTTTCAAACTTTCTGAGGCCCACAGTGCTGCACCAGTGCTGTGTCAGTTTTGATGGAA
Source organism: Micropterus dolomieu (assembly GCF_021292245.1). Taxonomy (NCBI): domain Eukaryota; kingdom Metazoa; phylum Chordata; class Actinopteri; order Centrarchiformes; family Centrarchidae; genus Micropterus; species Micropterus dolomieu. Next base: position 15,863,825 of record NC_060170.1, read on the forward strand.
TTTGAAGGGATTGTGCACCTTTTTCGTTTACTTAGGCTAACACATTTACTTTTTAAATTTTACATTTAATTGGTCCTTCTCTTTTCCCTCAGCTGGTTCATGTCCTGAACATGATGTCTGCTAAGATCCTGACGTACTCCATCTCAGACAGTGAGACTGTGGCAGACCTGCAGCTGAGAATAGAAAAAGATACCAGCATTCCTGCAGCCAATCAGGAGCTGCTGCTGGAAGCGGGGATAGCCTTGGAGCCTCATGGACTGGCCACACAGTGCGCCATAGATTACACAGTAATATCTAACATAAACACTGTTCATACAATACCTTCACAAAATAGCCCACAGCAACATGAACTAATGGACTGAGTCATTATATTATTATTATTATTATCTGCGTCTGTAGGAGATAGATGGGCGACGGACAGACTTGCCTCTGGTCTTCCTGTTTGATCGTTCTTCCTGCACTTATGAACCTCAGTTTGCTCCTCGCACCCTTCCAGAGAACATCCGCTTCGTCCGTGAGTTGACAGCACTAAGCAAACAATATTTAAAGATGTCTTCACCTGTAGTTCTCTGCAAAGATGTTTTAGCTGCTTAGCTTTCTTCTTCTCTCTGTTGATGCCAGTTGAAGCCCTAGTGTCTTAAACACCATGAAGACTTTTGCTGAAATGATTTGATTAATTGAGTACTCAAGCAGTTATTTCCTTTTGTAGACTAACATGTATGTTTCACTCACTTCCAGTGAAAGTTTTGCTTTGGGGTTTTGTTAATTAAAGAAAAAGAAGTCTGTAGCAAACAGACTTGTGACAAGGACATGTTTTTTTTTTTAAACAAAAATCTCCAGAAATCAAAACACACTCATTTACAGGTATTACTAAAGCTGAAGAAGAACTATGACAGGTTAATATAAACTGCAAACGTTATTTTCTGCCTGAATTGAAAACCCTGTAGGAAAAGAATTCCTTTTATGACTACAAACCGTAATAAATGAAATAACAGTAAACATGGCTTGGTTTTGTCTGACTGTGTCTGTCTTTCTCATTCTTTCTTTGTCATAGAAACCGACCCTAAACGCGTTCTGCCTTACAGCCCTCTGAGGAGGACTTGCGGCCAGGCGTGGCACACCATCCGCTCCCTGAAGGAAGACTGGCAACGACTGCAGCAGGGGCAGAAAGCCGCCATGTAGGGCATACACAAAATACACAAACTCCCACACACAACATACGCATGAATTAAGTGTTTGATAAAACACATTTCTTTTCCGCTTTCTATCAGCATGAGTCTGCTGAGACACAACTCTTCACTGTCTAAACAGAAGAATGAGATGGTGTCAATGCACCAGAGACTAACAGCCAAGCTGGACTTTTTCACCACCAGCCTTCACATAGACATGGACAAATACCAGGAGCAGACGGCCACTGGGATCGGTATTATGATACAAAAACATGTTTGTAGATAACAGGAAGTTTATGCTACGGCTGCCAAAACCGCATGTAATCTGTCCTATAATCGTAATTATTTATAGATTAATTTGTTTGTCCAGTTTACTTCATGCGGAAAGTGCACTTGAATCTCTAGAAAAGTTTAGTTTGCCACTGACTAATGACAGTCTTTTTACATTTTCTAGCATCAGAGAAACTCCTGTGTGTGTGGAGGGAGATGGAGCAAACAGCTGCCGGCTGTGGTCAGGTAGAGTTGTGTGTGTGTTTGTGTGTAAGAACTATTCACGTGTGCTTTAAAAAGACTAAAACCCATGTGTGGGTGTCTAGGCCAAGGTGAGTGAACTGGAGGAGGAGATGATGCAGCTGCAGCCAGACATAGTGGATGTGCAGAGGCAGCCGTGGAGGAGCGGAGAGGCCCTGGACACACTGTAAGTCTGAGCCAAGCCTAACTCTAAAGACTAAAACAAAACATCAAAAGCAGCTGAACTGTGATCTTGGACCCTGCTCTCTTCTCCTCTCTGTTCCTCAGTGAAGGAAAGGCCATGGAGCTGTTCCGCAAACTCAGAGAGAAACCCAGAGGTTTGGATGTCATGCATCTGTTCCACTTCTTACCTAACAGCTGTTACAGTGTTTTCATGTGAAAATAAACCTTTTACGTTCTTCTGGCTCTCCTTTTCCTTCCTCTGCTCAGATCAGAGGTGTTCAGGGGACAGTCAGGAGTTGGTGCGCCTGGTGGTTCAGGCTGTGCAGTTTTACGAGAGGAAGCTCAGAGACTTCTACACACACCTCAGGTACTCACACACAAAACACTTTATATATTTTTTATATATATTTTAACTCTGAAAACAATTTCCAGATCACATAGAACTGCTTGTTCCACAGTCTTCTAAATAATAAGGGGCGGCTCAATCCCCGGCTCCTCCAGGCTGCATGTCGAAGTATCCTTGGGCAAGATACTGAACCCCCAAACTGCGGCTGTTCCGCCAGTGTATGAATGTGTGTGAATGTTAGTTTCTTTGAGTGGTCGAAAAGACTAGAAAGGCGCTATACAAGTACGGAGCATTTAGATAAATAATAGGCCTCTATAATGCACAGTTAAGAACTTTGCCAAGCTGTATGCCCATATTTGGGCAAAAGAATGCCTTTGGTTGTTTGCTTAACCTCAATTAATCCCAAAAAAGGCATTGTGATGGTAAAACAGGACCTTTTTACATGTCATAGCCAGAAAAGCACAGGTGTAAACAATAACAGTAATGATGGCTGCTCCCATGTTAATATTTAGACCAGTTTGTGCACTGTTATGGCTTACTGGGACACTCAAATGAAATGTAACAATCAATGGTGTTATTTGCTACACTTGTGGTTTGCTATGAGAAGTAAAAATATCTGCCTTGAAAGATGTCCACAGGCACAAAGAAACAAACTGGAGAGGGAAGTATTTGTCAATATATCTGGCATATAGACACCCACACAGTCCTGAGAAAAGTGAAAACACTTGTGCTGGTGACTTACTAACATTTAATTGTAATATGATGGCTAAGTGCAAGGGGACAGATTTTCATCACTTTGTTAAGGGCACACTGATATTTATAATGAGGTGTAAAAAGTCACAACCTTGTATTAATGAAAGATTTCCTTTTTAAAATAAGCCATCCAGTCTGCAGTTTCTAAGTCATTAATAAATGGCTTAAGGCCTGGGTGCTCTACTTCTACAACAAACAGGGGATCGAATAATCCATTCATGTTCACAACTTGGGAACGGTTCTTGTGTGCCTCTGTATTGAATCTCCATTTTTTGTGTTTGTCGTGCAGTAAGACAGCTGTGTGCCGTCAGCGAGTGATGGAGCTTCTGCCGAAGGTGGAGGGCGTGGTCCAGAGAATGGCTGAGAGCGAGCAAGTGCTGATGAGTCTGCAGGAGAAACGACAGAGGGAGCTGTGGAACTTGCTCAAAGTCGCCTGTGTGAGGATACACGTACTGCTACAGTTTGACTCTCCCTTCAGGGATGCCTGTTAATTCTATATAATTGTATATCATGATAGCCACAATTAATAATAATCATAGAATAGAGGCAGGTATGCAAATGTTGACATGTTTCACTTTGGTTGAATTCACCTAATTCTCAAGCACCACTTACAGTACATTTATATTAGTTCCAACACTTTTCAATGATTCATTTCGAATATTCACTCTGCTAGTAAAAATAGTCTAGATGTCAAAAATGCAAACACCAGAAGCCCGGTCAATAACATAACAATTTGTTTCTTATCTTCCACAATAAGCAGGAGCTGTACACTGTCTTAACTAACACAGAATAAAGTGCATGATCTTGTCTTGTGTAGAGTAAAGTTCGCAGCCCAGTGAGCGGGAGTCCTGATGGACTACAAACCCCCTCTTCAGTGCCGCCTCTACTGACACCCAGAGACAGCTTACAGCAGTTGTGAGTGCACACATACCACACACTGAGGTTCAAAAGAAGTTTTCATTTCAGTGTTTAAAACTCATCTTTGGTTAATGTTATTAAAGACTAAAGGTAATAAACTTGATTTTACTCACACCAAATTGTCGAGAAGTTGTGCACAAAGACAAATATGTTTGAATTCATAAAGGTTTTTTTGTATATATTCACATATCTAAGCTACTTAAGTCAAAGTTGTGGGAGTTTTCTACTACATACTGATATACTTTCCTACAAAGTCAAATTTAGCTTTCAAAAACTCCACACCGATGTCCATTTCATTGAAAGACAGACATCATCAGCAGTTGACACAAATACATTTCCCGTACATGCAATGATAAACTACTCTGCTTGAATCACTTTGGGTGTGTCTGCAGTGACGAGTCTCTTGTGGAGGAGAGCAGGACATTTGAGAGTCGACTCCAAAGTTTGCTGCACGACACCATCCAGGAATCAGACAACAGTATGGAGGTACATGCATGCTCACGCACCAAACGATACATTTCTCCCTTGTTCTGATTCAGTGCAGCTGCCTGCCGTGGTTTATTATCATTTCAGTGTTTTTCTCTGAGTTATGTGTGACGACTGTTTAAAAGAAAAACACCACCTTTTGTGTTCCCAGATGTTGAGAGAGTGGTCGTGGCTGCGTGGAGGCCAGAATTTCTCCAGTGACCTCTCCTAATTTGGGTTTCAGATGCTTACATATGGCACCCTACTGCCTCTGAGTGGATAGGATGTGGAACTACATGAGGATGTGGTAGAAGCTGGTTTAACATGTTAAATGCACAATGTGAACTGAGTAATAGCTGCTGGCAAATATTTACTAAATGAGATTAAGGAGTAGGTAAACCTCATCAACCTAATCCGGCCTGTAAAAGACATTAATTTAAAGACATTTAATGCCAATCTGTAGTGCACTGAAGCACATCTATCTCTGATTAGGATTAACATCAGATGAATTTATACATGTAAGTTTTAACAAAACTTTCAATACGTTTAGTGGTAAAGTTGCACTTCATTATGCACAGATCAGTAACATATGAAACATTAAGAAACTCCCAGTCTTAACATACCTGCAGGTAAATACATTCCTACAGTGTTAAAGTATGTGGAGAGGCTTGCACACTGCACAAAGCTTCAAACTGAATATCTAAAAACAGACACGCATAAAGAGCAAATTTTATCCTCAAATTTAGAAGAGAGAGAATTCATGAGAATAATCATGTAAATAATGTTGACAGACAGAAATACTGATATATTTTAGTTAGATTTGTTTCACCATATTTGGTGGACCTTTATCAGGAAATTACAGATTGTATTTTAAGATTTGTACATTCATCCCATGTAAAACAGGGTTTTGGATCTCTGCCTTAAATGTAAATGTGTGTCAGATGTTATGTGTTTCTCACTGGACCATTATTTTTTTGCTGAACATTTTATTTTAATAAGACAATCATTGAATTACACAAGTGATGTTTATAATTGTGAAAATGAAATTTTTTGAATTTTTTACATCCACTCACAATTATATGCAGGATGGATATAACAACAGGAACACCTGTTCAATATGGTGTGGTACAGTATCCCTGCAATAATTACAAGTGAAGTATTAATCCCAACTACTGGAGGTAGTCTTTTCTGGATATAGATAATACAAAGTGATAAGAGATGTTACATATTGTCAAGTGTCTGCAATATCTTGTTGACTATTTGTGTGAATACCCTATGCTGTAATAAGTCATAATGAATAACTGAATGTTAGACATTTCTAAATGAATTTGAATATGAAAACAAAACAGAATTTTGTATCTTGAATACAGTATTTTACTGTACTGTATGTTTCTTTAATTCATTTCCATGTTTCTGGGAATGAGGGAACAGGTTTTCCTCTTCATTCACCTGTTTTATGTCAACCAAAATAAAATTCATAAAACACACCTATCTAGATCACAGTGTTTAACAATCTTTATTCCATTAATTCAATAAAATCAGTTTGAGGTCCGACTATCTCTGGTATACAAAGCACAGCACAGATAAAGTGAAATGTAGTGGTAAAGGTTGAAAGGGTACAGGAGACTAAACTAGACAAGACAAAGAGGTGACACAGATTTCCATCAGCCCTTTTACCAAACAGGACCTGAAAATAGACATTTAGGCATCTGAAGGTCCACAGTTTATAACTGTTACTGAGGTCAGAAAGTGGAATCAAAGTCAGTCCACTCAGTCTGAGAAGGATCAGCCGCTCTTTCTGCTTAATTCTCTCCAGCTTTTATTGCATCTGTTTACAGTCACTGTACAGAAAAACTTCCCTCCAGCCTTGATAGCATGCAAAAAAAACCCACAATATACCAAAAACAATCATCCTTTAATAATCCTATGAATGTCTAAAACCCAGAGTATATCTGAACAAACATGAGCTGACAACACAGTCAAAGTTAAGAGGTGCTTCAAATCATCAGCTACATCTGAGACACAAATGCTTTATTAAAAGTGCACTTTGTCTGATCAAACTGGTCCTAAGTAGCACATTATTTGGAGTGTGTTGCATCAATTGCCTTGTTCTTTTGTATTCTGGTAATATATGCTCAAAAGTAGGTTGTGGGACCTTTAAATAATGGTAAATTTTAAAAATAACCAACACAAATGAATGCTTGATTACTTTAAACTTACAGTACTGGAGGTCTTGGAGGCTGCATGGGGTTTCATGGTTAAGGCCAAAGAAGGTTTGTCTCTGTGTGTGTATCTGTGTGTAGGACTCAGAGGGTAGATGTGTTTACGTGTTGCTGAGTGGACCTTTTGCGGTGTTTTCACATTTGGGCTCTTTATTCTTCTCCTGTGTTGCTTTCCTGTCTTCTGGTCTGTCCTCCCGCTGAATCTGTTTTACGCCTCCAGCTCAAAACCCATGCCAACTTTGTGTCCACCGCCGTTCACGTTCTTCCCGTCAATCAGACCTGAGAGGGTGAGCTTCACTCCTGCAGGGGGAAGGGTGTCAGATTATGTATCAAGTAATCACACCTGTCCTTTTTGCATTGTTGTTTCAGAAAACAGTAAAGAGAAAAAAGGTAATCAGCTAACCTGGCCTGAGGGTTTGTGTGTATCCAACTCCAACTAGGCAGGCGTTGTCAACTTTGGTCTGTGAGGACAAACAAAACATCATCGACAGGTGAGACAATCATGAACAAAGCATTAGGAGAGTAGATAGATGGGAACTGGGATGCAGTTGCATAATTTATATTATATATATGGATACATCAGCCGCAAGTCAACAACTGCAGAAGAGTTGGATGATGGCTTGAAAAGTATGTCAGGTAGTAAGGCAGAGTGAGTGTGCGTTTAGGGAGGTTTTATGCCTCGTCGCCGGTGAAAGGCGTGGGTTGTCCATCTGTATGTCCTTTCCCGTTAACGCGACATCACAGGAACCCAAATTTGGCAAAAAAGTGGCATCCACTTGGACACAAGAATTTATGAATGACTAGTAATTATGACAAAACTACACACAGATGTTTAATGGGTGTGGATGGATAGATTGTGACCATATTTCACAGCTGGTTCGGACACTGGCGACTAAAGGTCATTGCGACCTCAAAATAGGTTTTTAGTCATAATTTAAGAATTAATTGGGCGATTCCAGATTTCACACACATATTGACTGGGACAACACAATGAGTAAACAATAACTTCACTCTAGTTTATTAGCCACGCTAGTGTTATGGCTCTAGAAATGGCGATGTTGTCTTGTTGATCACATTTCACTTTCTCAGACGCTTCAGTTAATCACCAAATACCTGCAAAACTATTGACATTCTCAACAGCCTCTGCTTTGTGTTTAGGGCTAATTAGATTTTTTTTAAATCATTTTAGATGTGTCTATGATGTTTTGAAGTCAGTTCTTACAGCCAGGGAAGCATCCTTATCCAGCTGGTATTTCGCTCCGATTCCAAAGCGTGTGTTGTTGCTGCCAGCTGTCCAGGCTAGATGGATCGCTGTCTCCAAGTTGCTGTTCACCTTTTGGTAAATGGAGCCACCGAACTCTGTGCCATCGTTACTGAAATACAATAGCAAAACACCGATACAAAAGGTGGAGATTAGCAGCAGTCGATATTAGTCTGAGCTTTATTTCATCGGTGGAGATTTGCTTCCTCTCTCATTGCTGTCCAATGATTCACTTCACTTCCATTTCCTGCCTCTCTTTACACTCATGCAGTGACTCACACGCTGGTGTGAAGCTGGATGTCATTGGCCTTGTATCCAAAGGCAAAGTTGTTCTGGGTCAGTTTGGATTTGGCAGTGTCAAAAGCCAACTGATAGCCAGCCAGCCAGCCCTCGTAGCCCAGCACAGCAGCTGCGTGGACGGTGGGACCGGCCATGTCGAAGTCCAGGTCGCAGCCCACATTGACAAAGTCACGCTTGTAGCCAGTCTTCAGTTTGGCACTCTTCTTGCTACAGAGGGAATAATTTATTCATGTTCATGTTTATCATATGCATCTGTATTGAATGGCTAATGTTAAAATTTACTTTTTTGCACTTGAGCAAACTTGCATGAACAGGATTGCTCTTACCCAGTGTTTGGCACAAACGACGTGTCCAGACTGAGCTTCAGGCCCTTAGCCAGCTGCAGACAGACAGACAGAAGGCACAGGCCAGGCTAGTAATAGGCTAGTAAAGCAAAATCTTATCATATATTCTTTAAGTACATAAAGCGACTAATAATTTGTTTGTTTGATTCCACCTGGTCCTCGATGGTGATTTCTGTGGTGAGAGTATTGTCTGTGTTCCACTTCTGGGTGAAGTTGAGGCCCAGCTCATTCACTTTGTACTTGTTCTCCAGGTGGCCTCCTGACTTCCCGGTGTCGGTGTTGCTGGAGCCTGAGGTGGTAAACTCCTGCAGGACAAAGAGGGATGGAGGGATGAGGGGGGGAGATGGAAAATGAGGTGGGAAGTGAGGCAGAAAGGCACATTTCCACATTAGAGCACAACCACAGAAACTAGAGGCAGAAGGGGCGTGAAAGCATACAGGGAGAAAAGAATTAGAAACATCAAAGACGAGGGAAACGAGCATTGCTTCTCTGCTTTTTTCCTCTGCCACACAATCCCTCTCAGGTTTGTATGGCTGGTTAGTTAAAAAGAAGAACTACAGCTTTAAGATGGAGAAATTAGTTGGGAAGGAAACCTAAAAATATAGGCAGGACTGTGAGGGAGAGGTTGTTTGTGAGTGAATTTGAGTATCCGTGCTGTTGTGGCTGCAGCAGCTGGGATAATGGTGTCACTTAGACGAGCTACCGCTGCAAGGAAACACTTGGCAGAAAGCCTGGACACATCGTCTGCACACAAACACATAACTGGTATCACTGGCTTACCCTGTGGTGCACCTGTGTTTAATCATTACACGTGCTAACACACTCTCTCTTACCATCTGACAGGAACATCCAAAGAAGAAAGCAGAAACAAGAGAAAAGAGAGGAAGTAAGTTAGGGCGAATCACGCAGAGTTTCCATGCGGCAAATTTATCTTCTTAATGGGAAAATGAAAAATGACGCAGCAGGAAGTTGAAACCTGTGAGTTTTCTAAATTTTCAGTGAGGTTTGAGTTTGGTGGCATGTGGCTGTATGCAAGTACTCATTATGGTTTTACCATGGCAACATGTTTATGGCGACACAGGCACACAGCACGTCTGGAGCAAACTAAACACATTTTCCCCATCATGACAGAACATGTTGCTTGAAGGAGAAAAGTGTAAACTTGTCAGGCAGACAGTGTTACTCTGCTGACTCTGTAGGTTAGACTGAGTACATGTCAGGCAGCAAACACACTCTGACATGAAGGGCTGCAAGGTCATGCGTCTGGCAACTCAGAGTTCTGAGAGACAGACCTAAACATGAAACTTACACCATCAGGCTTGTAGAGTAAACAATAGTACTTACAACACCATTCTGGGACTTGGTCTTAACATCCAACTTGAGAAGGCCATAGCCTGGGGAGAAAGGAAATTAGGTCAATTCAAAAGAAAAGAAAGAGTGGGAAAATAACTTGTATCCTTGTACTGCACAGCATGGGTCTAAAACAGCTACAGCAAAAATAAAACAGCCTGCATTTAAAGTGACAGAGCAAACAAAATGTTTACTAATATTAGTCTTGCTTCAGCATAGCTTCACCCAAAACAGTTTTTCAGTTATATTCAGGGGAATAATACAGTTCGTATTTAAGAGAATTTGCTGAGTTACCATAGCCCTTGTTGAAGATGTCTTTGGCAGATTTCCCCAAGTCTGCGTATGCAGGAGGGACGGCCATTGTGCCTGAGGAAACAAACATGCACATTAAGATTTAACAATGTCTTCACAGCAATAAAATACATAGTTCGCTTTATCAGTCTGTCTAAATGCAAAGGGATATTCCAGCAATTGAGTTATGCCAATTCATTGAGTTGAAGGACTCACAAAGGAACAGATAAAAAAAGAAACAATGATGCAGCAGAGGTCAAAATATATACATTTTCCATGATGCAACTCTATAGCATCTTTCATTAGACCATCCCTACCTAGTAATTGCCCACATCTTTCCTACTACTCCAGTTTAAAACACAGATTTTCTGTTTAAAAATATTAAGCCCCAATTGAGACAAAAATATATGTATGCATATATATATATTTTTTTTTGTTTGTTTGTTTGTTTGTTTGTTTATTCAAGTGTTATCATATTACTCCCAATGACGACTAAACTGATCTCATATAAAATCAGTGCCTGTTTAAATCAAAATAAAAGAAACAATCTTACAAACAAATTCAAGCTGAACACATGGAACTCTGCACATTTGTGGAAGCTGAGCAATGTAACTCAAAGAGCACTTCTGAGGGCATAAACATGTAAAAACCTGTTTTTCCTTACACACAAAGCATTGCAGATAGGTTTTTCTACCACATATTACTTGCAAATAAACAGTATACATCAGTATACATATTTGTCTCAACTGGGAGACCCTCACCATCTGGAGGGGGGGCAGTCTGGGTGCAGGTGATATACACGCAGCAGAGGTTGTTAAACTAACAGGACTGATTCTCTGGGAGGAAGGGACTAGAAACATATTAATATAGAAAAATATTTTTAAAAGATTACAAAGCCATCCAACAGAAATTTTGCTGCAAGACTCACTACTGTATTTCAATATTAATGACATCCCTGTGATGCTATGTGTGTGAAGAAAAAAAGATATAATATGTATGATGTGCAAAGAAATACTATGCAAGCCAATGCAGAAGAGCTAACCTAAGCAGTAGCAGGTTTGGTTAGTCAGCAACTACGACTCCTGCACACCACTGCACTGCGCAGGGCTTCAGACAGTCATCAGGGTGCCCTAGGTCAGTGTGCGTGCAGAGTGCACATTCTTTGTGTGTGTGAAGAACACATTTTTGACAAGGTGACTGTGCTTTTACCTCTCGCTGATCACATATTTTCTGCAGAGGATGGAGATAAGATTTTGCTACGGGTAAAGCCACCTCTGTAAGCTAATGAATCAATGATTGAGCCAGTGCAGAAAATCAAAATGCTGTCACTGCAATCAACACAGTAGAACTGTGTAAAGATGAAAAGTCTGATCCAAGTCTGGTCTCAATTGAGCCAAAACTCAATCCAGGGACCCTGATGATGCGTCATCTGTCTCTCTCTACACACACCACCTCCCCTCAACTCACCATGTCCCTTGGGTGCGTGGTGCTGACATGTCACACAGTGGCCTTTGTTCTCTGCCTGCTTGCCTTTTTCTGTCTTGTCCTGCTGCACCATACTCTCCATTCTTATCTCTGCCATGTCTCTTCAAAGGAGGGAAGCGCAAGGAGGGACAATAGAAAACTTTGGCAAGTAGTACTACACTCTTGTGACAGCAATGGTGCGCAATACATGGGTTTGTCTGCAGTTGCTATGAATATTATCATGTTTCTTTAGCATTCAGTCAGAACTGGTAGCCTTTCTATGCACAGAATTGACCGACATTGTATTGTATTGTACAGTATGTCCATTGTCCATGTACAACCCTTCTATGGCACTGAGAGATGGGATTTTTTATCAGACAAAGTTGTGAGCACAATGTTGATATAATCATCACCTTTTAAGTTGATATGGTGAAGCTGTTAGCAAACGGTTGCTTATTTACACATCCAGCAGTTACTAAGCATCAACGTATTTCTGTCCACCCAGTTAGTCCAATATTCACTAACTTTTAGCTCTGTTTTGTTCTTTACCAACTCTTTTTTATCTCTTTAAGATCTCCATCTTTCTCATACACAAACACCTGACCATAAATCACAGTGTGCATCAAAAGTCCTATTTGTCACTGCTGTCTCAGTGTTGCTCTTCATTTCTCATACACTACGCAACTGTGTGCCAGCTGACCTGCATTTTGCTGACCACGTGCAATTCCTGGACTGTCTTTGGCATTTCACCCGACAGACACTCCTCGACTATGCAACCAATTGCCTCCTCCACCACACAGTCCATTTTTGACCCTGTTCCTCCTAGCCTTCATCCCTCAGTCTCAACGCTCTAAATTTAGCTCAGGTGAACCCAACACTACAACACATGTGACTAGGGGTTAAACATGTGTCCTCCTCCAGATTCAGCCTATTAAAAAAAACCTACAAATAGGGATTTAGGTGTCTGTATTGTATCTTCACACTGTATTTATATACAAACACACTCATGCCACTCATGTTAACCATTTTATGAGCTGCAACCAGATGACACGGCCTTGACTAAGCTCAAAGGTCAAAATGGCACCCATAAACATGGGACGAATGTGAAAGTAAAACTGCGACCATACAAAAAACAAGATGGTAGTCAACAATCAAACACAGGCAATTACTATCTTTAAAACACTTTAAAACAGTACAAAGTCTATATTTTTCCAATGACCTATTTTTCCATGTTTAACACAGTTTCATATGCTTATAGTAATTTAGTCTTTAGTCGGAGGTCATGAAGGACACACATATAATTTTGTGACATATTTTCACCTCATTTACCAGAGACCTAAAAAGCAGGTGCAGCTATTAACATGTTATATATACACACAGCTAAATCTGTGTAGATTAGAATTTTTTTGTTCCAATTATTTTCAGTTGACAGATTACAAAGCGGTTTGTCTTCTCACAGAGAACCAGTGTGTTACATCAACTCTATAGAAACAACTTGTAGAAACAAAAGGTTACTATTAATTCTTATGAGGCACCATTTGTGCAGAAATTATGTCACATGCCATGTGACATGTCCATGTGACTGAACATGAACGTGTGTCTATATCAGTTCAACTTTGAACTGTACTTCAGTTGTGACAAAACTATTTTGACAATCAGCATTAGTGTTATCCTTTGCAGTCCACATCTACAGGCAATTTAAAGGCACAAGTTAACCTATTCATGTGCAAGTCTTTGAAAGCCAGAGCACCAACAGTTAACCTATAAACCTGCATGTCTTTGAAAGCTGGAGCACCTGGAAAAAACCTTCGCTGACAAAGGGAGAACATGTAAACACAACAAAGAAAGGTCTCAGTCCCAATCACAAACTAGGCCCCAGCCTTCTTGCTGTGTGGTGACAGTGCTAACCCGTGCTCCACTGTTCAATGCGTGTTAATATAAATTGAACAAAAGCCACCAACTTCTTGTATTTATAAAAGTGTTTGTTTGTGTCTTTACTTAATAAATGGCTAATCAAGCATGGAAATTGGTATTGTTTATTCATCTGTCTTACTATTTAGATGACTATTAATTTTAACAATAAATTTGACATTATTCAATAGTTGAATTTAGCAGTTTAGTATGACAAACAGTGATAAGAGACCCCTTGCAAATCAACAGATTCTCAACAAGAAAACTATAAATTGTGTAAACATGCAGTTACCCAAACAAACTGGCTGAAACTTCCGATAAGGTGATATCTAGGCAAGAGTGTATGGCATATAAGGGAGGAATGTGTGGGTGTGAAATAAGGTCAAGTGTAGTCAAGTTACACTAAGACAATTTATAGCTTGAATGTAGAGTGCATGAGGTTGTAATGGATTTGTTCTGTATATTAGAGTCCAGTCCAGTGTTGTTTCAAGGTGTAACAGGCTACTGCTGTGTGTATGCACCTGTTTACCAGTGGGCTTGGGTCATGTAATGCTTGCTGCATCAACCTTTGTTGTTATTAATGAGGTTTTTCACCTCTGACGGTCCCGCGCTTGATCAGCAGGCCTAATTTCAGGACTTTGGATAGCGACATTCTTAAAAAGCCAATAAATTACCCCAATTTCCTACCAATTTTTAAAACCGTTATATTAACATTAATGTAGGTCTGACATACACTTATTCCGCTCCAAGCTGACCGTGATGTTGAATTTGCCTAATGAACACCACCGTGTCTTAGTAACACTGAGCAGACTTTGCAATTACATAGGAAGGAGCGTGCATAAAAGTGGCAACGCCAAAAGATAACTGTTCTTGTGTAGCTGTTCGTGGACCTTGTGCTTTTTCACAACCAACCAGATAAGACGTTTTAACAAGATTTCTGGCATCACGTCGCCCTGTCCCATAGGTGGACGAGTATTTTTATTGGTTTCTATTGTCCGTGCGTCTGTAAGACGTCTATTGTCTGCTAGGGGGGTTGCCATTTCTGGGACAGATAACTTTTTCATGCACAAAATCTTTTTTTCAGTTATTACATTCTTTAGGTTGCACCGCAAATGTAAAATATGCTACTTTTACATTTATCGTGTCCCCAATCGGTCATCACATCTCGCAAATACGTTTTGGTCTGAATAACTGCCACTGTGGGGAATAATTTTCAGACAGTTTGCAGTTGTGGATTTTAGCGAACTAATGGGACATACAGTACTGGCCTAGACTGGCATTTAAACCCTGGTACAGCGTGCCCGCTGCCGCGCCCCCACCCCTTTATGTGTGACTCATATCTCACTGACAGTCCAAACGACAATTGACAACAGCTAAATTAAGCTACATGGATATAAAGCGACATATTACATAAACTTATTAAAGTTTTTTTAAGTTAGTTATTTCTTACCTTTATTTATGGGGCGGAGCGTGCAGAATTTCACAACGCTGTTCGGTGCAGCGGGACCATAGACTGTGTAGACTAGCAGGACACAGTGAAGGAGAAAGCAGAGACAAACGGACTGGGCAGGCGCAAGTCAGACCTCCGGACCGGCAGAGGGCGGGGCCGTTGTGCAATTGACATTGAGCGAACAATTTATCAGTACACTGTTCGTAAAAAATATAACGTGGTGGCTGTTTAATTTGGGATAGGCCGATCTGTCTAATATCACTCAAATATTCCAATGACATTCATGGAAAAGACGTTGATAGTTTTATTATAAGACTATTCATACAGCTGATATAAGATAATGTGAGATTAGGCCTATTACCCTGATGCATTTCTCCACATCTGGATCTGCAACTGCATCTGGGCTACTTATTCCACTAACTGTCAGTAAAAATAAAGCTTGTTTAGATTTGTCTAAGATGAACCAAACAATCTTTCAAATGAGTTGCTGCACTCCATTGAGTTCAACACGTGGGGACTTTGTTTACAATGCAATCACTGAAATACCAGAATTATATTACATATATTATGCCATATGGAAAATCTTAATTTGTTTGTGGTGTAGTAAGACCTAAAGACCGCCCGGGGGCAATTACCTCTACCTCATAATCTTGGTTCAGTATACCCTGAAGGAGGCCTTTCAGGCAGACCTTAGACTCAGAGTGTTTACAATGTAACTTCGCCGCACGCTCCAGCAATCAAATGCCCATGTTTTCATTAAGATTAGCAATAAGATTAGGTCGCTAGTTAGAGTTTGGGTGTGGCAGTCGTACTGAATTAGGAGGGAGGTCTTTAGTTATCCCGAAAGGAAAAACTCAGGGAAAATGGAAACACACAACAGGAGCCAGTGGGATTACAACAGAAATATACCTGCTAGAAAAGACTGCTCCAAAGACAGCGGAACACAGCTAAACACCGGCTTCTCAAGACTAACTACCCATTAAATCATGGCGTGTTAGTTATGTTTTAGGCCTATATCATCCTTAATATTATTATATTATTACTACTGTAAGCTAATTATTTCATCACTTTGTGGCTAGTGTCCAAAACTATAATGCGCCACAATTTGTACCTGCGCTTATAGCGAAATAATTGGCAGTAACACACTATTGGCATCTCCTTTCTGTCAGGTCTAGTTCTGTGTGCGGCGGCACCGTTGCCATGGTCAAGAAGACTGAAACAAGTGTTGATACCTCTGCGTCATAACGTTACATCGTCATCTGATAAACAAGACGACATTAAAGGTAAACTAATTTACTTGATTACTTTATGCATTCCTAACCGATTGCAGTTGTTTGGTAAACTATTGCAAATATTTTTCGTGTTTCGTTTCTGGAGCGGGTATTCGCTGACAGACAAAGCCTGTGTTGATAAACAGCTAACGTTAGCTAGCTATTTTTACAGCAAGCTAGCTAATTAACAACGTTGGGCAACCTTATCCCATTCATTCATTTAAGTGTTGACATAACGTGTGATTTGGTTTAACTCATAACCTTCTCGAACTTACATTTTATTAGAAAAATGCTAGAAATACAGTTATTACACCACCTGCAGGCCTAAAGAAATCAGTGGTTAATTACTATCTTGATTTTTGTTAAGTAACACTAACCAATTATTTTTATTTATTACCTAATAATGTTATTTTATTTTATTTTATTTACAATTTACAGCTACAGATGTGTGAGGGACCTTCATCAATATCTGGGCCAATCCCCCCGGATCCTTCTCTGTTTCCTCAGTACTACAAACGACCTGCTTCAGGTTAGATGCAGCCACAGGGCTCTGCTATATTAAAGCCCCCCTTAAAACAGTTTGTAGTATTTTCCAGTGATGTTTGGCATTAAATATCACACCAACATGAATTGAATTATTGGAATCATTGTGGGTTTTTTAGGAGTTAGTCTGTTAACATCAGTGAGTGTTTTGAAAAAGGTCCCAGATTCATCACAAGTAGGAAACCATCTTCTTTCCATGTGTTTGTAGAAACTAAACATCTGCCTCAAGTTTTTCTTTTTTTCTCAAGCTCGTGGCCGTTTAGAGGGAAACCACGATGGGACTTTGGCCCTGCTTTCGGGGCCACTCGCTCCAGATCCTGTGTTGTACCCTGGCTGCTACAGTGCTCGTACCCCGTCACATCCTCCCCGTATTGGCCCTAATGCCACCCATATTCTGGAACGAGGACAAAGAGGGGTAGTGGGGGAACTACTCAAACTAGATGGTGTCTCTATCACCCCTGTTCCCAAACAGAGTAAGTCTGAAAAAAAGAGTGGCCCCGAGTTGTCTTGACTGATGATATCAGTATATCTTCTTATTTCTAGTTTTTCTAGTTTCTAGTTACAGCAAGAAAGAGAGTTTGATTGAGCACACTAACCACATATAAAAATTCTGAAGTAATTGAGACAACTTTTGCGATTCTTGACCCTCAGAGCAGCGGGTACATGACTTTGGTAAAGAGAATGTGCGTCGGCTCAGGGAGATCCAGAGACGCTGCAAAGAGCAGGAGGCTGAGAGAGCACAGTCTCGTTCGGTTCCAGTCAAAGCTCTTTGGACCTCCTCCAAATACCTGAGTGTCCCATCCAGGGTGATGGTCCAGCTACAGGTGAGGAGCATGTCTGCGAAAGATGGAAATCCTTGAGTGGATATTTCCTCTAGATCACTTTTAATCCAGTCAATTTCTTGCAGGTTTCCAGTCCTACTACTAAACCACAGTGTCAAAACTTTCTGAAGGCCCACTCTAATGGTGGATCTACCGTGCTGCCAAGACCCCGCTCCAAAACCTCTCCTATAGCGTTGCAACACCCGGCCTCTTACAATTCTACACCGGACCAGAACTTGCAAGTGAGAATTACCAATAAATGTTTACTTATTGATACACACACAAGTTCAGACAATAATAGATATAGATATAGAATAGATATATTTCACCTTTTTTCTGAAGAAGAGTCGGGTTTGCAAGTGTTGTTTTTTGCTCAAAAATGATTTATTATACAGATAACATGACTATGCATTATGCTTACTTTGATGTGTATCTGCAATGTTTATTTTTTGTTTTAATTCTATAAGGTCTTATATGTGGATACTATTACAGGTGCAAGGCCAGACCATAGACTTCATCAAACATAATGCACTGGCTGCACGAAAAACTGTGCTGCGTCGGTCCCAGTCACTGACAAACCTCAGAGATAAACCTGTCCCCAGTGCAGTCAAGGGACAGGTGCCTCAGTAGTGAGTATTCATATGCCATATCTTACCTCCTTGTCTTATAATCATAATCAACTCAAAAGTAGGTAATTTGTTAAAAACAGTTTATTCTTTGCCACAGGTGATTTTGACATTTTTTGCCTGTTTCTGTTCTCCTTCTCATTGACACTTAAACACAATCAGTCTTGAGCAAAGGAAGGAGCAGTGGCAGAAAGAGGAGGAGGAGAGGAGGAGGAACGCACCTGACCCTACAGTCCCAGCTGGTCACACACTGATGCCTGAGAGTGAGAGAGAGGAGACACTGAAGTCCCTCAAAGAGAGTATGTCTCTGTTGCTCTTTATCTCTGGTCTTACATTGGCAATATTGCCTTCAAGTGCTATATGTATAGCGAATATTTTCTTCTCTAATTCAGTTTGAACTTGTTTTGTTTCCTCAGCCCATCGCTCCCTGGTGACTGAGCTGCTGTCGCTGCCTCTCAAAGCTGACAGTCTAAGTGTTCGCTCACGTCGGGCTCATCTTGATTGTAGGCTTTCCGAAGTTGAGGAGGCCATTAAAATATTCTCCAGGGACAAAGTGTATGTAAAAATAGATTCCTAACAGACAAGGAGGATGAAGAGAAGGAAGAGGAGGGGATGATCCTGTAAATACACATTTTCACTTTGTAGTTTTATTGTGTAACATGACACTGAAATTATTTTTGTAAATTGAAAATTATAAACTATAAACTGAGTGATTATTACATAAGGACAACCATTGAGGTTATTTATTAGCAGTTACTTAAAGAACAATATACATGCTGCTGAATAAAATTCAGTTTTCTCTTGGACGGAAAAACATGCAGTACAAGTATCATTAGCGCCTAATTTGTTGAGATGATCTGCTAGAATAGTTTCTACCTTGGCAGCAACTAATGTGGAATCGGAATAAACGAATTTGTTTTGTCTTTGTGTAAAACTGGCTGGTGGTCTGTAATAATGATTTTTTTGTGAAGTCGTGGTATATTTGGGTACATGCAATGTGTACACAGTCGAGACGGGCAAGTCTTTCAAAATAAAAAGCTGACGTGTCTATGACGTGTTACGCACGCACCACCCCCTTTACGTCTTTCGGTCATTGTTCAGGTTGACTAGCTAAGGTGCTAGTTAGAGGCTACACCAAATTTCAAAGACGTTTTAACTTCTCATACATGCACATAAGTCCTTTTGAATTTCCAACACATCCGACTCTTGAGAGCTTGTCAAATCAACAATGAGCAAGAGGAAAGCGCCGCAGGAGTCCCTAAATGAGGGAATAACAGATTTTCTTGTCGGTACGTGAAGAGGAGTCAGGCGGTTGAGCTCAGCTAACGATAAGTAACGTTAGCTAGCGTGAGAGCTTGATTGTGTTTGTTATATAAAGTCTATGGTTTTTAAGCAAACGGAGCCTACGGATAACTGCATCAGTAGTATATAGTTGTTTAAAGTATGCTAAATTGTGCCGTTTCTCTTGTTTGTTACCTGGTTTGCTTGGAACTGATGGTCACTGTGTTGTCATTTAAATGTCTCCTGCCTTCAGCTGAGTTGGCTGTTCCTATAATAGTGGCAATAACAGGAGTAGGAGGTAAATATATAGCCATGCGATGTCTTCCTTCTTTTTTCTAGAGCTGGCCAATTACGAGAAAAACGTCAACAGGGCAATACACAAGTACAATGCTTACAGGTAAGCATCTAGTGATAACAAATGAAAGAACACATCAGTGTTGGATTCATAGAGAGCAAACACTCAGTTGCCAGTTTATTGTGCGCAGTTAGCTAAAGCTAATCCGCAGCAGTCTATGAATCCATGAACACCAATAATCACTTTATATAGAAATTGTTGTAGAGAGATGTTAAATCAGCTATGCTGATTTTGGAGGCTGTTTCAAACATTGAAATAAATTGGGGGCACAAAAGCATCTCTCTATAGCAACACAGTTCAACAGACTACAAACTACAGCCTCCAAAAGTTGAAATAACACCTCCAATAGTTTAAACAAAAACTGAAAATTATAAACTTCATGGAAATAGGCTTTACTGCATTAATTTAGCTAGGGGAACCAAATAAACTGGCAACTGAGTGTATAAAACAAGTCATATGGAAAGGAGGGTTGTTAGTAATCATCATGATAAAACTTGTTCATGTAATTGTAACAAAAAGGTTCAGTTGTGGTCTAGATCACTACATTGGTTTGCTATATATATATATATATATATATACAGTGAGGAAAATAAGTATTTGAACACCCTGCTATTTTGCAAGTTCTCCCACTTAGAAATCATGGAGAGGTCTGAAATTGTCATCGTAGGTGCATGTCCACTGTGAGAGACATAATCTAAAAAAAAAAAATTCCAGAAATCACAATGTTTGATTTTTGAACTTTTTATTTGTATGATACAGCTGCAAATAAGTATTTGAACACCTGTCTATCAGCTAGATTCTGACTCTCAAACACCTGTTAGTCTGCCTTCAAAATGTCCACCTCCACTCCATTTATTATCCTAAATTAGATGCACCTGTTTGAGGTCGTTAGCTGCATAAAGACACCTGTCCACCCCATACAATCAGTAAGAATCCAACTACTAACATGGCCAAGACCAAAGAGCTGTCCAAAGACACTACAGACAAAATTGTACACCTCTGCAAGGCTGGAAAGAGCTACGGGGAAATTGCCAAGCAGCTTGGTGAAAAAAGGTCCACTGTTGGAGCAATCATTAGAAAATGGAAGAAGCTAAACATGACTGTCAATCTCCCTCGGACTGGGGCTCCATGCAAGATCTCACCTCGTGGGGTCTCAATGATCCTAAGAAAGGTGAGAAATCAGCCCAGAACTACA
>NC_060170.1:15884953-15888899 GCF_021292245.1 Micropterus dolomieu
GATACAGCTGCAAATAAGTATTTGAACACCTGTCTATCAGCTAGAATTCTGACTCTCAAAGACCTGTTAGTCTGCCTTCACAATGTCCACCTCCACTCCATTTATTATCCTAAATTAGATGCACCTGTTTGAGGTCGTTAGCTGCATAAAGACACCTGTCCACCCCATGCAATCAGTAAGAATCCAACTACTAACATGGCCAAGACCAAAGAGCTGTCCAAAGACACTAGAGACAAAATTGTACACCTCCACAAGGCTGGAAAGGGCTACGGGGAAATTGCCAAGCAGCTTGGTGAAAAAAGGTCCACTGTTGGAGCAATCATTAGAAAATGGAAGAAGCTAAACATGACTGTCAATCTCCCTCGGACTGGGGCTCCATGCAAGATCTCACCTCGTGGGGTCTCAGTGATCCTAAGAAAGGTGAGAAATCAGCCCAGAACTACACGGGAGGAGCTGGTCAATGACCTGAAAAGAGCTGGGACCACCGTTTCCAAGGTTACCGTTGGTAATACACTAAGACGTCATGGTTTGAAATCACGCATGGCACGGAAGGTTCCCCTGCTTAAACCAGTACATGTCAAGGCCCGTCTTCAGTTTGCCAATGACCATTTGGATGATCCAGAGCAGTCGTGGGAGAAAGTCATGTGGTCAGATGAGACCAAAATAGAACTTTTTGGTCATAATTCTACTAACCGTGTTTGGAGGAAGAAGAATGATGAGTACCATCCCAAGAACACCATCCCTACTGTGAAGCATGGGGGTGGTAGCATCATGCTTTGGGGGTGTTTTTCTGCACATGGGACAGGGCGACTGCACTATATTAAGGAGAGGATGACCGGGGCCATGTATTGCGAGATTTTGGGGAACAACCTCCTTCCCTCAGTTAGAGCATTGAAGATGGGTCGAGGCTGGGTCTTCCAACATGACAATGACCCGAAGCACACAGCCAGGATAACCAAGGAGTGGCTCTGTAAGAAGCATATCAAGGTTCTGGCGTGGCCTAGCCAGTCTCCAGACCTAAACCCAATAGAGAATCTTTGGAGGGAGCTCAAACTCCGTGTTTCTCAGCGACAGCCCAGAAACCTGACTGATCTAGAGCAGATCTGTGTGGAGGAGTGGGCCAAAATCCCTCCTGCAGTGTGTGCAAACCTGGTGAAAAACTACAGGAAACGTTTGACCTAACATTGATTTTCTCAGGTGTTCAAATACTTATTTGCAGCTGTATCATACAAATAAATAGTTAAAAAATCATACATTGTGATTTCTGGATATTTTTTTTAGATTATGTCTCTCACAGTGGACATGCACCTACGATGACAATTTCAGACCCCTCCGTGATTTCTAAGTGGGAGAACTTACAAAATAGCAGGGTGTTCAAATACTTATTTTCCTCACTGTATATTACATCTCATTAATACTTAATATACATATTACAAATGTGCTTGCATATTCCCTGTCTAGGAAAGCAGCATCTACCATCTCCAAATACCCTAACAAAATCAAAAGTGGTGAAGAAGCCAAGAAACTGGTATGTGCATTAAATTTGGCTGTTGGTAACTTATAGTGAATTGATCAGATTCACTACATCTTAATCATATTTGAATATATCTCTCTGGATTAAACTTGACCTGGACAGATGACTTGATCCCTACTGCTTTTAGACACTTCATTTCAGTGTAACAGTGCCTAGAAACTGGAAGTGACTCCATTATTATTTGTCTTCCTCCTACGAATGTGCTCAAGTTTGAGTGGTTGTGTGTTGTATGATGCCCTCTGCTGTAGCCTGTTTGTCAACAGCGCCTCTGTACATCTTACGTAACTGCTGCATTTCGCACTATCCAGTATCCCCATGTTTGTTTTCACATTTCAACAGGATGGTGTTGGAGCTAAAATAGCAGAAAAGATTGATGAGTTCCTACAAACGGGCAAACTACGGAAACTGGAAAAGGTGAGTCTTGGGGCGTGAAAAGATCAACCTGATGCCACACTAAATCTGTGTTGAATAACAGCTTATTTCTAACACCTTACACAGACTGCGCTACTTTTTATTTTTTAGATACGAAATGACGACACCAGCTCGTCCATCAATTTCCTCACCAGAGTTACTGGAATTGGGTATGTCTTTAAGTGTTACTTAATCCAAATTAAAAATGTATTAATATGTTATATGGACATTCACAGTGGAATGCATCATGACTACTTAACATGCAGTGTGTGATCAATTCAGTGGGTTCTCCATTGGAAGGCAGGAATTTTCTGAGATTTATTTCTTCATGTAGATTTACTGTACATGCTTCATGTAACAAACTGCATCTTTGGGTCTTAAATTTAGCCCCGCTGCTGCCAGGAAGTTTTTTGAAGAAGGTGTGAAGACGTTAGAAGGTTTGTTTAGCAGCTGACGCATATTGCAATTGTTCAAATAATTTAATTAATCTCGTTCTTCGTCCGTATGACTTTATTTTATTTGGCGTACAGTGTATTGCATGCTCAATAAATGTTGTGCACATTGTACATTTAGTAGTAGTTGTTGTTGTTGTTATTACTTCAAGTGAGCAATGTTTTTTTGCTGTATGTTTAGATCTGAAAAAGATTGAGCACAAGCTAAACCATCATCAACAGATTGGACTCAAGTAAGTTTGGCTGAATGCTCTTAGTATGTTTTTTCTAAATGTGTAATTCATCAGTGTCCTAAAGTCTTCCTCCATTGATACATGAGCTGTGAATAATGGATTGTCTTGTTGCTTGCAGGTACTTTGAGGAATTTGAAAAAAGGATTCCACGAGCTGAAATGGAAAAAATGGAGGTGATGAAGTATCTACATGTTTCTATTATCTTCAGATTAGTTTTATTTTGGGTTTTCTTACATTGTGTTCTTTGTTTAGACTCTTATCCTTGGAGAGTTGAAGGAGATCGATACAGAATATATTGGAACAATCTGTGGAAGCTACAGGAGAGGTAACACTTTCCCTTCAAATTTAGTGCAGTTGATGTTCAGCTAATTATAGGAGTTCAAACTCTGGTAATCATGATATTGATTCGCATGTTCATAATTTCTAGGTGCTGCATCAAGTGGTGATATTGATATTTTGCTGACCCACCCAGACTATACCTCTGAGTCTGAGAAGCAGGTAAGACTCTTCCCAACTGTAGTTACCTCTGCAGTGTGTTGTTGTTAATTGCTGTTTCTTTTGTCTTTTTACAATACATTTTGTTCCATTTATCTGCTTTTCCAGCCCAAGCTCCTGCATGCAGTGGTTGAACATTTGGAGTCCATTGGGTTTGTGACAGACACTCTGTCGAAGGGAGACACCAAGTTCATGGTGAGGCCTGTGCTTATTTTCTCTTGTCTGCTCAGCTGTATGTGTTTGATGCTGTGACTGGTAACACACTTAATTCAGTAACTATACAGAACCCATAAAGCGCATGATTGTTGTTCTAGGGAGTCTGCCAGCTGCAGCAGAGTGATGAAGATGAGGAAGAATACCTTCACAGGCGTATTGATATCAGGTGCCCCACTGTGTGTGTGTATACATACACATATACAGTGGGGGAAATAAGTATTTGACCCCTTGCTGATTTTGCAGGTTTGCCCACTTACAAAGAATGCAACGATCTATAATTTTAATCATATGAACATTCTAACAGTGAAAGACAGAATCCCAAAGAAAATTCCAGAAAATCACATCATATGAATTTATAAAAATTGATAACCATCTGATGAGGAAAAACAAGTATTTGACCCCCTGGACAAACAGCATGTTAATATTTTGTAGAAAAGCCATTATTGGCCAGCACAGATGTCAAACGGTTTTTATAGTTGGTGACAAGGTTTGTGCACATTTCGGCAGGGATGTTGGCCCACTCCTCCCTGCAGACAGCCTCCAAATCATTCAGGTTCCGAGGTTGTCGCCTGGCAACTCGAATTTTAAGCTCCCTCCAAAGATTT
>NC_060170.1:15888999-15922410 GCF_021292245.1 Micropterus dolomieu
CCGATTCTCTTGTAGCCCATCCCAGCCTTGTGCAGATCAACAATCTTGTCCCTGATGTCCGTAGAAAGCTCTTTGGTCTTGCCCATGGTGGTGATGTTGGATGCTGGTTGTTTGGGTGTTGACAGGTGTCTTTTATACAGGTAACGAGGTGAGGCAGGTGTATTTGATGTAGATAATTGGTTGGGATTGGGGCTGTGTCTTAAAGAAAGACTAACTGGCTTGTAGGAGCCAGAATACTTGCTGTTTGGTAGGGGGTCATATACTTGTTTTTCCTCATCAGATGGTCATCAATTTTTATAAATTCATATGATGTGATTTTCTGGAATTTTCTTTGGGATTCTGTCTTTCACTGTTAGAATGTACATATGATTAAAATTGTAGATTGTTGCATTCTTTGTAAGTGGGCAAACCTGCAAAATCAGCAAGGGGTCAAATACTTTTTTCCCCCACTGTATGTATATGTGTGTGTGTGTGTGTATATGTATATGTGTGTGAGTCCACATGTAAATAATGCCATATTGCATATAGTCTCTCTTAATCTTTTGTAACTTGTATGCCTTGTTTATTTCATATTTTTATGTTTATATTATGTTTTGCTAGAATATTCTCTATCATGACATATGTTTGAGGGTATCAAATATGTGATCTTCCAATTAAAACAAAGCCTCTACTTACGACAATACCAAACAGGCTCAGTTACATACATTTGGATATACTTCAAACACAGTAAAGAGGCAACCTTATGTTTGTATTTCTTCTCTTCGTTTGTTCCTGCTCTCTAACTGTCCTTTCTCCATTCCCCCAAGGTTAATTCCCAAAGATCAGTACTTCTGTGGAGTTCTGTATTTCACTGGAAGTGACATCTTCAATAAAAACATGAGAACTCATGCTCTGGAGAAGGGCTTCACTCTTAATGAGTACACCATACGACCACTTGGGGTCACAGGTGAGTGACAGTTAAAAATGACATATGAACTTGCTGAACTGTGTTCCAGCCCTTTGTGACTTCTGTCATCAGTGGGTAACCAATTCGTGCTTTCATCTTTTAATATCTGCTAATTTTCTTTGTGGATGTGTTGTAGGTGTGGCAGGCGAGCCTCTGTTGGTGGATAGTGAGAGAGACATCTTTGAATACATCCACTACAAATACAGAGAGCCAAAGGACCGCAGCGAGTGAAGCAAAGGACAGCTGACAGTTAACGTCTGTATTTGAAGCTACAAACAAGATCTGGTGCATGTGTAAAATGTGTGTTTTAGTGTGTCACTCTTTTATACCGTTCAGTTATACTGTAAATATTTGTTTTGGACAGGTTTTCTTAAGTTGAAATCATCACCATTGATGCTCTGCAACAAAATTGTTATTTTATTTTGACCTTAAGTTTAATTCTTCATGGTCATGTGTCTTTGTGAAGGCTTTTGGGCACCATTTTCAGTTTTGCAAGTCATGCAACAATAATTTATTTGTACTTTTTTCATCTCACTTGTACATTTCATTCTTAATATACCAAAACAAAAAAGGATTATAACCTGAGATGAGTAATCCTAATGTTTGCTTCTGTTACAGGACAACTCTCATCAAGGCATTTTGACAGTAGTGTCCTTTAACGCTTTAGCTAAGTGGTTGCAAGGTGTAGATATAGTTGGTAAATATGCAGACAACACAGCAGTATCACTTCTATATCTTATTTTTTTTAGTGTGTTTTTAAACTTGGAAACTTTCTCAAACAATATGAGCAAACTAATGAATTAAAAAGAAGAAATACAATGTTGCAAACAGTATTGGTTTCTGGTTATAGACACTAATTTGGGATAAATCATGGATTTATTGAGACAAATGAGAATATACATCTTCCTCGCTTGTGGATCGATGTGTGAATATGGCTGTTACACTGGTAGACTTGAAGAATCTAGTGTATTTGGTTGTGTGAAAATTATGACTGACTGTTACAGTAGATCTGGACATTGTTGTATCTTTTGTTGTGCTTTTCAGGGGGACATTTTGAAAGCAGAACATTCAAGTAATAAACATAATCAGGTAACTGAAATACTGTGGTGTTTTGGTGATACATATTTTAATCTGTAAACTTGAATATTTAGGATTAGGACTAGTTCAGTTTGGTTCGTGGATGATTGCAAAACATTTTAGAAAATATTTAAGAAAAAAAAAGATGTGAAGGGGTTGTGTGGATTTGTTTATGCTGTTAATAACCAACTGTCAACTTTAAGTATGAGTGAAATAAATGGGCAAAAAAAAAAAAATTATAAAATGTTAAGTTTATTTTTGTTTTGACTTTTTTGAGTGTTATGAAAATTGAAAATGTTTTGTAGTTTTAATATGCTTAATACTACTTACATGGAACAAGTTGAGTGTAAACCAGCATCTACATCATGGATGTATTATGTTTATATATTTAATTTCTGCATACAACAAAGCTGTTCAAATTATCTAACACAAACGAGTGTCTATACGTAACTAATATATTTTTACAATAAAATATATATGTAATATATGCGCGAAGGCTACAATATAATTGGGAATTTTGTTTTTCACGTCATAACATATGAAAGTTTATTTTTTAAATGACAGTAGTTAGTAAAGTTATGTATCATACGTGAAACCTTTCTTGTTATAATAACCTAAGCCGTTATAACGAAACTTGGTATGTCAACATTTTTGTAACAAAATTGTTTCATGCATATAAATATATATAATGTGTGTAAAATTTTAAGATAAAATTCGTTAAATAAAAAAACGTTAAAATTGATTAATTACTGGTGACATCGCCAGCGAGGTACGACCATAGTATGAGCAGGTTATTTACAATGGTTGCCTTAGCAACGACCATGTCGCAGGGCATGTTGGGTTGAAATAAAATGCAGGCAGAAACACCGGAAAGATAGACCTGAATAAGCCAATGACAGCGCCCTGAGCATTAATATCAGCCAATGGGAACACTCAAGGCAGCAGTCTCTTACCGCTACACACCCACATTACTTTTGTGTCAACCACTTCGCGGGAGTTGTCACTACAGGAGCGGTCGTGTCTTTTAAACTATACAGACAGTATACGGGAGACTAGTAGGTACATTTAAGAATTTCGCATGCAGAAAATTATATGATGGTTAAATTATTAGCTTTTAGATATTATCGAAACGGTAACATCTGTGCTTACTGTGAGACGCTGTTTTTCCCCTTTTGCGGGATAAATGAGCAGCTAGTAATCGTTTTTAACGCTAGCTAACGTTAAACAAAAGCCCGAGGTGTTGCTAGCAAAACCTTCTCCCTATCAAACCGTACTTAAGACAACGTAAAGTCATATTTTTACAAACGTTAAATTATTATGAGATTGGGGTATTTATTTTAGTAATTCTGCACGTTAAAGCAGGCAATGCTTGTTTTCTTCGCTACTTTCTAGCGTTAGGTTAACTGCATAAATGTGCTTTCATTTTGCAGCCTCGCATTTCATGTTTCTTGTTGAAACCTCGAGTAAATGTGAGACCATAATCTCAAATGTCTTGTGTATCCATAGAAACTACGCAGAGCGCGCATCAGCTTGCCTCTGATGAAAGTTGTTATGCAACACCTGTAGAAAAGGCTAGTTCACACATAATGTCAGCTGTTATGTAATGATAGCTTCATCACTGACAGATTGTTTTTCTTTACTGGCGGACGAAGGCAGCTTGTGCTGTCCATACAGTAACGTTACCAATCGATGATGAGGACTGTTGGGATGCTCGGGGGGTTTAGAGTCGATCGCATTGTGTGTGTGCCAACGAGCCCGTGAAGATGATCAATCCGCTGTGCTTTGGTTTCCCAGGGCAACCATGTCTGAAAGGAAGGCAGTGATCAAAAATGCCGACATGTCGGAGGACATGCAGCAGGACGCCGTGGAGTGTGCCACACAGGCCCTGGAGAAGTACAACATTGAGAAGGATATCGCTGCATACATTAAAAAGGTAAAACCACAGCTGACGCATCATCACACAGCATGTTCCCATAGAGTGTAACTTTAATCTACTGACTTCTGAGCAAAAATGGGTGATGCCACTGCAACCACTGATGTAAAGCTATTTTGCACTTAACGTTACTGACCAACCATCCTGTGCGCCGTCCGTGTTCCACACCCAGCCTGGTATTTGCAATTGTTTCCACTCTTCCTGAGGAAACCAGTTCCTCTTGGACTGCCTGTCCTGCAGAAGCCACATGCCTACATTTGTATCTCCATGGTGGCATTCCTGCTCAGTGTAGGGAGGGGCACGCCTCTTAACAGTTTTAAAACCTCCGGTATATCTGTACAGTATATTGTCTTTCATGTGACTTAGGCAGCGTACACCTCCCACTTTTACTGCAGGAGTTTTTACAGCTAACGTTAGGTGATGTTGACCAAACAGTCAGTTTTAGATGTTATGTATTTGCAAAATTGGCAAATATAATAAGGAACACTTTTTATACAAAGGATGAGAGAGAAGAACAAATACTATAAAATGGGAGGAGAAATTCATTGTTAATTTACCAAACTGAACTAGAAATCGACCTCTTGACTGTAATTTAGCTGTTAAACCCTCAAAATGATCACTAAAAGTCTGAGAACCTACCCAGCTCAACCTCAGGGTTTGGCTTGACAATAAATACAAATATTTAATTATGTAATTCTACACAGTAACATCATTCTTGAGAATTTTCAGTAAAATATTTTGGGTGTGATCATTAGTGATATGTAATATTTAGGGTGATACATTTACTTTGATGTTCAGGCAACAAACTGTTTCTCCCAGATACAATAATCCAAGATTGTAAAACTTGACATGAGAAATGAGGCCCATCATTTATTTCTTTTCTCTTGAAACATCTACTATATTAGCTTCCTTAAGCAATGTATTCTTACAAGGATATGTATGTTTTCTTCACACCTCCAAACATGTTTTTCACAAACACAATTTGTCTTTGTCCCATACAGGAGTTTGACAAGAAATATAACCCGACCTGGCACTGCATCGTGGGAAGAAACTTTGGCAGCTACGTGACTCATGAGACCAAGCATTTCATTTACTTCTACTTGGGTCAAGTGGCTATTCTGCTGTTCAAGTCAGGCTAAGGGAACGCATTTTGTCTACATCAGCTGACCATACAGTACTGACTGACTCGACAAAGGCACTTATCATTCCTTGGCAAGGGGCCGCTGCCTTTTTCTGTGCTGCTTTCTACTATGTTGTTTTTGAGGATTTAAAAAACCGTGGCCATGTTAAAGAGATGAAATACTTGTATTTATTTTTGTCTTGTTACATTAGACATGTCATTTTTAAATAAAAGCATAGCTTTTAAGCCGTCTGGGTCCAATGAATGGTGTGGTAATTTCATTGCAATCCAAACATGACATTAAAATCCAAATTTTTGTAAGTAGATGTACAGAGGACTCTGTGCTATTGATGGACATACATTTCCAATATAATAAATTGAGTACAATTATGAAGTTGCAGTGGCCAGGTTAGTGTCTATGCATATTTAACATTTCTCAGCATATCTGGAAAGTCCAGTAATAGGATAAAGGCACTGTCCTAAATGTTTAAAACAAGTTCAATATGACTCAAGTCACTGCCATCAACTCCTGTAACCTTGATGGTGCTTAAGGCCATTTCTTATGTTTCAGTCAGTTGCCATGGATAGCTCATCTGCAAAACACAATACTAATTCACCAATAAAACTAAAATTTGAATGCATCACCTAAGCTGTGGAAATGCAAAAGTTTATGGTTGGATGGTGCATGCACATCGACTCATCCGTCTAGTAAACATCCAAGCTATACACACAAATGCACTTAATTTCAGCACAAACGAGACAGGAGAGGGCTAGAGACGGTGGTACTCTTTATTAGAACACATTTAGAAAACCAGCTTGTGTGGGTAGACGCCATTAGACAGGCTGAAGGAAGAGCGCAGGTACCCTTTCATCTGAGGTATTTTCTTGATGAGGGGCAGCAGCTGAGAGTCAACAGCTTTCTGGTCCTCCTTCCTCTGCTCTGTCAGCTGGTACTTCTGCATATGGAGAATAAAAGTAGTGAGTCCCTTTATCAAAATCCAGGAGCTAAAGTCCCATTGAAATGTGTGCAGTAGTGTACTCAGAATATCGAAGTTAGTTTACCTCTTTTTCTGTATCAAAGATCTCTCCCTCCTGGTGACGTGGCCTCCTCAGCTTCTTCTTCTTGAAGTAGGCATCGTTCAGAGTTTTGGGGATCTTCACGCCAGTGATGTCAATTTTGGTGTTTGTGGCAATGGCAAACTTCTGATGAGCCCTGCGAAGGGGGACTCTATTCAAGGCAAGAGGGCCTACGAATATGCAAACAAGGGAAAAACTAATGTTAGAAAAGGGTGAAGATGCCAAATATCTTGCAGGCAGTGCTACTACCTGACTCATGGATGATTCTACTGCACACAAATGTCCTCCTTACCAGTGACAAGCAGGAGACCACTTGAGAGCTGCTTCAGGAACACCACACGCTAAAAAACAAAAGCATAATTAGTATAAAGCTATGGTTTGAGGAGAAAAAAAATAAAATGACTCCATATTTGTGCTACTTGGATAAGATACTTCGATAAACTGCAATCCCCTTTCATACCCAGCTATTTAGACGGGGAAAATTAAATGTGCTTGACACACGCTCTTTGTTTAATCGAGAGGGCTCTCTGCCTTTCAGTTTCATAGCTGTAACATTATTTAGGTCAGCCACTGCTCAAAGTGTGTGTGGGCACACTTGCACGCTTCCATAACTTGCTCATGTAGCGTTTGAGTGTGGGAGGGAGGGACAATGTCTGTGGTACCGGGAATGTGTGATTACAGCGATGTGTCCAGCACGCTTGTTATATTCATGCACAATAATGCTGCACTACTAATTTCCCCCACCAGGGCAAATATCTTGCCTTACCTTGTGTTCTACGACTCTTCTAAATTGATGAGGAATAGCAGTACGGTCATTATGTTTGTAGTGTTAGAAACAGTGTACAGATAAACGTCACCAAACAGGATATTAATCGATTAAGTTGAATGCCCTTTAGCAAAGTCCCTCATTTTTTGCATTAGTCCCTTTGAGTGCGTTACTGAGCATGTCCATATCCAAATAGGACTCTACTAAAAAAAAATAAATAAAAACTATTGTGGCCATTTACTATTCTGAATTGAGCTTCAAGTTAAACCATAAAACTATAACTCAATGCTATGATAGCTCTCCATCTAGTATGACAGGCTACAGTGATTAACACATTAGAACTATTGCTGATGCAAACCACATGTGAGGTATTCAGATGTTTAATTACATCTGCCAAACCATGAAAGTCTCTCATTGCCACAATGATTTTATAGTACAGTTTTACATTTACAGCTTAAAAAAAAAAATGTTTATTTTGACTGCATTTAGGGAAAATATATGAAATTTTTCACTGGGAGATATAAACAAACTTTGAAAGATTGTGTTTTTTGTCTAGTGGCAACCCTACACAACAAGAGACCCATCAATTAATGCAGACTAGCAAGTTGCATTAATTAACAGGGGGAAAAGGGGATCATGTTGCGTTTAACACCGACTAGTGCTGGACAATAAAACAATTATCGGGATATAATTTCTCAAAAATATATCAAATGTTCAATAAATGTTAGATTTTATTCACATGACTGAAGACTTTAATAAAGATATTTTGTTGAGGAAAAATAACTGAAAAAAGCTTTCACTTAGTTTTACTCGTGCATATTTGTTGACAAAGATTTTATCATAATTGTTTTGAATGTTCTACCTCAGATTTGTGAAGTGATCCACTGTTAGGCATCAAGTGTTGACCATAAAGAATAGTTTAAACAATTAACTATCAGGTTTCTTCAACTTTTACTCAGGATGAAAAATCTGCGAAAGAAACAATTTGATACTTTGTGATAATTATCGATATCGTAAGATATTGAAACTTTTTATCACAAAAGTTTTTGGCCATATATTGTCCAACCCTAGATGTGAGGAAGTGTTTAAAAAGACAAATTCATTTATTACTTGGAGTCTGCATCAATCAGAAAAGCTTTGTGTAATATGAAGGTTAAAGAGATGATCCCGGTTTAGTCCTTCAAGCAAACAGATTCCTGTCCTTAATCCCCCACTTTGGACCCTCATACAAGGGAAGTTACATATTCACCTGTTCAGTTTTTCTAATGCACTAGAAGCATCATCTTAACGTTATTCTGCACATGGTGTGTGCGTGACAATCATTAATGCTAATCCATGAGAACATTCAAATTATGTGCTGGAATGGTTCTCACCTTTCCACGGTGGCGACCAGTGAGGAGAATGAGGACAGTTCCTGGGGTGATGGAGGAGCGCAGCTTCCTCTTGTGCTGGCTGAAAGGTTTCTTCCCGTGGCTCTTCAGTTTACGAGGAACATCCTCTGTGGGGTAGTAGCGGGGCTACGGTAGGAGCACATAAACATACATTAGTATTTAAATTTTAGGTTTGCTGCAAAAATCCAGTGGAAGACTCTTTCAATTGAAAGCGATGAACCCACTTTGACAGATGTGCATCCGTTTTGGTCCCAGAATTTAAAGTTCTGCACAGCATTTGTGCTCACAATACCTTTAACAAAAGTCTCAAACGGTGTATGGTGGAGTTATTTCCGCTTTAATCAGGCACCCGTTTTGAATTTATATAAGTGTGCGCAGCTTATTTCAACTGACCTTAAATCTAACAAGCTACAGGTACACATTACTCACCATCTTGCGCAGCTTGACAACACGAGTGCCTCCATTCTTGTCTCCTCCAACAGTCTTGACAACTGTGGCCTGGGGCTTCACCTTAATCTTTTTCTCGATCTAAAAGAAGAACAAATTATCAGTACAAGACACAATCAACAAGTGTGAAGGACACATGGCTTCTTTTATTCTTTTTATAGGGAGTCATGGTTCTGTCTTCACCTTGGTCTCCGTGGTCTTGGCTTTCCTCTTGTACATGGCCCTGCGGGCGTACATAGCGGACCGGGAGTAGCGGCCAATGCCCCGGGCCAGAACCGGGTTCCGGCTCCCATGCTTCTTCTTGGCAGACGCCTTGTCTCCCTCTGCCATCTGACACAAACAAAAAGTTAAACAGGTGTTAGTATATCAACTGCAGAAATGTTGTGCCTAATGTCACATGATGTGGTTTAATTTTAATAATCCTCAAATAAAAATATTCAAACTTTGGACATGTCTACCACCTTGTCTACTGTTCGACAGGACTGTGGTTCTGGTATCAACTGTTACAGAAGACTACCACTGTGTCAATGACTACGACAACAGTCATGTAAATACTGTTCCTCTTAACGACACAATGCAGTGGTTAACAGCGGAAAATACCACAACCCCATTAGTATTGCTAAAAAAAGGCGAAAAGTGGCTGTTACTACAATTACTACATTACTTTGACTGCTAAACACCACAGCCATTTCCAACGCAGGGAAGGCATGACAACTAACGTTAGCTAGCAGTTAGCAACATAGTACAGAAGAGTCGCTTTACTGGTTAGCCAGACATTTGTCTTTTCAAATATTAAATGTTTTAAAGGAAAGTTAAATACGTGACAGCGGAATTGTATGTGTAGACAGCAGAGAATACTAACGAACAAGTTTCTATTAGCCAGCTAGCCAATGTTACAGACAGCACGAAGGCTAGCCGGCGGCCTAGGACCGACTATGCACCAAACTGCTCATTATTACAGACTTGACGGATTAATCAAGGTAATAACGATGTCTAACGCACCGTCTACACACACTGATTCGTTTCTTTATATTTGGAGACTGTATTTTTTATTCTGTAGCACAGATGACAACAGATTTTATTCCTACAGCAACACGAAAGCAAGGTTGTCTTACCTTTGCTATGAAAAAAAGACCGACATCCGGGGATGTGACGTATATAAGGACGCTGCACGATGATGTTGACGTAGTTGCGTCGAGTTTGGAGGGTGTGATGGTCCTTGTAGTCCTAAATATATTATTCCTTTATTCTCACTGTGGTATAAATAAAAAGCAACATTGCAACACTTTTAACGACTGGTAGTCCCCAGAATTGTGGACAGGGTTTTAAAATTATTTTTAGTTGATTGCAAATCTATTTTATCTAAATATATTTGTTTGTATCTGCTCATATTAACAATGAAACAATGATTGTATAGAGCTTCATTGTCTTTATGGAAAGTAACATTCATTTACCCTTTAATAAAGAACAACAAGCAAGGTTCCTATGAAATTATCTCTCTGACAGCAGAGCTTAACATTGATTTTCTAGAAGATATTGTGAAGAACATTGATGTTTTCTGTTATTTTCCATTCCTTCTATAAGTAACACCTTAATAGCAGACATTTGTCTATGTTCTGCATTGTTCAATAAAAACTAAAGGTTGTAGGGCCATCACTGTGTATTGACATTAAGTATTAAGTGTATTAAGTATGTCCATATCTGACACCATTCAGTCAGTAATCTTTTCTCTATCAGCTTTTCTAAAAACATGTTGAGCTTATGTACCAAAATAACAAATGTCAAACGATCTCTTTACCAACTACCTAAAGCTGATTTAAAGATAAAACCAACCACTTATTATGTAAAAATTGAATTGAATTACCTGCTGAACTAGGATCAGGTACTGTGAAGGGCCAATCAAGAACACTTCAAAAACAGAACTTGACTTCTTTTATTGAAAATGGGATTTCTTTTATTGGGATTTATTGAGATTGAGATTCACTGACACACAGAAATAGAAAATCAGTTTTTGGATGGAGCCATCACAGGTCAGACTGGCAATACTGATTCCTGATAATGGAGTGATAGAGAACAGAAAAGGCAAACATCAGGGTTCCTTGAAACCTTACAAACTGTACTTTATGAGTTAATAATCTGCTACATGTGTAACATGTGTGACCAAGTACCTAGCCCTGTATTACAGGCACATACATAAACAGTCTCTTGCACCCTAGTTCAACGAGCACAGAAACATGAGTTAGCTCTTTATCTTCACAGGGCTTCCAAGGCAACACTGGACATTTATTGTACATTTTTGAATAACTAGACTGTAATAAGCAACAAAAGTAAACAGAACAATTATGCTGAGTGATAGTTTTGTTTGTGTGCCAGTTACTGTGTAACAGTGCCTCATGTTGAGAACATTTGCCGCTTTGTATGTACAGTATGAGAAAGGTTTTTTAAAAATCTCTTTTTAGCATATGTTAACTGTATTTTAATTAATGCGAGTGGACGGTGGTGTAAGGCATTCTTCTACAGCAATTCTTCTTCTATTGTCAGCTTCTTCAGTCAGACATTTTCGAGGATTATGGCGATGCCCTGACCACCACCGATGCAGGCAGAGCCGACAGCGTACTTGCCTCCTCGTCGCCTGTCGAAAACAAAGCTCATTATTCAGTGCTACTTAATGTGCAGACATCTCCCCTGATTTACTCTACATACAATTACTGAGGACAAGGCTACCTGAGCTCATGAACCAGGTGGGCAGTGATACGTGCTCCAGAAGCACCGAGAGGATGTCCGATGGCAATAGCTCCACCATTAACGTTGCTTTTCTCTGGATCCAGACCTAGAGCCTTGGCAACAGACAGGTACTGAGGGGCAAAGGCCTCATTCACCTGTGAGAAGCAAATTACATTAATGACATTCTAATAATATGAGTAAATCAAAAGATACAGGAAATGCAGTTTCGGAAAGTAATACTCAATTTTACAATTTTGAGGTACTATATTTAAGTATTTCCACTATAAGCAACTTTATACTTCTACCCCCTTACATTTCAAAGGGAACAATTTATACTTTTTACTCCACTATATTTATCTGACTGTTACAGTTACTAATTAATTACATGGCAAATAATATTATATTATTAAAAAACACATTTTTAAAAATTAAATCAGTTGTTTCTAACCTGTTTTGGCTTGTGAACGCTTCATTAAAAAGCTTTGTCTAGTTTCAGATGTCTGTGAGTTCTTAACAATTTCACCAAAGAGACATTTCCCCTTAAAAATTCTTACGTGGTTTCATTAAAATAATTGTTTGAGGTCAAAAGCAGTAAAATTATTCAATATTTCACAAAAAAAGTACTTTGTATACTTCAAGTACATTCTGCTGATAATACTTTAACTTTTGAATGCAGGACTTTATTTTTTAGATTGGTACTTTCATAAAGGAAAAGAAAGGAAAGGATGTGAGCACTTCTTCCACCACTGAAGAAACATTTGACATAACCTGAGAGAGGACGTTACAGAGATTTTTTCACTAATAACAAACCTCCACAAGATCCATGTCGTTTATAGTCAGACCCGCTTTTTTGAGAGCTTCTGTGATCGCTGGAACCGGACCTAAGATTATTTAAGAAAAACAGAAAGTCTTACTGTGAGAACACATGTCACAACAGTCATTCATTCCCTTTTATTTCAAAGGGATTTAATCACATCTCCATAACAGTGGCATCAACTCACCAATTCCCATAATGCTCGGGTCACAGCCTGACACGTGGTAGGCCACGATTCTGGCCAGTGGAGTGAGCTTGTGTTCATTCAGTGCATCTTCACTTGCAATCACCACAGCAGCAGCACCATCAGATACACCCTTGAGGTCAGGAAGAGAGAGTTGGATTTAGAAATATTAAGCTAATTCTTAAGGTAAGTGAGTAACACTAGTTGCACAATATTTATATATATACTGTTTATATATTTTATTGTGTTAGACTCAAACTGTGGAAATGACGCCACCACAACTCATAACTTATTTAACAACTAAATAGATGTTTCTAGCTTTTCATGTTACAGAAATTGAACCTTTTCAATACAAAGTATTAAACATTTTTATTGTTCAAAGTAGAACAGACCACTTGCTTGACGTTCACTGGAATGATTAAAAATACTCGAATCCTGAAATATTATGCATGAACTCACTGAAGCATTGGCAGCAGTAACAGTCCCTCCCTTCTTGAAGACTGGAGCCAGTTTGGCCATCTGTTCCAGGGTGGTCTGTGGACGAGGGTGTTCATCCTGAGCCATGGACACCTTGCCTTTCTTCGTTTTCACGTCAATGGGAGCAATTTCTGCTGTGTAGCGACCAGCCTCATGAGCTGTAAATAGAGGAAAGTTATGATTTAAACATTAAGAATGAGCTGGTCTTCAGCAGCAAATCTAACTTCCAGTCTAGATTTCATTGTTGCTATATGTAACCTGAGCAGACCATGAAGATATAAAAAAATGCAACCCATCTTACCTGCCTTCCACCTTTGTTGCGTCTGGTGTGCATAGCTGTCACAGTCTTCTCGTGTGATGTGGTATTTCTCTGCCAGGTTTTCTGCTGTGATGCCCATTGGGATTTTGACATGCAGATCAGTCAGACCTGCCCACAAGGTGTCCTCTAGCTGTCAAGCAGACCGGGAGAGATTTTATCTTTCTTTCAAAAACTTCTGGAGTTTAATACCAAGCTGTCTTTATAGCCATCACATGGCTCCATGTACATTTGTGTCAAGTGTTCGGGTATTACAGAGAAAAGAAAAAATCTACAGGAAGCCAACCTTGAGATCCACTCCAAACTTTGTACCAAATCTTATGTTGCGAACAGCATATGGGGCCTGGCTCATGCTCTCTGAACCTCCGCACAGGACCACCTCTGAATCTCTGAGGCAAATCTCCTACAAACACACACAAAACAGGTTTTTGTTTTAGAGCTAAAAAAAAAAATTTACATAAATAAATAAAAAGGTTGCCCGATAAAGTGGCCCCAGAGTGTACAACACTATGGTTTATTGTACATTTGTATTTCTGCCAGAATGTGTTTTGCTCTTGGTGGAGTGCTTACTTGAGCACCATTGATGATTGACTGGAAGCCAGATCCACATAGTCTGTTCACAGTGAGAGCAGGCACTGGGATGGGAACCCCGCACCTCAGACCCACATGACGAGCGATGTAGGGTGCATCAGCTGAGCTCTGAAATTAGGGGTCACATTAAGAGAAACGAAAAGGTGAGGAACAAACCGAGGTCAGCACACAAATGAGCATGTTACCATTTTCATGCAACTGTAGTTGCGGTCTGTTAAATGTGGCTGTTGATCTGTTGGATTTTAGGTACCTGCATGACATTTCCCATGATGACACTATTTACAAGTTCTGGTGCCACGGCCCCTGCAGCGAGGGCAGCTCTGGCTGCATGCTCAGCCAAGTCTGTTGCACTATGATCCTTCAGCACGCCACCATAGGTACCGAACGGAGTGCGCTTGGCACCTACAACAAATACACCTGCAGACAAACAGTATTTTAGTTCAGCGGCAAGGACTTTAAACCACCCACCACTACAGAGCCACAGCCAGATCACAGCATTAGGAGACACTATGTGGTAAATACTGCAGAGATGGTTGACACAGTGCACTGAGATGCAGAAGATAATAATACAGTATGAAGGGGGGACGGACATCAGATGGATCAAATTGGACTGAAGGGACAATAGAAGCAGCTACTTCTGGCTTTTTAGTACTCAAGGTAGAGTATACACCTCTTTCCCTGAAATATATCTCTCTCACACACACATGAGATTAATGTTTAGGCATTTATTTTGTAATTTTAACAAATGAATTATAAACCATGTCTGTTAATTAAAGAGCAATATTAAACTACAATCTATCTATCTATCTCTCTATCTCTCTTCAGTGAAACGGGGTTGTGGTGAATGTTTAATCGGCAAGTTAAACCTGTTGGTTAACATGCACTAAACTGTGGTGAATTCTTTGAAAGAATATACTGTGTAATAGACAAATAAAAAGTTTCAATCCTTTGCAACTTGCTTCATGTGCAAAACCTAAAAAAATTTTTAATTTATAGATCATTTTCATTACTCTGGTCAGTTAGCTTCATCTCAACCGCTATTGTCAAGAACTGATTTGAAAAACATGCACACATTTTCTCTTTAATGCAAATTGCTTCCATGACGCACAGTGTTTCATAATAAACAAGTCACTTTGTTGATAAGCCTTTAAGTTTCTAATCAGACATTGAACAGTTGAACAACCTCTGGTGCCTACGTGTCCGGAGGCGCAGGTACCTTGACTTGCAATTGCATTGATTTGCACTGCACTGGGCATTTGTTTGGGTTTTGACTAACCATACTGTAACCCCTGACTTGGCTGGAGGTGTGTGTTTAGTGTTTTGCAATATGTCCTCTGTTACACTACTCTGTATGTGGACCAAAACAAGTGAAAACTAAAACTAAAACTAAAAAACTAAATGGACATAAGAGAAGAGCTAAAAGATTTGTGATGGGATAATCAGTGGTGGAAACTAAGTACATTTACAACTAACTTTATTTAATTTATGAGATACTTGTATTTGCATTTATGCTACTTTACTATTACTACTTCTACTCCACTTAAGGTCAGAGGGTAATATTTTACTTCTTTCTTCACACTTATCTGAGATCTTTTTAAAATACGTTCAAAACGTATATAATCAGACTTTATGTAGATACAATTAACAAAGTACACGTTAATGCATAAATATTCATGATCCAATAATGCCATTGCTATAATAATAGCTTGATACATTTTGTTGATAATATCTGTACATGAATAACGTTTTTAATGCGTAACTTACACGTCACGTGAGTATTTTAATAATGTGTTATTACTCATTTGAGTCCTTCTTCCACCACTGGAGATAATACTTAACATTATTATTAAAAAATAAGCAAATATTTTCACTTCAATCAACAAACAGCTGTTATCGATCTTGACATCATCATGTCACCTTTCGCCTATTTTGCGGTGAAGCTGTGATCAGAAAACGTTCACTGACATTTATAGTTACAGAAAGTCGACTTTAAAATGATGATACACATTTTAGGTTACAGATAATGCTACTTAGGTCCACTAATAGGATAAATATAGCTCTAAAATTAATATTCGTCACCGCCGCACAGCTACAGCCCCCCTGGCATGCACGTCTTAGTTTATTGGCTTCCTGATGAACTGAAAAGTGCTTACCTCTGAGAAGTGCCATGACGCCGATTCAACAAGACACTAACGTGAAGATCAAGATTTTGGAGCGATATCTTCTTCTTATGGCACTGAGTCAGCCCGCGGTGAATATATAAAGCCCTGGATAACCGCGACCTTTCCCCTAAATAAAGCAGCCAATAACTTTCCACTGGGTCAGGAAGATTCGTCACAGATGTTACAGATACATTCAAACCAAGACATTTAAATACATATTTAAAATCGTGATTGTCCGCTTTGTTTTAGTCGTAAAATAGTAGTTTAGACGTATTATATATTTAACGCAAATATAACAATGTAAATAATAACAAAATGCTCGAAAGTGCGACCCCTCGAAAACGTCATCTTCCCGCGCCACGTCTGTTGTGTCACTCAAGCGACCGGATATGTAACTACATGTGAACATTTCTGTTGTTCTGACCCCGAGTGTGTGTTTAAGGTGAAACAACACAGCGGGAAACATGTCTGTGGCTTTGTCGCGCTGTCTCTGCAGGGTGTTGTCCCGACAGACCGCTCCGTCCAGGTGAGCGTTTGTTTTACTCTCTCTGACAGCGACCTGGAGCTCACGCAGCTAAGCTTGTTCAGGAGAGAAATGCTGCTCAGTCTGATCTGTGGTTGACACGTACTCCACACACGGGCATGTTTTGACCTGTATACTGTTTGTTGTGCTGTTGTTGTGTAGCTTCCTGTTGGGAGAACATCACCATGCTGTACAGAGTCCTTGGTTTGCACCAGTGATGACGCTGAAGACATCCGCTCCGCTGAGGTATGATCAAGGCTGGATTATGAACCAGCTGCCCTCAGGACCCAGAACCACAGGGGCTTCAAAAGGCCCAGGTTTACTGCATGTCCACTGGTTTTTGGTAATTTGATTAATAGCACATTTGTTTGGGAATATGCATATGAAGTAAGACAGATCCAGCATTTAACTGCTAATCTAGCGGTCTTGTCTTATAGTTTTAACATCTTGATTATTGCGATCACTAGATAATAATCAATTATTAGAGCATTTATATTGTTTGTTTATCAATTAATGCTCAAAAACTGTCCATCGTGTCAACATCAAGTTTCCAGGGTGGCATCCCCATATTCCTTTTTTTGTCAGCAATATGAGGAGATCTTTGTTTTTGCACTTCTAGCTATGGGTGTGATGTGTTTTTAGTCCAGAGTCTACAGCTGTGTTACTTCGTCCTCTAAAAACAGAGTTAGATGAAGCCACTGATGTGTGTCCAACCTTGTTTGACACACAATTTTGTTTCAAGTCAACTCAGAAAACTGTTTTTAAAAGTTAAGAAATCAAAGCAATGAAGTGTTTCTGTCGAATCTTACTGCAGAACTGTAAAATTATATGGCAGTTATGATGGCAGTTGTTGTTTATTTTTACATCATTATGTCAGCCAAAATTCATATGTCACAGTATCAGTATATTATTACACTCATGTATTTCCCAGATCTGTTTCAAAATATACATTATACATGTTCACGTAGAGCTGTACTTTGTGTTTAAGAGCGGAGCCCAAAAAGAAGAAGAAAGTGGACCCAAGAAGGGAACAGATGATAAAAGAGAGGCTGAGAAAGAAGCTGAAGAAGCTGGAGAAGGTTCCACCTGAGCTCATCCCGATAGAGGACCTTATCACTCCAGCCAAATGCTTGGATGAAACAAGGTACTGCTCATTGTTCACACGGTAATATGGAAGTCATGAGGTAGATTTGTGTTGAGGCATTGTTACCCTACCTCCATTGCTGGGTACAGCCAGGGGGCAAATTAAAGAAACAACCTGAATAAAAGAGTGGAGAAACATCTCAAATGTGTTTGTTATGTCTGGCTATGTTTGTACAAAAATGAGATAACATCTTGTGGAGGATCAGTATTCATCCCTTCAACAGAGTTCCACAGACTTGGCGAGGAGTGCTGAAGCTGTTCTAGAGGCTCGTGGTGGCCTGACTCCTTACTGAGACGCTTCATGATGGTTCTTCCTTTAATGCGTCACCTATTTGTACATACACAGTGTTTTTCTTATTGTTATGAAATGCTCTGAAAACCAAACCAAAACATATAGCCTCTGTGGCCAAAACCTGATATAGCTTACCAAAACTCTTAAATTTATTAATTGCATAAATTAATGACATGTTGGTTTTGATCTTTTCATGGAAATGTTTAGACAATAATAAACATAAAGGATGACGCCAGCCACATCCTTTATGTCTTGCTTTGTTGAATTTAGCTGCCAGCTGTAAGTCACTCCGCTGTGACAGAAAGCAGTGTCAAACTCCTCTTGCACCAGATACGGTTAGCAGCAGGAGGAGCAGTTGAATTAATCCAAGGAGGTTAATAACATTTTTCAACACTGTGTTACATAACCTGTGGACATCTGGAAATCTGAACTCAGGGACCAGACTGAATCCAGATCTGTTCTCCAGAGATTCAGTTCAAAACGGTCATGATTTGGGTTTTAATCTGAACAGTTTATTGAGGGGTTTCAGATTTAAAATAGCCAAAATCTTTTCAATTGTTCTTGTTTTATTGGAGAATTAAGGATGGATTTAACACTCATTTTAGCAAAAAGGCTTCCAGACATAAAAACATCAGAAGAGACTGGTTAGTACTTACAAAACGTTAAAATTTCAATATATTTTATGGATATTTTATGTATCATTCGTCTTGCTGTACTTTTGTTCTTTCCTTGCTATTGTGATGCTCGCTGACTTTAGAAGTGCTATAAATTGTTTTTTTATTACTCTCTTTCAAAGGGAACGCTCTGCACAAAGGCTGTCATTTGAAGAAAGTGAGGGCCGAGCTCTGCTTCTGAAGGAGTGGAGCCGATACAAACAGGTCACCACTTACCTATCACACCTCCATCACTTAAGCTTTTATAGAAAACGTTGCTTCTGACCTCTGCTCTCCAACATGCACACTTAGCGAGCTGTACTGGACGTG
Source organism: Micropterus dolomieu (assembly GCF_021292245.1). Lineage (NCBI taxonomy): Eukaryota > Metazoa > Chordata > Actinopteri > Centrarchiformes > Centrarchidae > Micropterus > Micropterus dolomieu. The sequence goes on from NC_060170.1 coordinate 15,907,966, forward strand.
CTCGTGTGTCTTTGTTCTTGCAGGAGCAGCACATGGCTGAAGTGCAGGCTGTTGAACTTTCTCTAAAAGCACAGAGGGAGGCGCTGGAGGAGCTGAAGTTAGAGTCAGAGGATCTGTACCAGGCAGCGCTGAAGCCAGACCCCCTTCTGTTTCCCTTCTCTCATGAAGGTCCTACCTACACACCGCCAAAGACCACGTATGAAGCGCCTGATGGGAAGTACAACAACATCACTAAAGTCTACACACAGTGATGGACAGTGAACAGCTGTGGGTGCAGCCTGTGTATAGTGTCATAAATTGCATGTCCTTGTTTGTACATGATTCAATTAGCCAAGATGCAGCCTTTGAACAGCCTGCGTGTGTAGGTGTGACGGACCCTTGGCACATGTTTTATCCTTTTTCAATTGTTCAGTCACCTCACTTGTTTCGTTCAAATGCAACAGCGTTCATGGAAACTATGCGTCGAACTGTTGGGTTTTCTTCCATCTGTTTAAAACATAGCATAAAAAAACCCAGCAAATAAAATGTTCTTTTTATTGATGCAATTTGTGGAATAATTTTTACATTGTGTTATTTAAGGGTAAAACCATAATTACATAAAGGCAGAAAACTGCTAATGCACAACTCTGTATAGGTTGAAACTATGTCATTAATGCATCAATAATAACTATTGAGCCACAGGAGTATCTACAGATCGAAAACAGCATATTACCAAGGTTAAAATCTGACACAGTCTTATTGAGAAATGCACTACAGATCCTTTAATACTTTTATGGGCTCTTGAAAATCCAATGCATAATTTGACCCAATATTAAAACTCATTTACAGCGAGTCTGTGAGTGCTGAAGGTTACACAAGTTTTGTTTAATAATTATTTATGATCATCATAAATGATCATATTGTAATTCACTGGTGAAATAGATGCGGTCATCCTCATCATTGACCACTAGATGTCGCCCCTGCTGTTTCAACACATCTGGTTTTATACAGCAGCTCAGTGAACACAACTTGAGATGGCAATGAGTGATGGACAGTCTCCTCCAACATGTGGCTCTGAAGAAGTTCCTTAAATCTATCAAGTGACACGAATCTCGAATCTTCATTTCACTTTGCTTTGGCCGCCGACAGTTCAGGAGTCCTGAGGTTTTTCCTGGTTCAGGGGCATGTGCCAGTCTCTGGGAGGGTCTCGCCTCAATTCCCACACTGGTTTGAACTTTCTCTGCTCTGCCACTCTGTTCCTCTCACTCCTCTGCAAGGCTTCCTGTAATTTAGATAGATTACATATAAAGTGGCTGACTCCATTTTCAAGACATCTTTTTCAGTGTTTACATGAATTCTTTAGGACATTCAGACACCCTGGATAGTCTCAGAAAGATCAAAAGTTTAGATCTTTAAACAAGGTGACTTCCTGCAGCTTTACCTTGGCCTCTATGCTTTTGTGTTTCTCCCACTCTCTGCAGTTATGGTAGTCCTCTTTCCATTGGTGGCAGGATGGGGAGGTACCGTAAGTGTAATAGTGATGAAAACGGTTCCACAAGCTTTTGCAATGTCTGAATTCACTCCAATAGTCATCACAGGCCCGGGGTGACTGTGCAAACAGACAAAGGTAGGAATCATCACCAAGCCAACTTGTACAAATAATATTTTGAACCCATACTGTTGTGTTTCTGGTGAATTACTGCATCACATCCATTTCCCTGGTCACACCTAACATGCACATATAGGGGCCACAGGATGACAGCAATGTCAGAGAATGTAAATGATCAACTGGGGAGTGATTAAGTTGTGCTGCTCTCTGTGGTTTTTGCTTCAGTGAGGTTAAAATTCCAACCTCATTCAAGACTGTCTTAATTGACTAAGAATTGGTGATTAAATAAAAAAGAGGCCTAATTAAATAAAACTATGGGGAGAAAATGGCATTGTGACAGACTTTGGGAAAATACCATTCTGAAACAATTTCATATCATTTAGCTGTGAGTAATTTCAATTTATATTGATTCATTGTCTGATTATATTTCATTATATCAGAGATAGTAGAGTTACTAGTGACTAACGTCATGTATTTTTACATGTAGCGTTAGTTTTTAGACTTAACTAAGCTAGCTAGATCGTAAAGCAAATCGTGAATCAGATAAATAATAAATGTTTCTGTTAAAACCTGCTCTGTCTGACAGCTTATTGCTGCTAGCTAAGGTTACTTCGGTTAGCAACGATAGCTGACGTTAATCATCTGATCTGGCACTTTTCACTCTTTATCAGGACTATCAACAAGGCAGATGAAATACAATCAGGACATTTAACCAACAACATAATTAACGATATAATGTTTGGACAAATTACCCTCCACGGTCTCTCTTCAGAGCTTTCCATTGCTAGCTGCATTAGCTCGGCTTCAACAGGAACAATACTTCCGATTCGATTTAATTTCACAATAAAAGCCCTACCACACAATTTTACAGCACTTAATTTGAAAAGACGCACTTTCATAAGCAAACGTCAACCCATCACAATACTAAACACCAGACAGCAGAGCAGCTCTTTCCCCCAAGCTATTAGAAGTTTAAACTCAGATTCATCCTCAGCACTGCTCCATTTAATATAGTTTATTTGTTTACCATTAATTTATATTTTTTAATTGCTTCTATATTGTATCTATATTGTCTGCTACATGGCAGAAGGGAGTTACAAACTCAATTTCACTCTGTAACCTGACAAAATAAATCTACCTACCTAACTATAATAGTGACATTTTATTTTTTAACTGTTTTACATAACTTTGGACATTTCTTCTTGGCTTTTTAAATATTTTCTTATCTATTACGGTTTTAAAGTACTGATTATTGACCCAACCGCTAATCATGCGCTTATTTATAAATAAATGCGTCCAACTTCAGTCAAGAAATTACCAGATACTGAAACGATTATATTCCAGTCTCATTTGATAGTTCATGTACATGCTTAAGACATTACAAAAATAATTATTAGCTACAATTAATTTCAAAACAGTCCTTTATTTGTCTATAAATACACCAGAAAAGGAAAAACCACTTGCAAATTATTCCTATAACTCAGGAAAAAAAACAAATAAAATTATTTGTAATTAAAAACAAAAGTATAGAGCTGTTATTGCTCCAATTATGTCGTAAGAATGGGACTCTGGATGATAGTATACCTGACGTGAATTGTAAAAATGCAACAATTATGGAAAGGGCGGGGGGGGGGGTGCTATAACTCAAAGTCAATTCAAATCTGATATAACAATACTTCACAAACTATTCTTTGTGTTGGCATTGTGGTGAATTTATGATGCCTGGCTATAATCAGTCACGCTGTAACATGTGATTACCAAATTACAACAGTCAGCATTTTCTGCAGCCCAGCTTCTGTTGAGCAAAATGTTACTGTGAGAATTTTATTTACATATCATCTCAACTCAACAGCAAAACTCCCAGTTCGAAGAGACAGAGAAACAAAACCAAAATGCATCCGAAGGCCAGTTTGTTTTTACTTTGCTGTTGAAGGTGACAATAGATATGGTGAGTCTGTGCACATTAGCCAGTCACTCCACTTGTAATCCTTTAAGGCTTTCTGCCCTTCTTGCGTAGTGACTGTCCTTCTCCAGAGAAGGCGATGAATCTGTTCAATGCGTCATCCTGAGAGGATTAAAATGTAGTTAAATGAAACGACAGCATGAGCGATACATGAGATAATGCATTTAGAGAATTTAATACTAATAAATAAAATTAATCACAAAATAAAATGCTATGGGAAAAGGTTGTACTGGAAAAGTGTCAGAAACTGCAAATACAGCCTAGTTACATCCAGTATTAAAAAAAGTGTGATAAAATACTTCACATTTCTTACATCGTCAACAAACTTCCTGGGCTGAGGCCTCGAGTTCCTGATGAAGGTGATCCTGCCAACTTTGAATTCATAGTTGGGAATGCCTCTGTGTGATGAAAGATTAGAGTTTCAGATTAGGTATTTACACACTGATACAATGTTCAGTGTGGTTAAAAAAGCCTGAATAGGTGCCACTAAGGGTCTCCACAAAACTGTGAAACTTTGACCGTCACATATGTCACATGTGCAAAAGCACATCCTAGCTGTCAGGTGCTGCAAGCCTGGGTGAGTCTTTGCAAGTAGCTGAATGGCCAAACTCTGAATAACAGCTGCTAAAAATCAAGCTGGCCACGTCATGCAACACCAAAACGAGAGGACATGGAGAAACAAGTGAGCAACAGGCAGCAGAGAGTTTAACACCTACAGAAACAGCGACAGGCTTTAGACCTCAAACATAATAGCCTTTTGTCATTGCCTTGCTCTACTGGACCATAGCGGTCACTCACAGGGCATCATAGCAATAGTTTGTACATCAGTCTGTAGGACCAGCAAAAAAACAAAACAAATCGAGAACATGATACAGACTGGCTCACACTGCTAGAACTTTGTCAGAGATTACAGAATGTTAAACGAGGTTTATAACAATAGCTATGTTTCCATCTAATTGTCAAGCGACGTTTTAAGCAAACTTTTGAAATGTTGCTAAAAAGAAAATGCGAATTAGGAACATTTCCATGATCTGGTTTGGAGGGAATGAAAAAATAAAACCCGGCTACGCAAAGCATATAGTTACGTAGTTGACTTTACGCATGGCTGTAATTAACAAGAAGTAGAACCACATTCCATCGTTAATAGAAAGGATCCTTACGAGTAACAGAGTTAGAAGGAGGAGCTTGTTGTGTTGGCGTAACAGTCTGAGCTTGTCAGTGGCAACAAAATAGAAACACTTGTGTGGACATAATTTTGACATATCCAATTATTCCAAAGGATATTGCAGCAAAACAAAATCTCCCCAAACGAAATCTTAGAGGACATATTAAATAGTTGGATTGTAATATTTAACTTTTAGGCCACTTCATGTCTACACTTGTAAAATACTGAACAACTTTTCACCTTTTGATGTCACTTGGGCCAAGAGGGGCAGGGCTGGGCTCAATCCCTTTTGTTTTACCATCCAAACGATTGCCAGATCCGGTAAAAGCCTGGTGATTAGAAACAGATTAGAAGTTACGTTAACTCCAATTATCATGGCTATTAGAAATTATAAAGACATTTATTTGTCTCAGCAACATTTACTCACTCTGAATCCTGTGTCCATGTCAGCGTAACTGCTGGGATCTGCTTCTTCCTCCTGTGAAGAAATTTGCTTTATTTAAGTGTTCACAGCATAAAGTGTACAGATACCTTCAGGGTTTGGTGCTTACTGTTGGTTCTTCCTGGTGCTGAGGTCGTCGTTCAGGCTCTTTGTAACCCAAAGGTGCATCAAAATCCACCTGACAACCAGAGTCACGACACATTAAAAGTGGAGAACACAACAGAATAATTCACTGTTGTTTGTGATAATACAGAAAGTCTTACGTTCATATCGCACTCAATGATGGATACTGCTTTATCTGGCTTGGTCTCCATTACTCGTAGCTCATATATCTGAAACAAAACAACAGATTCCTTTAGCAGTGGTATTCAGTAAAAAGAAATAAAGACAACACTAATACAACAGTGTGAGTACAACACTAATTTGAAAAATTTGCCTTTTCATTGTAGTTGATAGCTATGACATCTCCAGTTGTCAAGCAGGCAAAGTTTCTCAATGCGTTCTCCAGTCTGTAATAAAGTGACAACTTAGTTAAACACTTTTGTTAAACACAAAATGTGAATGAGATTATCCTGACTAATATTTCTTACACTGCCTTGGGGTTTGTGATGTCCAGGAAGTCGGGGCTCTGTGGCTGGAACTTTGAGTACGTGGCCACCATAAGGTTAACACTTTCCACTTGAACCAAACCACCTTCCTCCAACAGGAGATTCTGCATCATCTGCAGCAAAGACAATAAAGCACATTTCAGCACTGCCTTGATTGATACTTACAAAGTAGCTTTAAAAGCATTTTCGGACACAATATAAAACATGTTGTCAGAGTTTTGTATAGATCACATCCATCATTTTATACATTCCTATAAACTCAGTTACTTTTATTCCATATGTTTTTTTTAAACTTCACTTACTTCACTTGATTTTTAAAGTGGTATTTTAATTTAATATAATTATCCTTCATCTACTTAGGAAGCACCACTGGTGACAGCAGACAGTTGTGACACCAACATTAAACTCCTGTTTCTCACCCAGTGTGGCAGGTAGCAGATTCCCTCATCTGCCACAAACTCCAGCACACCACAGTGTGTCATTCTGTCTGAGTTCTTGTTGGTCAGCTTGAACAACATTGGATAAGTGATGTTAAGCCTGCCTGCACACGGAAAAAGACGATAAAGATAATAATTGTCACGGAAGGTTCACACAGGACTTTTATAATGAAGAAGTGCTTAATTTAACTTCCACTTACTGAGCTGGTCGAGAGCTGATGGTGGCATTATTACTGGAGGGGGAAAAAGTGAATTAGTTGAGACATTAAATCACAAAAACACAACCCCGACACATAAGGTACAGGTATGAGTGAATTTTAACAATTTGTGACCTTTCACTTTATCATAAATTAATTTGGTCTACTTGGAAAGAAAATGAGAACTTGATCAGTCTAATTAGACGCCTGTATCAGACAACATACTCATGTATCTAACGCTAAAGCAGCAACAAAGCATGTTAGCCAATGTTGAGAATGCAATGCAGACAAAAATATAAGTGGAGGGATGTAGCAGTGTCCATGTGTTTTTATTATTTATAGGCTTAACTGGTAGGAGTTTCCTGTGCATCTTTAATAAAGCACTAGCTAATTAGTACCTGTGAGTTTAAAAGGTTAGTACTAACAAATACAGTCCTAATGTAATAATGAGGGAAATATCACCTTACAACAACAAAAAAAACAAGCAACCATTATTCTGAGAAATTACAGAGAAACTGCTGTACAACTTAATTAAAACCTTCAACACTTATTTTATCAAAAAGCTTGACCTGACAAACGTTTGTCAGATCCAGAACCACAGACATGTTCATAAGCACCAGAACATGAGCCAACATAAGAAACTGACCAACACTAGAAAGCAGGGATGATTCACCGATATCATAGTTTATATTTTTAGTGACTTTTTACTCAATCTGCACTTTTAACTGCATTTCACTGGAGACCTTTGAAAGAAAGATGAAGTAAATACTTGTCTAAAAAACAGTCTTCTGAGTGGGGATACGTTTTTGTGGGTGGGCCTTCAAATTTGGGAAACAAAAACAGGGTTCATATATTTGATTGGGACAAGAATCAGAAGGACTAGACTGCTGAAAAACGAGGGGGAGCATTGTGGACCAAAGAATCCAAGATTGACATTTTCCATTTAGCTACCTAAGATATTATCAATTAGTTTATCCAATAAAAACACGACTTTATACTCGATTTACAACAAATTCCTGTATTTACAGTACTTCAAGAGATTTTTACCAAAAACAGTTTGTTCTCAAACGCTTAACTGGCAGTGTATGCCAATATAAGGGTAACTTTTATGACATTAAAGCTCACTTTTGCCTCCTTTCTCCACGTCGGAGCGGTCGTTGGGACCTGCCAGCATGGACACCGAGTAGCAGCGGTACTGGGTGGAGAAGCGGTTCTGAAAGCCCCGGGACATCGGGTGGTCGAATACGTGGAAGGAAAACTGTGGAACAAAGACAATAAACTAATTAAAACATATACTTGAAATATTTTACGTGAGATCGTAACGTCCATTTCCATCATGACAGGGCATCTTCCTGCTGCTGTCGTGTTGTTGTTAGCCGCGCGCTAGCTAAACTGCTCCAAGTACGATTTATTTGATTTAAATTTAATGTATCGTCAACGCTGGACAAAATACAAGTGTTACTCACCATGTCGACAGTTTAGCCCGTTGGTCGTCCAACGACTCAGGTCGAAATATCAGTTTTCTTATTTGAAAAATTGCTTCTGGGCTTTAGATTTCTACTGTTGTCATCCGCTTCTTCCGGAAGTGTACGAGCTGACAGCAGGAAGTGACGACACGACAGACGTTAGCCAATCACAGCAGTCTGTTTAAATAATCAGCAGTTCAGGAACTTCCAGCTGTTTTTCTTAACAGCTGCCAAATGGACCTAGTGGCGAGTTTGTTTTGTCACCTGCTGTTTATAGGGTCAGGAATTACTTCTTCTATATTACGTATAAGAGCTCTCTATCCCTTAAAAAACAAACAAACAAACAAGAAACTCACACTGCACATTAAATTCTATGGATCAACTCATTTCTTCCAGGCCAAGCTTCCTGTCTTCCAGATGACACAACCAGGAATATTTCTCAAAACTGTGTTGACAGGCTGATTAATACTAATAATCAGTAGAGCTACCCTTTAATATTTATCAACCACACTTTACATCCAACATGAATAAATAACACACCAGTCTTATTCAGAGCAACACAGTTTAATGAGTCTTATGAAGACCAAATCAGACATACATAACTAACAGCAGCACACTGGCAACAAGTTAAATGTCATTATAGAGCTATAGTTGTAATATTTTTTTGCTGAAAGAAAAAAAACAAACTGTACAAGTCATAGATACTGCACATAAAATACAAAACTGAGAAAAGGCAGTGTTGTGGTATTGTAGTTGCACTTTGACAGAATATTTAAAACATTAGCAGGTGTGAAGAAGCCCTCTGATGGTAAGGAACAGATTTACACGGATCTGTAAGTTTCCAGGGGTCTCTGGTCAAGTGTGCAATATTGTTTTCTGTTTTCTTTCCAGATGCAAGCCTTCATATCAGAGGCCAACTTTTGGCTACTTCTTGATGCATGGCTTCAGGTAACCACTGGCAGTATGCGGACAACAGAACTGTGGGGGGAGAAAAAAAATATGATAGAAAATAAATGACAAGTAGGCTAATCACATTAGACTCAGGCAACGTCATGTCGAGCGCACTGAATCCTCACATTTATCTTCGGTTTTCCAGACAGAGAGGAGGGCATCTCTGCAGTTAACCCTCTTTGACACCAGCTCTCCCAGCAAAGCCTCCGTCCTGGGCTGCAGTCTGAAGCAGCAAAGACACAACAGTTAGAGAAAAGTCCTTCCTTGAAACAAGCCAATTTGTTGATTAACAAAAACGAAGACATGCTTTTCAGGGGACAGGGCAATGTGTGCATGAGAGTACCAACTTACTTTGCCCATGTTTTCAGCATGATGGAGGGGTTTGAGAGAAGGTGGCTGCTGTGTTTCTTTAGTTTAGGACAAACCTGCAAACCAGACAAAGCAAACATTACAAACATAACTAAGTTTTCCAGTCAGGTTTGGTCAGTTGCAGACATCGTTTTACAGCTTTTTAGGGCGTTTTCACACCTGCACATTTTAGGTCCGGTTAAATTCTGACATCAGCATCTGACCAACAAGCAGGGCTGGACGATACGGCCAAAAATGTTATCACAATATAAAGTTTTATATCTTTCGATATTGATAATTATCACAATAAGTATCAAATCTTTATTTCTTTTGAGTTTAAAGGCTGATTTTTGCTCCTCAGTGAAAGTTGAAGAAACCTGATGGTTAATTGTGGTTTAAAGTCTTCTTTAAGTTCAGAACATGACAAACATTTGATTCCAAACAGTGGATTACTTCACAAATCTGAGGGAGAACATTAAAAAAATATAATGATAAAATCCTTTTTCCTCAACAAAATAAACATCTTAATAAAAAATTCAGTCCTAATTTGTGTGTGATTCAAGTGAATCAAATCAAACATTTATTATATTTTTATTGAAATAAAATTATATCACGATAATTATTGTTATTGTTTTATTCTCCAGCCATACCAACAAGCAGAGTGAACGTTCTCACGTGGTTTGCTTGGATTTTTCTCTTTGTGAAAGTTTTCAAACTTATCAAATAATTCGGACCAGAGCAAACAAACTCTAGGTGTGGGTTGGGTGTAGTGGTGATAGTGTAACTATTATTTACTGTATAACTGGAATATGAACCCCAGGAAGAGCAGCTCTACTGGGGATCTTAGGAATACCACGTTTATTTTGGCCTCCAGCAATGGTCAGGACTGGTGTTATTGAACAAATTGATCAGGTAATACCCAAATGAAACTTAAGACTGAACAGAGATGGGGAACTTTGCAGGTTTTGAGTACCTGTCCCTCAAGCAGAAACTTGGCGAACAGCTTGTAACGCTCCAGGCCGTCTGGATATTCCATCTCCACTGCTGGTAGCTGCCAAGCTACACGGACTGCAAGAGAGACACAACAATTAAACACATGTAGTCAGAGACACGTTTCAGCACAAACATAGCCACGGCGCTCAGCTGTAGAAAACTTACAGAAGGTGCTTGAACGGTGACATTTGATGGAGCCAGTGGACGAACAGAACCACGGCGGAGGCGAATCCAGAGGGGAGCCGAAATGACAATACTGTGGTAAAAGCTTGGGGACCCACTCTGCCTCTACTGCTGACACACCTGACAGAGACAGAAAGGAAGACATTTCACCAGGTGAAACCATCAGCCTGCAAACCTAGTTTTAATAACAGCAGCTCCAATACAATTGAACGAAATTTGTATTCCTAAATATTTTGTATAAAAATTTAGTATAATGGAAATGTGACTTGTCAACAGGATTTTCAGGAAACACAAAATCAAAAATGAGTAAAAACAATATCCACGCAAACAGACACTCATTCAGTACTGATCAATATAGAAGTCAAACATCTGCACAGATTCAGAGTTATGACGGGCAGATGGAAATCGAGTAAGCGCATGTGAATTCAAAACTGTCATGTGAAACAAGGATAAGAAAATCACACTAGAGATGTGAGATGTGACTGGCTTTGATGACACACAGTTCGGCATGTCCCAGCTGCACTTCATATTAACTCAAAGGTTATCAATGTGTGGGTGAGTGAGGGCTTGAAAGGGGAAGCCATACTGAATGCTAACCTTGCTTAAATCTGTGCAACACCTTAGCTATTCCATTCAACCTTAACTTGCACTACACATCTGAAAAGGATAAAAAGAATAAACAAGACCCTGTTTTTTTTTATCCCACACTTGACAGCGCTCTACATTTGCACTAAGAGGGCACTAACACAACCTGATACCACATCTGGCGTTTCCCCAAAGTTCATTTACCTCTCATGTACATCTTGGTGGTCTCCATGATCTCCTGGTAGACGACAAACTCCGGCAGTGTTTTAAACAGCGCAGAGGTGGGATGAATGAACACTGGCTCGTCCATTAGAGGCGTCTATGAACAAAAATAGAAAATGGTGAGAAGGAGAGTGACAGTGGATTCTCTTACATCACAATAACAGTCCTCAGAGCAACTTACCTTGTATCCATTCTTCCATTTTGGGTCCAGTATGTCTTCAGCCTGTACACGCCTTGCAAGATGGTCTCCCAGTCCGGCCAGAACAATCTGCCGCAAGCAAACCACCTGGTGCTCTGTCGGTGGAGTCATCTTGGGATTCACAAATACTCCCACCTCTGGACACACTGCGTTCACTGTGATGAGAGAACACGAATGATCTTCTGTTTTGTTACTAAAGCACATCATCTGTTAAGTTTTTTCTCTGTGCGCGTGTTTGTGTGTGTACCTGCGTTGGTAAGTTGCCCTCTGAGCCTCCTGATCTCGACCATGGCTTTATACCTTAGGCCGTTCTCCTCGCAAAACTTCGGAGTACAACCAGCAAATTCACAAGCACCAACAGCACCTGTAATCAGAAATATAGTATATAATAATCGATGTACTTAATATAAATCATTCTGTGCAATAAAAAAAATAAATTGCTAATGCATCTTGCAGTTGGAGGTGAATGTAAAATTTATGTTCAAAACAAAATTTGGGGCACCACAGTCAAATCAAGTGTCTCCTGATGTTAAGTCTCACCCTGAAAACCTGCTTCATGCTGAAACCTGGAAGAAATTTGTGTTTTTGAAGCCATGTCATGTCACTTTTAAAGGTCAACATATGACAGAGCAACAGTCTATTGCGCAACACTGTCGAGTATTGTCACCTGAACAAAAAGCTTACCCAGCATGACCATGAGGTCCCCCAGCTGGAGTGACGCTCCTTGTCCAGCCCACAGCCTCCTCATTTGTGTCAGGCGAGCGCGACGCTGGGTGAGCTTGGAGCTCTCATCTTCACTACCTGCAGGTCTGAGGAGAAATGAAAATGTGTTACAAGTTTAAAAACATAAAAACAAAATGTGCTTTATAAAGAAGACCACCGAGCTTTAAAAGTGTTGCGTGTCTTGTTACATTCAAGTAATTTTAAGTTCATGTTTGTGTCAGTTAATCTATTCCCCCTCTGAAGCATCAATTTCTATAAGCAAGGCCTGACATGTTTGTCTATAAACAGATAGCATTAGAGCAAACATGCGTCCATACCTGTCAAGGTCTTCGAAGAGCTCCCGGACTGTCATGGCTGCTACCACAGCAATGACGAAGGGCAGGCAATCCTGCTGCTTACCGAGAGCTAACATTTTAGCATAGCGCGGCGCCACAGGGAATGAAGCCATTGCTCTGCCCAGGGGGGTGATGGGACAGCTCAGCCTCGCTCGCTCCATTTCTTTCACCCTTAGAAGAAAAAAAAACACAGTACAGTTTACAAGTGTGAACAGGATATGACTCATGTGTCACACTGGCTGAACATTGACGTAGTCAAAAATGTTGAGTTCTACCAGTTCCGGCTATTAATTCAAACTAAATAACTTCATACTAAAATGAACCCTCATTTCATTGACATGACCTTCAGTTTTAAGTGTTCTAATAAATGTTATGTGCCCCAATTAAGCTAGATATATTGGTCGAGGCAGGGAAACCCATCAACAGACAGTTACCTTCCAGTGCGAGGTGGCTCTTGCAGAGCTCCCAGCGAGACTAATAACTGCTCTGCTGCAACAAGAGCCTCAGCAGAGGGAGACGTGGGAAAGGGAAAATTGACCACCTGTGCAAACAGAAAATATGAAGACATTTTTAAGACTCTAATGTGTCTCATATACTGCGGCACTTCACTCAGAAGTCTGCTGGTACGTTTGAGTTCAGTTTTTATTGACCTTATCTATGTTGAGGTCCTTCATCTGTAAAACCAGGTCTTCCACAGGCCTGCGAGTGATCTCTGCCTCCGAGAACAAACTGAAGTCTCCAAATACTGCAGACGAGTACAGCCTGCAGAAACATCGGAGAAACAGAGAGAGACAAACATTTGTGAATATTTGTCATTACATTACTATGTAATTACGTCGACACACAGTTTCCTGACCTGTAGCAGTGTCCCGGCTCTGTTCGTCCCGCTCTACCTGCCCTCTGATTGGCTGAAGCCTGTGAGGTCCATGTGACCTTGAAAGATGACACTCCGGTCACTCGGTCGTAGAAACGTTTTTTAACTCGCCCACAGTCGACCACGTACTTGATGCCAGGGATGGTCAGAGACGTCTCAGCCACGTTGGTGGCTACCACACACAGACGAGTACCAGGTGGCGGAGGCCTGAACACCTGCAGTCAAGACACAAGACACATACAAGATAAAACAGAAAAAGTTTATCTTCTGATGTTATTTACTGCATCACATGACTCCTCAGCTATCAGACACAAAGAAAAAAAAAAAAGTGCCTTTACTTGTACTAGTAAGCATAAATAAAACTACCAAGAGTACACTCAGACTTCTGAACAATACCCCCTGTGTAGTAAGTAATCTGCTAAAGAAAACTGTCTTTCGTTCTTTAAAGTGATATTACACTAATTCACTGCGAGCTGCCGATGCCAATATTTGAGCTATAGGAGCTAGCTTCCTTGCTGGAATTATCTTACAGACTACGTTGCCATGAAACTGAGCCATTTCCTCTTAATCTACAAATCAAGGTGCTTTGGGCTTCAAACTAGAGCCAAGCGGGGTAACAGCACAAATCTGCAATCTATTATGTATCTATTTTAAAGACACCCCTCATCCCCTTTCTTGCCCCGCTGCTATACAATTAGCCATTATCTTCACAAAGTTAGCTGTGCAGATACCTGTACATCTGCCACAATGTCAACAGTGAAATCCTTACAAATATATTGTTTTGAATAATAACCCTACTTCTTCTCATGGAGCAACATTTTTAACAGTTTTGTGTAGACATAAGATTTAAATCTCACCTTAGCCTGCTGCTCTGGAGCCAATAGAGAGTACAGAGGGAGAACATAGAGAGGAATGGAGGGGTCAGCCTTCTCCTCTACAGAGACAAAACACAGAGCAGGATTTGTAAGAGCACTCATCTGACATACATCCGGCTGGATTTGAAGAATTATTCATTTGGATTAGTTTGCCTGCACTGGCAGGATCGTCCCCGATCTCCAGGTCAGAGCCTTCATCCTCCTCGTCTCCGATCCCCGCCTCTCTGTCCTCGTCCCCCTCATCCACCGGGAGGGCAGAGTAGTTATCCAGGTCGATTCGGGGCAGAGACT
>NC_060170.1:15922510-15958341 GCF_021292245.1 Micropterus dolomieu
ACTCTAATGTGTCTCATATACTGCGGCACTTCACTCAGAAGTCTGCTGGTACGTTTGAGTTCAGTTTTTATTGACCTTATCTATGTTGAGGTCCTTCATCTGTAAAACCAGGTCTTCCACAGGCCTGCGAGTGATCTCTGCCTCCGAGAACAAACTGAAGTCTCCAAATACTGCAGACGAGTACAGCCTGCAGAAACATCGGAGAAACAGAGAGAGACAAACATTTGTGAATATTTGTCATTACATTACTATGTAATTACGTCGACACACAGTTTCCTGACCTGTAGCAGTGTCCCGGCTCTGTTCGTCCCGCTCTACCTGCCCTCTGATTGGCTGAAGCCTGTGAGGTCCATGTGACCTTGAAAGATGACACTCCGGTCACTCGGTCGTAGAAACGTTTTTTAACTCGCCCACAGTCGACCACGTACTTGATGCCAGGGATGGTCAGAGACGTCTCAGCCACGTTGGTGGCTACCACACACAGACGAGTACCAGGTGGCGGAGGCCTGAACACCTGCAGTCAAGACACAAGACACATACAAGATAAAACAGAAAAAGTTTATCTTCTGATGTTATTTACTGCATCACATGACTCCTCAGCTATCAGACACAAAGAAAAAAAAAAAAGTGCCTTTACTTGTACTAGTAAGCATAAATAAAACTACCAAGAGTACACTCAGACTTCTGAACAATACCCCCTGTGTAGTAAGTAATCTGCTAAAGAAAACTGTCTTTCGTTCTTTAAAGTGATATTACACTAATTCACTGCGAGCTGCCGATGCCAATATTTGAGCTAGCCCTTGCTGGAATTATCTTACAGACTACGTTGCCATGAAACTGAGCCATTTCCTCTTAATCTACAAATCAAGGTGCTTTGGGCTTCAAACTAGAGCCAAGCGGGGTAACAGCACAAATCTGCAATCTATTATGTATCTATTTTAAAGACACCCCTCATCCCCTTTCTTGCCCCGCTGCTATACAATTAGCCATTATCTTCACAAAGTTAGCTGTGCAGATACCTGTACATCTGCCACAATGTCAACAGTGAAATCCTTACAAATATATTGTTTTGAATAATAACCCTACTTCTTCTCATGGAGCAACATTTTTAACAGTTTTGTGTAGACATAAGATTTAAATCTCACCTTAGCCTGCTGCTCTGGAGCCAATAGAGAGTACAGAGGGAGAACATAGAGAGGAATGGAGGGGTCAGCCTTCTCCTCTACAGAGACAAAACACAGAGCAGGATTTGTAAGAGCACTCATCTGACATACATCCGGCTGGATTTGAAGAATTATTCATTTGGATTAGTTTGCCTGCACTGGCAGGATCGTCCCCGATCTCCAGGTCAGAGCCTTCATCCTCCTCGTCTCCGATCCCCGCCTCTCTGTCCTCGTCCCCCTCATCCACCGGGAGGGCAGAGTAGTTATCCAGGTCGATTCGGGGCAGAGACTAGAGACAGAGATAACTCTTTAAAAAATACGTCCAAGAGAAATATCTGTCGAAGACGGAGGTGGCTTTAATCGCAAAAACACACACAAACACAAAAGGGAATACTTGGCAACCCTCCTGATTTTCCCATGAGACTCCTGTTTTTCATTGCCCTCTCCCAGGTTCCCCCCCCGAGGTCACAATTCTCTCGATTTCCTGGATTTCTCCCGATTTATGGTAAATTTTCACAACTTTTTGTCCTTTCCATCGCCACAACTGGTTTCTGGTACTTTATAGTGAATGTGAATGTGAATTCATTCTCTCTCTCTCTCTCTCTCTCTCTCTCTCTCTCTCTCTCTCTCTCTCTCTCTCTCTCTCTCTCTCTCTCTCTCTCTCTCTCTCTCTCTCTCTCTCTCCAATACAGCTACATCAAAGGTTTGTTTCCTAGCATCCATGTGATGCAGAAAAGAGCTCCCGATTTTGGATGTCTCAAGTATGCAAAAGGGTCTGTTAAGTTACAGAGGCTTTCAGGGATATTTTACTACAAGCACACTTACGACAGTCTTCTTCTGTTTGGCCTTCTTAAACTTCCTCATCGCTTCTGAGGTGTCTGCTTCCTCGTCTTCACCTGAACACAAAAACATAAATACTAAGCAGAGAGCACCTTTCTGTGTAAGTGTGAGGGGCCAGACAGGTGTGTCTTACTCTCACCAGTGTTTGTGTTGCCCTTCCTGTAGGGGAAAGCTTTTCTCAGTCTTCTGCACAGACTGTGAACCTCTGCCTGACCCGTCAGAAACACCAGGATACCACCTGAGCGACAGAGACACAGCATCAGTGCAGTGATGAGAGTGTGTGATGGTGTAACTCTAGAAACTGCAGTTTGTCCTGCTTACGTACTGCTACGCACACACTATTAATGTTCAATTCACACTTAACACAGCTATCGATGCAGTGATGTTTTTAATTAGCGCTGGGCAACGATTACATAACGATTATCGCAATTAATCGCATGATTTTCTGAGATTAATCACATAGTTACGCGCAAAATTCCTTTTACACATCAACAGTAGCAATAAAATCTTCTTGTAAATCTCAATTTTAACATTAATGCAATCAAATCAAATATAAGCTATTAGCCACTGCAAGGGCATTAGTTTTTATAGCTTGTTAAAACAATTACCATCAGAGTCCAGAGCCACAATCATAACAGGCACTTTCTGAGCAACAGAAAACAGAAATCTGTTTTCTTGTTTTTTTCTGAACAGGTATCAGCAGAAACATTTTTCTTTTCTCAGGGAGCAGCATAAACAATCCATGTTCAGTAGCAAGTGTCCCTGTTAGAGTGAGGTGAAGTGGTCGCCTCACGCACACACCCGCCAGCTGCCAAAGTTGAATTGTCTTGAACTTTTTGTAAGCGACGCGCAGCACAAATCATTGGAAGAGAGACTGATCCTCGCTGTTTGTGAGTTTCCAGAATCTATTACTGTTTATTAAATAGGACATCAACAGGAGGGAATTCGCATGGCAGAGCATCCCCGCAAAACTAGATGAAGGCCTATCAGGTAAAGTTATGTAGCCTATAATTTTAACTTAAGTTAAATAGGCTACAGTTGTGTAGCGCACAGAAGCATGTTGCCATGGTTACTATCCATAGAGCGCCTGCCGTTTACTCGCGGAGCGCTTGTCTCCTGTTCCCCTGAGGAGCGCAGTGCAACCCCGCGGGGCCAAGCGACTACGTTGTGATTTTAAGAACATTCCTAAGACCGACATCTTCCCCAATACTAATCAGCATGCAGTGTGTAGCTACCCACTTCGCTATGGCATTTGTTCGCCTGGCTTGCTTCCGTTTATCTACTTCTCCCACACGCTGCATCCTGCCGAAGTCTCCCTCCGCTGCTTGTTTGGGTGGCTGATTTGCAGGCTGATCAACATCCCACCCTTCCTCTGACCCATGATTTGATTGTATGTGTATTCAGAGCCAGTGAGCGACTTTTAAAATAATAATAAAAACTGTGTTAACAAGCGATAAAATAATTGTCGGCGTTAATTAATTAATGCGTTAATGCGATAACGTGTTAATGTGCCCAGCCCTAGTTTTTATTATTGCGTTGATCTGTTAATTAAAAGATGGTGATAGTTCTGTCTATTAATTATGGGAATTGTTTATTGATATGTTAAACCTGTGTATTTTTAATGAGTTATTTAGAGATCTCATACTCCTAGAGGAGGAAAAACTGGTATCAATTAGTTAAGAAGGAGGCCAGCTAAGGTCAGAGAAAAACAAAAATGTATTTTGATCAATATGTGTTGTGTGTATGAGCACCTGAAGGCAACATCCGGTGGATCTTGCAGATTTTGTGGAAAACTTCTCCGGTGTAATCATCCAGCGGGGTACGTTTGTTGAAATGTATAGTGACCGGGAACTGGCGAGCGTCCACTTTGATGACGGGCGGAGGCGTCCGAAATAGCTTGGTGTTGTCTGTGAAGTCCTCCACTCGCAGAGTAGCCGACATGACCAGCAACTTCATGGGCATACCTTTCTGCAGAGACATGAAGAGTGGGAGCCCGGTGATGGAAATTAATTTAAATAATTAAATTAATAACATACACAGTGCAAGATAATGTCATATATGCTGTCTGTAACGCAGGCTTTAAACATTGAGGGTGTGACTTTTTACACCAAAAATATGAAACATAGAGGAGTCTCTAACCTTATTTCTGAGCGGGACGATACGAGACAAGAGTCCAATGAGGATGTCTGTGTACACACTCCTCTCATGAGCCTCGTCTATGATTATCACACTGTATCTCTGGAGCAGGAAATCCTATGAGACAAGACACAGACACTGAAGCAACTGTGGAAACATCAAGGTGACATTACATTTATTACATTTAGCTGACGTTTTTATCCAAAGTGACTTACAACTGCTATACATGTCAGAGATAAATGTCGCCTCTGGAGCAACTAGAGGTTAAGTGTCTTGCTCGTAATCAACTTGTACAGATATGGCTGGGCGATATGGCCAAAAATTTTGTCACGTTAGATAGTTATCACGATAAATCTCAAATCATTACTTCTTTCAAGTTTAAATGATGATTCTGGCTCCTGGGTGAAAGTTGAAGAGTCAAGACGGTTAATTGTCGTTTTAAACTATTCTTTATGGTCAGAACATGGCAAACACGTGTCAAACAGTGGATCATTTACAAATCTGAGATAGAACATTCAAAACAATGATTAAATCTTTTTTCAACAAATATAGTACAATTAAGTGGACAATGGACAATAAAGGTGACACCTTCTGAATCTCCTTCAGTAGAACACCGTCTGTCATGAACTTGATCTTGGTATCGCTGGTCACGTTCCCTTCATATCGAATCTGGTACGACACCACCCTAAACACAGACGCACAAACATATACTACCATGTTTTTAACAAAATGTTTATCAGCAAATTTCCATGCCCAAGCTATTGACGAAGAGGTCTCAAAAACAAAACGGTGTGTATACTCTCCAAGTCTGTGGATTTATTCCATTAAAAATATTTTAAGAGATCAAATGTTTGTTACCGTGTGGACAGGTTCATCTCTTTGGCCACTCTGTGGGACATGCTGACAGCTGCTACTCTTCTTGGCTCTGTGATACCTATTATCCCACTGCCGCTGCAGGAAAAAACAAAATGAAGACGACGACAGTAACCCCAGGATATCACACATGAATGTGTATCCACGTGGAAGCCATTTTTCTAGGTAAATCTCCAGTGAAACAGTCAAGGACAGCAGCATAAAGAGGACAACCTACCTGGCATAGCCGGCTTCATACAGAAACTGTGGCACTTGAGTCGTCTTTCCACTTCCTGTCTCTCCACAGATGACGACACAGGGATTTTCTCTCACTGCCTCCATGATGACCTGCTCCTCTGCCAGCACGGGCAGCTTCAAACGAGCCTCCTGCAGCAACACATTTAAAAAAAGCAAGCTCACAAAAAACCCACGGCTATCTGAATGGAAAATCTGTAGTTTCCAGATGTACTCAGTCGTGCTACACTCACAGACACACATACAGTAAGCGCGCACGCACACACCTGTATTTCAGGTAATCTGTCAACAGGAATGAAAACAGCCGGCTGCGACAGCTTCTTGTTTTGGACTTTCTCCTGATCTGAAATCTTCTTCTCATTCTCTCCATCTTGCTCTGTTTTGTGTTGTTCCTCCTTCACTTCCTGTTTGTTCTCCTTCTCCTGAAAGGGAGATGTGGTTTCCTTAGAGTCACTCATCTCTGTGGTCTCGTTTACTTCTTCATCATCCTCATCATCAGATGATGTGTCCAGATCACTGCTTTCTTCTGCCTTTTGTTCTTCTTCTTCGTCCTCATCGTCCTTCCATTTTCTTTTCCTGTTCGCTCCACCGACGCTGCTGATCTTTGGCCCGGAGTCTCCATCTTTTATTTCATCTGGTGACCTGGAAATAACCCCAAATATTGGACCATTTGACTCAATCTTCTTCATATCTTCCAATTGTTTATCTTAGATGTGTTGCATTTGTGCACTTACTGTTTAGTTTGGTAAAGTTTGTCTCCAGTTCCCAGTTTGGACGTGGTGTACAGCAGCTTCAGTTCAGACTCTGGAAGCTGCACCTCGGCCAGTTTGGTCAGGATGTCTGCTCTCTGTACGGGACAGGCAGTGGGATACATAAGTGTGCAGGAAAAGTTATTGCCTTTACTGATACCAAAACAATACAACTTTCAGTATCTGAGTTTCTCTCTCTCTCCCTCATTTCGTGTCATCTCTCTACGGTCTGTAATAAATGCATAAAAATGCCCCCAAAAAACATCTCTCTACAAAACCCTCTTTTTCCATTTAACAAAAGAAACCAAAGTTAAATGTTGTCTAAACACAAGCAGCCACACAAAAAGCTCCTAAATAGAGAGTCTAATTTAAATCAGGAACTATTTCATTAAAGAATAACGAAACAACTAAACTGATCGGACTATCAAAGCCAACTTTCAGAACAGTTTTGGACAATCTATGTATTGTGATAAAAAAAAAAACAATAAGCAGCCCTAATATCTAGAGCATCTTTAACCAGATTTCCAAAGACATGTGGCATTTTAATCACTATTTCCAATATATCACTGAATTGTTTTTGCTGTTATCGTTACAGTCCATTTTTAGAAAAAGTTAAAATAGCTTGTTTTGCATGACTGAAAAAATAAAACAGATAAAAAAGCAACAAATCCTCACATTTGACAACCTGGAACCAAAGCATGTTCGGTGTTCTTGCTTAATAAATCACATAATGCTGTCGATGACCTAAACCATTAATCGAATGATTGTTTTAGAACTACTAAAGACATTGCTGTGGTTATAAATTTGTCAGTCTGGATAAAAAAAGATTATAAAACCTGGTTAGAGAAATATCTTTCTTCTTAAAGCTGCACAGCTTTGTTTGAACCTGCAGCACCAAGCAGTCTCTCACCTGAGCTTTCTTTTCCTTGCGCTCCAGGACCTTCTGCAGCTCTTTCCTCTGCTTCTTGGTGAGAGGCTTCTTGGTGGAGGCAGGTGTCACTGAGGCTTTCTTCTTCTTGGCTTTGTTAGCTGGGAGGACCAGGGCGTTGCTCTCGTCCACACCTTTTAACCTGCCCCCATCTGGATGGAAACAAAGTCCAGAGACTGTTACAAGCCAAAGCCAAAGCCAAAGCCACACGCACAACAAATTTAAGTGGCAATACAGACCAAATAATTAAACAACTTTATGGACTTCATCTTTGAATTCCCACCTTGCAGTTCCAACACAATGTCTGTCTTCTCTTCTCCTGCTGGTTGCCGGTGGTCACTTTGCTGTCTTCCCTTCCAGTTGTGTTTCTTCCTTAGTTTTCCCATTTTTAATTGAGGTCTGGAAATAAATACACTATGTAAACAAAACCACTACTTGACAACGTGTAATGACACGACGAAAGAGACGACGTACCACGAGCTAACCTGCTAACTGTGTCTTAATACAGTTTAAACGTAATATACAGAAGCGGCTTAATGTTTTTGGTATTATAAAATACAAACCGTTTTATTTTAACAGGCCAAACAACAGCATTTGAGATTTAAACACCTGGATGTTTAAAATTACAGCCCTGCACAAACCTCACGTGTAAACATACCAGGTTCCGTCATGTAAAACGTTCCGCCGCGGAAACGTTGTCTCAGCAGAAAGGTTCCGATACGTCAAAAAATAAAAAATAAAAACTAAAGAATAAAACTGTGACACTGTGTTTTGTAATTTGTGAAGCTGCTGAAAAAAACCCTAATATAACCTATATAAAGTGTGTCCAAATATATATACGACGGAGCATTAGGGCCACATTGAGGAGTAAAAAAAGGTGATGAGAATAAAGTTGTATATTTAAGATACATGTAAGAGGAAATACCAGAAGAGCAGCCGGTGGCCTCCATGCGTTAAAATTAGGAACGTGGAGAATCTTGTGAAGTTACAGGCTACTTCAATATAGGTTTCACAAATAACGAGATACTAAATCTTTGGGCACATCAGCACCGAACTATCATAAGTATCAGGACTTTGAAAAGACTATGCAAGAAACTGTCTCTATTCTGAAGAAAGAATCACACGGACTTGGAGGAAATTGCCTATTTTGTGGAAGAGGAAATGACCGGTAATGGTCGACTGCAAGGCTATCGTTGGTTAGATCTGCGTGCTATTAAAAGAGGTTTTGTGGTTTCTGAAGAAACCTATACTGAAGTATAACTTCACAACATACTCCACATTCCTCATTTTAACGCATGGAGGCGGCAGACTGCTCCTCTGATATTTGACCTAAGACGTAACTTAATTCTCGTAATATTACTACTTTATTCTCATAATCTCTCTCTTTTTTCTCCTCAGTGTGGCCCTAATACTCCGTCTAACTTTAAAGTTCTTTATAATTAAAAGAAATTTAGGAAAGAAAAACTCCATGTAATTTTTCTGTTAAATTTCTTTTTTTTTAATTTGATTTATTTGATAATGCAGGAATTTCTTTTACAAAGTGTTTTTTAAAAAGAAGAAAAGAAATACACAGTCAATTTTAATTACATCTGTAACATTTGTTTTGCATTTGTCCAATGAATCAACAAATTAGACATTACATAAATAAAATATGGCAAATTACTACAACTGAAATAAACTTTCAAATATAATGCAAATAAAACATATGGCAATTATCAGATATCACTACACACATGTAGTCAAACACCCTATCAGCAAATCAGGAAGTACTTCAGACATAACCATTTCTCATTCAGTCCTCAGTTCAGATTATTATTGCTTATTATTATTGCTCAGATCCACATAGAAAGCATCTCAAGGTGCCAAACAGGGTTACCCATCCATTTTTATTTATTTGTTCATTTATCAGTTTTTTAACCACATGAAAAGTTTTGGTCAAGGCAGAAAGGGTCTTTGTTGTCAAAATGTCAAACACGTGATAATCAGATTTGTCCTTATTGGGAGCAAATGCAATGAGTACGACTGTGTACTGTATACAGCCCAACCAATCAATATTATCAGCTGATATTAGGTTCACACAGATATATGTGTATGTAACAAAGAATTGCAGTACAGAAATGCTAGTGATGTTTTTTTTACTGTAAAATATCTCCTTAAATCCTTAAGGGATCCTTATCAAAAAATATCAGTATTTTTTATTGTAACAGGAAATTTTACTCCCAAATAACGACGTAGTTATCGGCCTCAAAAATCCAATGTCAGTCAGCCTGTTTTTAATCTTTATTTTATTTTAATATAGTATATTCTCCAGTGGCATACAGTGGTCTGTGGTGGTATAATGATACACAGGTGGGTGACATATTTAAGGAAAAACCAACCTACGGTGTCTTAGTGGCGTGTTGGGCCACCACAAGCTGCCAGAACAGCTTCAGTGTTGCCCAAAATCTCTCAGAGGTGATTAACTGGAATTTGGTTGATGACATATGATTCATTATTTTCATTATCACACCACTCCACTTGTGTCTCGTATGGAAGCATCTGCATTTGTTTTGTTTCTTTACCAATTTATTTAGGTTTTTCCTTTAATTTGTCACAGTTGCTTGTTCATTAAATGGGATCATATTCTGAATCCCACAAAGCATATGAGAACACGTTTTCTCTCCAGTGTGCAAACGATAAACAGCCTTTTCTTTTGTGGCTAACAATCACACAGCACAGCTGCATCTCAGAACCTGCTGTCCTTTAAAGGCGAATACTCATTCTCCCTCAGACCCTCCCCAGTTGTGAAGCTCTCCTCTGTGGTTCTCCTCGCCTCTTTGGACAGCCTCTCGAACCTCCTCAGGAACACAATGAGAGCCACCAGCAGAGCCGCCTGCACCGCCACAAACACAAACAGACACACCTGTGAGGCCAGAGCCAGGTCACAGTACCAGTAGTGGCAGGAATCCAGGAGCTCCTCCTCGGTTAAATACACCACCAGCCGCCCTCTCAGGCCGGGAGGGGAGTTGCAGTTGACCCCCAGGTGTGATGTGAGGGTGGCAGGCTGACGCAGCAGCCAGGCTCGCAGGTAGAGGACGCCGCAGTCACACACCCAGGGGTTACCATGAAGGGAGACGGAGCGAAGGGAGGTCAAATCATCCAGGAGCCCATTAGGGAGGCTGGTGAGCAGGTTGTTGTGGAGACCGAGCTCAGTGGTCTCAGTAGGGAAACTGGTGGGCAGCGAGGAGGAGGTGAGAGACCTGCTGCTGCAATTTACCTGGGTGCCATGGCAGGAGCAAAGATGGGGGCATGCGGATGACCTTTGACCTCCAAACAGGAGGAGCAGACACAGCAGCAGAAGCCCATTCATGGTTACCAATCCCTGGAGGGAAGAGATGAGAAGAAGATTCATCTGCGTCAGCTTAGATTAATTGCATGATGTGTTGAATCTGGCTCCACTGGAAGGTGAGGAAACCATAAGCAGACGCTGCTCTTTATATCACAGGATGGCTGACACATTTGTTTTTGTCAGATACCATATTAAGGTATCGGAACACTAACATTACAGAAACCAATCCTACGTTTACGGTCTGGCCACTATCACTTAAAGGCCTAAAAAAAAGCGATCATTCAGCTGTTACTGAAAGGAATGTGTGATCTTAACTTCACAGTAAACAACACTAAACAACATTAAAGTATAAACAAATCCACATTAAGCTTAATATCAATGTAATGGCTCAACATTGGACCTATGCTCTCTAAACACATACATTACTTCATTTTCTTTGTGGGTTTTAACGATGTTTGGATTTAAAATTATTAGAAAATAGAAATGAATACAGTCCAACAAGAGTCCTGCAGTAATTACCATGTTTATGAAACTTAACTGTCAGAGGTATTGACTCTGCTCTGTGGTAGTGAGACTGTATTATTACACCAATATAAGTGTATTTGAGTGTGCAGGTTTTTCATTTGTTCTGGTCTATAAAATGTATAACTGCAGAACCTACTTTGTATATGAGCATACGAACATTATATTTATATAGACAGATTTTATACAATTAATTATGTGACACTACATGTGATATACCAGTGAATGATCAACTAGTTTATAGTGGACCCCTAGTTTAGTGCTGAACGATTACATTTTACAATCTACTAAAGTTCCACATGCAAAACATAGTATTAATTCATATAACTGACAAATAACAAATTTTGTACATTTTAACATAACATATTTAACATATAGCATTACTTTGGATGTCTTGACACCTTTAGTGCTTGTTTTATCCAACCAGTGGTACAAAATTATTAAAAAGACATTAAAATTACTAAAATAATTGAAAGGTAAAACAGAAATTCTTCTCATTTGAGAAGCTGGAACCATGAAATGTTTTTACAAGAAAAATTACCAATTCATTTTCTGTCAATTCACCAATCAATGTATCAACTAATTGTTTCAGCTGTATATAATGTTTGGCAGTTTATTTTATAACAAAACATCATATTTTATAAACCCTTCATATGTTTTGTGCGCAAAAATGTTTAAAATTTATAAAATATCAAAAGCTGTTAAATAATTGTATTGAAGTGCAATATTTTCCCTCTGAAATGTCAAGGCGTAGAAGTAGAAAGTGGCATGAAAAGACTCAAGTACTTGAGTTAATGAACTTAGTTACATTCCACCTACATATACTTTGTTTGCTAATGATTTTTTGTTAGAATAAAAGTTTGAAAAATATAATTTACTTCCATGCAATAGAATAATTATGCTGATTTGCAATTCACACACAATTGCTGGGATATTTTGAGAGCAAGCAATTGGGTCGTTTTAATGTTTTCACATTGTAATGTCAATAAATAAAAAATAAAATAGTTAAGACAGCAACAGAACTATAAGGTCTGCGGAGAGTCATTTACCTTCAGTGCTGCGTGTCTTCAGGAGAGGACAGTGTTTTTTACAGTCGCTCTCAGAGGCCGAGTGTGTGTGTTATTGCAAGCTGGCACACACTGATAAAGGCTGCAGTCAAATATGAACACACACACATGTACAGTAGACACACGTACACACACACACACACAGTACACACACACAGTGTACACACACACACACACTTCTAACATGACATGGGAATTATCTCAGTGACTCTTTATTTTAGGGCTTCTTCATTTCTAATGAATTTCTTGAATTTTGAGGTTCTCTGGAAAGAACCTTTACTTTGGTTCTAATTAGAGACAAAATCCAGACATCGCAACAATTAGGTTTTTCAAATTAATTGCTGGTGTAACCCTAAAGACTGTTTTAGTCTGATTACAGCAGGTCAGCAAGCATTTAAGGAAGCACACAATTCAATGTATGGAGAGAGTAAAGTTCCCAACAATAAATCATAAATTACAGAATATTTACTTGGGTTTAAATGAAGTACTACGTTTCCGATAATTAAAAATTGTAAATGTTTCTGAAGATATTGTGTTGGGAGTTTATTTCATAGATTTTGGAGGAGGCGCACCTCCTATACTCCTGCTTCTAGCTCAAAGACCGTAACTCTTATGGCCATAAGAAAGAAAGATCGTCCTGAAGGGGCTGTGTGAGATTTATATGTGTACACCTGTAAAATAAATTTCAAACCGTGTTACGATCCACATCTGCATTATTCTGAAACTGACCTTTCAACATGAGTACTTTTACTTTTGACACTATATTTTGAAAGGTCAAACTGTTTGAATGCAGTACAAGTTACTTGTAACAGAGTATTTCTGCACTGTGGCATTGCCACTTTTACTTCAGTAAAATATCTGAGTACTTCTTACACCACTGAATATTACAAATAAACAAAGTCCTCCTACAGAAGCTACATATGCATTTCTATTATTCATACTATGTCTGCTTGTGTCTCCCCTGACTGGCAGGGGATGCCATGTGCAGTGCAGAGGAAGAATGGCTGCAGGAGATAAACATGAATCAGCAGATAATGTTCCTTCATCAGCTGCAGCTCTGCCCTTTGCTGTTCAAACTCCGACAGCCGGAAGTGACAGAGGATGTCACGCTGTGCTCGCTAGGCGTTAATGTACATCTCCATAACCTTCAGAGAAGCAGTACATAGGTAGTGAAGGCAGATTGACGAGAAACAAGAGTTTATTTGTCACACCTTTATAAATGGGGCACAGGCTGAGCTCACAGCCTTCAGGCAAAATATGTACTGTTCCTCAGCATCAGCCTATAAACACACACACACACACACTCAAACAATCTAAACTCACACATCTTCACTGGCAGAATGCAGCAACTCCAAGGAGAGATATTTAAAACACAAGCATAGACAAAGTATTTGCTCCTCGTTATTGCTCTATTTTTACCATCCCATAGTGGCAACAGAGCATCCTGCAGGTCATGATGCATTTTATTAAAAGCACAGGGCATCGGCTATAAAGCAGTAAAAATAGGCCCAAAGCATTTGACAGATATGAGTAATGGCAGCATGCTTGCACATGCACCCTGTACTGCACCAACCCCCTCGTTATGTCAAAGGCTCTCCATTCACAGTTAGCCACTGGCAATAAGTGCATTTTCAGCCAGCACATATACAAATGCTGGGAGAGGATATTTTGATTTGCCATAGGTGAAACAATGTCACATGAAGGTATTTATGAGGATCAGAGAGCAAAATAACAAGAGCCAAAGTTGGATTTTAACAAAAGTAAAGTCAAATGGACAAATGGGAGTTTTATGGACGGATATGTGGTGATACCAGAGGAAATTTCATGAAATACAAATGCTCACACACCCAAACACACACTCACAAACATATAATAAAAAACAATATGCATATTCAAATTCAAACATCATCACCAACAAGCTAAATTTCTTTACAAAACATCTTGTAGCACACATGTTCATACCCTGACAAAATATCCAAAAAGTTTAGCATTGCATTTATAAATTAGATACACTGAGTAGTAATTTAAATTACGCATTTATATTATATATGTTAAGACTGTTAAACCACAGCAAGGGGCTCAAAGTGGGCAAACGGAAAGTTTCAGAGAGAGAAAAAAAAATAAAACTCTGACAAACAACCCTCCAGGCAGAGAAACTATACAAAGCACCAAACTGAGAATAAATGTACAGCCAGAGTTGCCACAAACACGTGATATCCATGTTCAAAGTCTGAAGGTCTCACTGTTGTTCAGAGGGGAAACAGTAGGCGGCGCTGCAGCCCAGCTCTGCTCTGGAGAGACATCACTGGTCTTTGTCGTGCATCTGCTGCTGCATCTTATTCAGCATCTCCTGCATCCTCTTCAGCTGCAGAGACAGAAGAAGGTTTGGTTAAACGGATAGGAGTGTTAACAGGGTTTCAACATTAAGCCACAGACGAAGCATTTAGATCATGTGATGCTAAAAGAAGCCTTTGAGTCTAATGCGTGTTTAATCTTGGAATTAAAAGTCATACAGATTGAGGCTGAAAGATAACAATCACTGCTGCGGATTTAAATATATGGCAGGGACTCTCACACAGAAATTGTATGGGGTGACCAATAATTAAGAAATTTTTCAAGACATTACTGTTGAAAAGTTGGGTTTAGTCCCAAATGATTGGCGTTAAGCGACAAAAACATAGCAGAATTAAATCAAATTAATTGTTGCCTTATCATGTTGAGGAACACAGTCGTTCAGGTTAATGACGACGTGCAGACTGCAGAAGAAAACTGACAGGAAGACTTAGTTTCTTTCTTTCTTTCTTTCTTTTTTGAATATTTAAGCATTTTTTAAGAAGAACAGATGAAGAGAGGCAGGAAATATTGGAGAGAGAGAGGAGATGACATGCAGCAAAAACAAACGTGCTAGAATCGAACCCAGGCCGCTGCAGTAAGGACTTGTACACGGTGTGTGGGCTCTACCAAATGAGCTAACTAGCACTCTGTTAAACTAATTCAATAATATTTTGTTACTAGCAGCATTGAAAGAAGAAGTATTTACTGAAGTAAAACTACAGCATTTCTGTCCTGTGAGAACCATGTATCTATAAAAAGACAACTTTCCGTTAGCTCAGAAAAACAGCCAGGTTTTCACCTTCGTAACGATGTTACCAAGGTGGTTTAAAATTGTTGATTTAGCTGAAGAAGTAGAAGAATTTTCTCAACCCATAGAGGAAAACTTTAGTTTATCAGAACAATTCAAAATCACCAAATTAGGACATGCAAGGTTTTCACTGGACAGAAAGGGTATGGAAATTGTAGTGGAGTAGAAAGTACAATATTTGCCTCTTATAGTAGTGAACTAGAAGCTGAAGTGTTGAGTGAGTTTCATGCAATCATTTCAGTTAGACAGAAATCGAAGCATTGATTGTTTAGTGAAACAGCAAAAGTTGCTTCATACCTCCTCATCTTTCATTTTGATTAGTTTCTCAGTCTCCACATCCGGGGTGGAGAGCGGCAGAATAGGGATGGGACTCTCCATACGGTTGTCCTGAGCCAGTTTACTAAATAGAAGAAGAAGAAGAAGAAGAAGAAGAAGAAGAAGAAGAAGGGGAAAAATAAAAGAAGGACAAAGAGAAGAAGAAAAGAGGAGAAGAAGTGAAGCAGGTAAAACTGTACTAACATTTGTAAACATCAGGAGTTATCTGAGGCATTTAAAAAAAAACATTGTCTCTGATGTTTTCACAAACCTGGTCATCTCCTGTATGCACTGCGCTCTGTAGTTTTCGTAGTGAACGTCGCAGGTCACGTCTTTGAGGTCGTGCATGTGTGAACGAATCAGCATGTTCCTCAATTTCACAAAGTCACAGTGCGACTGGTTCTCCACTGGAGCAAAGAAAGATGTCAAATTAATGAATCCTCAAAGTTGTGACATTGAAACTGCGTGTAATTTGCGTACAGGCTGATAATATATGAACATACCTTCGACGATTCCCCAGGGGTACAGTCTGCCTCTCACTCGCTGCCCTCGAGCTTCCACCACTGTATTACTGCCGATCACAGCAAACGGGGTGCACTCCTGCACACAGAGACATGAAGGTTGGGTTGTTTTTTAGTAAGCTGACCACATACTGTATTCACAGAGTTACACGCTCACAAAAGGCCACTGAGCAGCTCAAGAGAAGCGATTTATTGTTTATTGTTCTTGCACTGATTCTCCCAACTGATTAGTGGATTTGCGTCACAAGCCGAAAACTTTTCACTGCTCGTACATTTTCTAGAGCTTTCAGCCTCATCTCATGATCTTCCTTACAGGTAAATTGAACCACTTCTTGGTTAATCGCTTTGGACACTAAAAAAAGAACATATGTATGACATTTAACTGTGTTCTTATGATTAATAAGAAACGTTTATAATATTTTTGTGTTGAATTGATGTAATACCCTACAGGCTCTGAAATATTAGCTATTTTTTGTGAGCAGTGTTCAGGTAAGATAGGCCGGCTGATCAGCAAAAGTGGGCCAGTCAACTGCAAAGTGAAGTGAGACCTTTCAGAAAAAAATAAATTAACTTTAATTTAAATTTTTTTTAAATTTAATTTCAGTAACAGCCCAAGAACGCCACTGTGAACCACTTTCCCTTTGTTACAAATTAATTCTGTTTCTGGAAAGACATGTTGCTGTTTAGTTTTTTCAAAGGTGGCTTTTCAGTGCTTTGAAGAGCTAAAACAAAACTCTGTTGGCCTCCACTGTACAGGTGGAAGATATAGACATCTCAACAGGGCCGTAGCTACCACTGAGAACACTGATGTCATGTCCTATGTATTTTTAGTTGGGTGTTTTGGCCACCAGCTGAAGTATATTTAATTACCAGATTCCGTTATTTTAAGACTCATAAC
This sequence comes from Micropterus dolomieu, assembly GCF_021292245.1. Classification (NCBI taxonomy): domain Eukaryota; kingdom Metazoa; phylum Chordata; class Actinopteri; order Centrarchiformes; family Centrarchidae; genus Micropterus; species Micropterus dolomieu. Next base: position 15,939,227 of record NC_060170.1, read on the forward strand.
ATTTATATCTGACTACCATTTCAACCTGAGTGAGGAAATAAACCCCCAGAGAAGTGAAATGACCCCAATCTGTGGCCACCGGTACAGTTATTTCCACTTACAATCAACAGGTATCTCACTCACCTTCAGCTCTTTATCAAGTTGTTTAAACTCTTCATCCTCATCGGAGTCACATTCGGGGAACTGGTACACTTTTATCCCAAACTTGTCAATTTCCTCTCGTATCTAGACATACACACAAAGATAAAACCAGAATAATGGTTCCAGTGAACAACCTGCATACAGTAAAACATGTTGAATTCTCTGTGGAGCTGCAGTTCTGGGACTCACTCTGTCTTTGAGCTTTTTTATCTCGTTGGGCGTGAGGCAGTCGGCTTTCGCAATGAGTGGAATTATGTTCACCTTCTCATGCAGACCCTTCATGAACTCAACATCCACTGGACGCAGCCTGTGGAAAGAAATCCAGTGTGAATTAATTAAAGTCCTCTTAATAAAAACTGTTTTAATTGACGACTCTGTGCAGACAATCCGCAGGTAGAATTTATTTATGTATGTGTGGGTGAGATTGTGTGTGTGAGTTATTACCCGTGCCCAAATGGAGGGATGAAGTAGAGGCAGCAGTGGACTCGGTTGTCCTGGATGTTCTTTCTGTTCAGCCCGCTCTCATCCCTGAAGTATTGCTCAAACTGCTGATCTATGTAGTCTGTGATTGGCTTCCAGCTAGGACACACACACACACACACACACACACACACACACACTGCATTAGCAACTCCTCCAGGCACTGTGAATTCAAGTGAGTTGGCTGAAAAAGGCACAAGTCAGACCAGCGGGTCTTTCAGCTCACCACTCGTTGTTGTTGACGGCGTCTCCGAACCCCGGCGTGTCTACGATGGTCAGTTTGAGCTTGACTCCTTTCTCCTCAATGTCCACAGTGTGCTTGATAATCTCGACGGTCTGGTTAATACGCTCTGCAAAGCATCAACAGAGAAGGAGTATGCGGCGGGGAGGAAATGAGGTGAGACACCAGGTCAGGGATAAAGTAGAACAAGACACTGAATGGTGCGAAATACACCCTGATGATTGTTTTTCAACGCCTTCTTACAAAAGCTACTTTACAAATGCACTTGACATAGTAGAATAGAATAGACTTTATTAATCCCACAAAGGCTCTTGATATTCTTGTAAATAACATTGGTTGGACAGTTCCAGTGACTCTCATAGACTTAACACTGATTGGATAGTTTTAATCCCCCCCCCCTTTCTTCTGAGTCTGGGTGATGAATGGAGAAACAGGAGGGCGTTTGGCGCTTGGCCCTCTCTCTTGTCCACCTTCCAGCCGTGGCAGCAATTTTGTTTGAGTTGATTTTTGACTTCTTTCTTAAATAAACTTATATTTTTTTGGTACAATTCCTTGGCTCCTTTGATTATGTTTGACCACCTTTGTAGTGAGCTTTGGTGTGGCTCTGTTACGTCCTCAGGTGTAAAGAGAGGAGTAACAGATATAAATGAAAACTGGGCCAAAAGAAACAGAAAACAGATTTTGTGCAAACAAATAAAGATATTTACTGACAATTAAATAATACTCACAGACACAGACACAAAGTCTTCATAAAGAACTACTTAACCAAAAGAGAATATATGGGTTTTAACTAAAAACATGAACTAGGAACTTAAATAACACATTTAACACCCTCCCTCTTCTGAGGGAGTATGCAAGCACACAGCTCCACAAGCAGCTCCTCTATTGCTGCTCCTAAAACTGCCTTCTGACCATAGTCCTCAGACAAGCCTCACACGCTGGCCTCCTGAGACCTGCCTTCGTTGGATAGTTTCAAGGGCTCATAGACTTAACACTGGTTGGATAGGTTGAACTCTCATAGACTTAACACTGGTTGGATATGTTGAACTCTCATAGACTTAACACTGGTTGGATATGTTGAACTCTCATAGACTTAACACTGGTTGGATAGGTTGAACTCTCATAGACTTAACACTGGTTGGATATGTTGAACTCTCATAGACTTAACACTGGTTGGATATGTTGAACTCTCATAGACTTAACACTGGTTGGATATGTTGAACTCTCATAGACTTAACACTGGTTGGATATGTTGAACTCTCATAGACTTAACACTGGTTGGATATGTTGAACTCTCATAGACTTAACACTGGTTGGATATGTTGAACTCTCATAGACTTAACACTGGTTGGATAGGTTGAACTCCTATTCTAGGAGCAAAGGAGCCCCTAAGAACCAGGAGCCGGCAAACCCTAGCCATAAACAGCTCCTGATTTGAGGAAGACATCAGAAGCAGCTTGAACAAGAACAGGCGCAGACAAAGAGCAAAAGAAAAAGGTTCATCTTGACCATGACCAATTACACCACCGATGTTACCACAACAGCTCACTTTAGAGACGGAGCAGGATGCATTCACTGCGGCATCACCCTGGGGCAAACCCAAGTTCTCTGGGATGTCTTCCCAGCACTATGGTGTACAGAGTGCAATGTACGCAACTTCACCATCCAAGCTGCAAGGGGCATTGTCTGTCACCAAGATATGCCGCATATGCCAATGGCGACAGCAGAGACTGAACTAAAGGTGGAGGCTAACGCTAAAGAGATATGGAATTCATTGAAAGCAGAGAAAGGAGCAAGTATGAATTACACCATCCACCCTGAGTGCATCTACTACCCCGTCTACACGAAGATGTGGGAATTTAAAGATGGCACGAGAGTATCCACGGCACACCTGACAGATGGGAGATTCGTATTATTCAGCCCACGACTACCCAGATTGAAAGAAATTGCCAAGGGGATGTCTTCACGACCATCGACTCATGAAGCTGCTGTTCAGACTGAATGGATGGTGTGGTACCCTAAACCGAGGAGGTAACAATTGTTACCAACTCACCATCGGCCTATCCAAGTCTCGACGCCTCATGCATAGATGAGCTTGTGATTGCAGATCACCACCTGGATTCGACATAATCACCCTACAGGAAGATTATGGAGAGGATGACCTCATGCTCACGGAGGACTAAGATCAAATCACTGTAGGAAGTGAGTGATCTCAAGAAGGGGGTGTCAAATAAGCTGAGATCCCCACGCTCTGAATTAAGTCTCAAAGGAAAAGATGGAAACCTTTTCCTAGTCAAAACAGCATAAGTCAGTGAGCACTTTGACTGTTATTTACTTTCCACCTGAATAACATAAATAACTATGAGCAATAGAAATTATTATAATAAACAAATCATTTTGTAGTATAATTGTTATTAACTATAAAATTGGAATGAAGTAAATTATGATTTTAACAGTATTGATCAGGAATTGTATGGGGGATAAGAGCAAGAAAGAATCATGTTGAAATTGTTGTGAAATAGACGGAGTTGGGTGTAGCAAGATCATGACTATGAGTCACCCGGAGAGAAGGGTCAGCAAGGGCAATGGAATGGTTAAATAAATCAACAAATCCTATGAAAACATCAAAATCAACAATGTTTCTCATTACTACACAAACACAATTCTTTAAAAACAGGCATCATCAATTCTCCCAGTAATGTCTTTACACTTTACACCACACAAACTAGTTACTACGTACAGATACTGTTACTAAATATTTGCACTCCGGAAACTCTTGTGCAGCCAACTGAAGTGACAAAATCAACATTAGCTTGCTAATATATTGGTACATATTGATTATTTAGTAGAGAGTAAAAGTGTTAAGCTCAATATCAAATAAGGTTGACACAACCTGTTATAATGAGATTTTAAAATTATATTTCCTTAAGATTACTATTATACAGTGTACATGAAATTAGAAAATAATTTCCCCAAACTCTAAACTGCAAGAATATTACTGACTCTAAAGCACACATAATTATTTTGTATCCATGTAGGAATAAAAGTCATACCTACATGCAGAAATGATTGGCCAATAATGAGGAAATGATTTTCCTCTGCAACAGGTTTACACATTATTAAAGTCTTTACATTTGTGAAGTTTTGATGCTGCGAACCGATGTAGAAAATAACTAAATTGAAATCCAGCTAGTAGTTCCTAACAACATAGGAGAGACATATCACACAAGCTTAGTAATGGATTTACAAATAACTGGTGAAACACAGTCCAGCTACTGAGTATTTAGGGTGGCTGCTCGGTGTGTTTTTAACAGTTTTTGGACAACCAGAGGAATACAATATAGCAGACTTTGGATACACAGACAATTTAATAACAGTATTTTATTTGGACCAAAAGTCATCTAAACGCACCCACTAAAGAAAAAACAATGAATGTTGCCGGTTACAAAAAAAAAATAGACTTCTTCGTGTGACGTAGTTTAGTGTAAAACGGACGGTGGTCTGGTTTACAGAAATACCAGACCACAGAGCACTTTTATCGACAGAGTAATGCATTCATTATGACTCATACAGAGAGATAATAAATAGCATAAAGACTTACCCTCAGCGTTCAGTAACTTCCTGTCTTTGTAGAGGTCAGTGAGGAACAGGCTGTTGACCAGGGTGGATTTACCCATACCAGACTCTCCTGCAGCACACAGACCATCAGAAGGTGATAATATATGTGAACCTAATCTGAATTAAATCCAAATGAACTAAGATACTGCTTCATTAGGTACACCGAGCTAAAACTAATGCAGTCAAAAAAAAAGTCCTGAAATAAATCATTCATGAAGGTTAAAATGTTCTGACTGAATTAGAATTACCTAGGTCTACCTAATAATCTGGCAACTGAGCATAAGTCGAGTATGTTTGCTGTTGCGTTTGCATCTTGAACCACAAACTGACCTGCCACCATCAGCGTGAAATCGAAGCCTTTCTTCACAGACTTCCTGTGAACCTGGTTGGGCAGAGTTGCAAAACCCACATACTGTTTCTCCTGGGATAGAAAAAAACAACACATAAGAAGAAAATGCAGGTGTTTAGTATTGATTCAGTCAGTAACTTCAGGCTGGAACTAAGGATTGTTTTTATCTAGACAATTATTGTAGAGCAATCTAGTGATACATCTAGTGATGCGCTTGGACACGTCGACAGTGATATTACCTGGGGTCATCGGGTGTTTCGGCTCTTTCACCCTCACCCAGGCGACCCGACCAAGAGTGATCAGGTCCCAGCCTGCGTGCGAAGAGGCATTAGGCCACAGCTTGTCCCTCCTGATCCACAGACATCTTTAGGCTTTCTCTGCTGCCTCTTTTTTTTTTACGTGCACCAGTGATGCCAGTGATGACACTGCAGGTGTTTACCCACAAAGCCCCTGCCCCCCACTGCAATGGGCATGCACAGAGATTAACCCTTTACATGATGTGATTGTCAACTGAATATATTTAGGTTTTGGACAGCTTGTGCAACAAAACAAGACATCTGAGGATCAGCTTGGGCTTTAGGAAATTGTGACAGTTTCTCCGTTTTTGATGGTCGATTCAAAGTAAGAAAAATGTGAAAAATGAAACAAAAGACCAGTGGTGTAAGGTAACTATGTACATTTACTGTATGTGTAATTAAGTATAATTCTGAGGTATTTGTACTTGACTATTTCCATTTTCTGCTACTTTACTTACCACTACAGTTCAGAGGCAAATATTGTACTTTTTACTTCATTATATTTATCTGAAAACTTTGGAAACAAGCTAATTTGCAGGTCCAGATTAATATTCCAAAATATAATCAACAAATTATGTATATGTTATATTATAGGTTAAGATAAGATTACACTTTATGTCCCTTAATTGTGTAAAAGGGGGGCCATTCTGCATATTGAGAACTTTTCCTTTTTGCACTTTGAGTATATTACAAATACTTTAATTTGTAACAGAGTACTTCTATCCTATGATATTACTAATTTCACTTAAGTAAAAGACCTGAATATTTCTTCCACCACTGCAAAAGACATACAACCGTAGAGAAACTGGAACCAAAGATTATTGCTTGAAAAATTATTTAAGCAATTAAGGGATTATCAAAAAAGTCACTCACTAAGTGAAAAGTCTCAAAGTTGTTTCAGCTCTGCAATATACATCAAAAACTAACCATATAAATAGAAGCAGACACCAAATAACTGTAAGAGATGTGTTGTCTGCTCAGAGGGTTTCTAATGTGAAAGAAAAATGTATTTGGCAGCGTCCAATGCAATAAAATGACCACAACAGACAGACGGCGTCTATAATACAGAAAATGTACAACTGCATGGAAAAACACGTGCACTGCATTCCTCGCTGAAGCAGCTGAGAATAACCAGCGTCTCAGATTTTCCACTAAACCTCTCACAGAAACACACAAAGAGAACCAGAGGATACCAGGCTCTCGCTGTGTCAGACAGTAACTCTCAGTCCTGCAGGTTTTCTCCTGCTTCATCTGGCACAGCGTCATCTTTACCCGCAGTACGTGCTGACATGTGTAGATATAAATGCACACTCGAGGGCCCGTCGAGAGCGTCCACACACAGACAGAAGCTACATTCAACAGCCCTGTAAAGCTCTTTCTTCACTCTGCAAACACACGAGCCAAACACACAGTCAGCGTCCTTACATGCTGTCATAACTTGTCACAGGCATTTCCGACAGCCCCCTCGGGTGAGGATTGCATTTACAAAAACACACAAAAAAAACACTGGCAGTGCAAACAGTGCATGGCAGACACACTTGCCAGAGAGCCAGAGGAGTGAGTAAGAGGAAAGCTGCAGATAAATAAATGAGCAATAATAAAAAACACTGAGAACAGACACATTATCTCAGCACCAAAAGATGCTGGCAGTTAGTCTACAGGTGTTGGGGCTTATTGTTTATGCATTTATAAAGCAAGTGTCTTAAGTGTACACTGCATTTTGACATTCCCCCACTCTTTTGGTCTATTTTACACCCAACATTTTACCTTCTGCCTGGCTGTTCTCACTCGTGGGCAAAGCAGGCGTTCCACCAGTTTTTCTTGCAGCATGATGGCATCCATCCCAAACCGCTCCAACACTGACGGACCAAAATAGCCACGGGTCTCAGAAAGTTGAAAAACAGCCCAGCAGGGCACAAGGAAAAAGCTAGTTTGAAGCCTTGAGACCTTGATAAACTCGCCTTACTGTCTGTTCCAAAATTCTCTCTAACACACCTCTTTCCTGTTTGTGCTCTTTAAATATATGCCTTTTCTTCCTCCCTTTCTTTTCTTTCTTTCTTTCTTTCTTTCTTTCTTTCCTCTGCCCTAAAGCGGTCCGATTCTCCCTGTTCAGACAGGTACGGAGGAATTCTCACTAAGGAGGAGAAAGAGCGTAAGAGAGAGGTTGCAATTTGAGGGAGGAAACAAGGGAGGGATGGAAGGAGCGAATGTCTAAAAGAAACTCATTCATTCAGCCTATATTCCCTCCCCCAGCTCTGACAGTTGAAAAGTAAAACTGCACGCTGAGAGAAATGACCACCAGCTCGCAGGGAACCGACAGGGAGTGTCGATGCTTTGTTGACCTCAGTGTTAAATGATGTGAAATAACTTGTTGGAACTTGACAGTGACAAAAGCTGCAGTGTGGCTCAGAAACAAACAACACATAAAGAAACAAATGCTGCAAGTACAGACCTGTTGAGTGAGATTATCAGATTATCAAGTAAATAATAACTTGTCAATCCTGTGTTCTGTGAATACTCTGTGCGTGTGTGTGTTTGTAAGGTTGCTCAGCATCGTCTAGACCAGTAGGTCATAGTGAAATGTGACAGGGAGACAAAACTAGATACTGCTTTTTTGTAAGAAGTTACAAGTCAAAAAGGTTGGGAGCGACTGGTTTAATCTTAATTTAACAATGCATTATATATCATATTTTGTATTTTCATATAGTGTTCTATGTAAAATCTTAATCTGAAAAGAATAAAACACAAAATAGAAATCCTCAACTTAAGTACCTCTAAATTTTACTCAAGTATAGAACTTGAATAAATTACATATATGTTACGTCTTAAAATGTAACAAGACATATACACTAAAATCCCCACAAAAACACCCTGTTAAATATTAAAGAGATGAGAAGATTCATACAACTTTCATTACATGTCCTAATTTTGATTGTACAACCAGCAGCATGTTAGCATAGCTTAAGCTCTGGAAACCTGCTGCTGGCTGTACAGGGGGAAACAGCTAGCCTGACTTTGTTTGAGGGTATAAAAATCCTCGTCTAAAGCTCTCTAATGTGTCATTTTTACATTTCAGTTTTTGTACAGATTTAACAAACAAGATAAAACGTGTTAATTGATGAGCTTTTGAGGTATTGGTAGGATGATTTATCAAACTTTGGACAGAGCCTGGCAAGCTGTTTCCCCTGTTACTAATATTTATGCTAAGTTACGCTAACCAGCTTCTAGCTGTAGCTTCATATTGCTAAGTTACATTGATTTTGTTGTATGGGTAGGCATGAATAGGTGCCATGGTTTAAAAAGGTTTGGGAAGTTCTGGTCTAGACTATAATTAAAAGGATGTAAAGGAGATCAGCCACCATGTCGTCTGAGTCTCCTCTGGTTACTGCAGGAGTGTATGTCTGTGTGTGTGTGTGTGTGGAGGTAAACGAGGTACATTTCATGGCGGAGGTTGAAGTTGATTGCTTCCAGATGTGACAGTGCAGTGTGTGTGTGTCTGTATGTGTGGGTGTGTCCGACTCATACATGATGTGTGCAGTAGAACTTAAATGCTCTTTTCTTCTTTTCTTTCCCTGAGTAGGCACACCCCGCGGTGATGCCACGTACAGTATGTTACCGTCCCACTCCGCACCACAGGAGGGAGACAGAGAATTCAACTGAGATAAAAAAAAAAGGTCATGGTCTGAGCCTACTGATCTACTGATGTTGATACTGATCTTGCAGGAAAGAAGCAATCCTGGTTTGATCAGCCATGTGCTGATGCAAACACTAGTAGAGATGCTAGGTGAAAAGTTTGGCTCACTGACATGAAAGAGTATATGTTTTTGTGTGTGTGTGTGTGTGTGTGCGTGCATGGGGGTGGAGGGTCAAACTCAATAGAAAAAAAGGAACAGATGTCTTGAAATGGTATTACAATAGCCCCCCGGCTAAACCCCCCACGTTTAGTCTTTCTCAATGGCCAGCTGTCCCTTTCACCCATGTCCACACAAACATCCAGACATACTAAATATAATCTTTTGTTACTTACAAATTTCACATTATGTTCAATTAAATATCTTCTCATGACTAAGCGAAGCCAAAACATTGTGTCTTGTATAATCTGTTTTCATTTTTTCATTAATACTCTCACTACAGACACTTTTCAGCTTTTGTTGGTTTGTTTTACCTCTCAGGAAAACGATTGTAATCTTAGAAATGCATCAGCTTCTAATGTTAAATGTTAAGGGACCAGATGATATTTGGAATAAGGGGCTATTTAGGTCTCCGACTCGGATTACAATCTGCAAATACAAATGAATACAGTTTAAAGTTGTCCTCTTATTTCAAAACTAAACTGAGTAAAATCTATCCATCAGTATCACCATTGTGTAACAGGTGAAAGCTAGCTGAAGGCTAATTCTCTCATATATTTTGGTCTTGTTGGCTAAAAGTACTTGGATGGTTTTATGAATACTTAAAAAAGAGATAATAACCAGAGCCCTGAGTCACCAACAAGGCATGGATGCAGCAAAATTGACATCCTTAGACTGGAATGGTCGAATAAATCAAATGGACACAGATAAGTCTTTCAGATATATAGGGGCCTTTCCTCGACTACTTACTGGAAGCCTGAAACCACTTTGAATGATCTGTTCCAATTTATTCATCTTTCATTTATATATTTTTAATACGGACTGCTCTGACTTACTTTCAAGTTATTATGTCCTTCCTGTTGTGAAATAGGACAACCAAAAAAAAAAATACACAAAGAACAACTAATAAACAGACAGATCCTCTCATTCTACCTCACACACACACAGTCACATTCATGAAGAACATCTGGATATAAAAGGCTGAATTAAAGTTGCTGGTATGTAATTTTACTGTATATTGTAAGGAAAACAAAAGCTACACAGTCTCGTCATTGCAGCTGTGGAGAGAATAAGTTGTCAAAGTTGCGACTCGGCATCGCCTCTCTAATCCTCTTCCAGCTGATCAAACACAGGGAGAGAGGGAAGGTAGAGTAAACGGCATGTGCAGAGGGACGTTAAGGAGATACGATTAGTCAGGACTAATGACGGGAAGCAGGCTGTTAGGGGGAATCTTCAAACTCACTTCGATGCACAGCCCCACCCTCCCCATCATCCTGAGTGACTCCCCAGTCACCACTGTGGACTCCTTCCTCTTCCTGGGCTCCATCATCTCCCAGGACCTCAAGTGGGAGCTGAACATCACCTCCCTCACCAAGAAGGCGCAGCAGAGGATGTACTTCCTGCAGAAGCTGAAGAAGTTCAGCCTGCGGTGCACTTCTACACCGCCATCATTGAGTCCATCCTCACCTCCTCCATCACCATCTGTTACACTGCTGCCACGGCCAGGTACAAGCACAGGCTGCAGCGTATCATTCGCTCTGCAGAGAAGGTGATTGGCTGCAATCTTCCTTCTCTTCTGGACCTGTACGCCTCGAGGACTCTGAGGCCAGCAGGAAAGATTGCAGCTGACTCCTCCCACCCTGGACACAAACTGTTTCAGACTCTCCCCTCTGGCAGGAGGCTGCGGTCCATCAGGACCAAAACCTCTCGCCACAAAAACAGTTTCTTCCCGTCTGCAACTAGCCTCATTAACAAGGCCCGGGTCCCCCACTGACACTCCCCCCTTGCAAATGATACAAATGTCTCTGCACATGTAAATACTCTTTCATCTCATGTCGGGCACAGACCTGGCACGTCGCACATATTTGTTGTTGATCTTTGTTGTTGTATATTTTTATGTTGTCAGTTTATATATTTATATGTACACAATATTCTCTTCCGTTGCGTTACTTCTGCATGACACAGAACCAAAATAATGCACATGTATATATCTGCAACTATGTTCTTCTATTCCATATTTCTATATTTCTACATACAGTATATTTATGTTTACTGTATGTTTGTCTACGTGTAGCACCTTATCACCACAGCAAATTCCTCATATGTGTAAAACACTACTCGGCAATAAAGCTCCTTCTGATTCTTCTGATGTTTTTTTGGGTTTCACGTAATCGCAAAACTCTTTATTTTGTGGTTTGTTCACTTTGTAGGCATGTTTTCATTGTCTTGTTTGTCCTGCTTTCCTTCCTACTTTTGTAAAGCAGTTTGAAACTACTATTGCAGCTAACAATTGTTTTCAAGTGTCAAATAATCTGTTGACAGTGAAAAATGTGTATTTCATTTCCACAAGCCCGAGATGATGTCTTCAAATTGCTTGTTTTGTTCAACCAAAGGTCAGAAATGTTTAATTTTCAATTATATAAAACAGAAAAAAAACATATTCAGTTTAGAAGCACAAACCAGACAATATTTGACATTTTTGCTCAACAAGTGACTTAAATTAATTAACTTATCATTTCATTCATTTTCACAGCACTGAATGCACTTTGTATTACTGCTTTATAAATAAAGATTACATGCTTACTTGTACTGTACTAAATGTTTTACTTTTAAACAAACCTCTAATCAAGTCTGCACCAACTGCTGACCGCCAACATGTTTGAAGAGATGTAGAAAATGTACAGGATCCTCATGTGGCCAAAATATGGCCTCCGGCTTTGTGCTTTTAATTTTCTCTTCATAGCAAGTACAAAAAGAGACTTCTTCGCTGTCAGAATATTATTTCAGTGCATGAATGCACTCTGTCTGCAGGTTTGTCAGTCAGTCAGTATGTTGGATGGTTCTGCAGAGGCAGAAATCCAGAGATTAGCTTCTTCCTCTCAGTCATACAAAGTCATGGCCTTAAAGGAAAGACTCTCAAAAGGCCCCAGCAGTCAATGCCACCATCAGGGCACACACCCACACACAAATAAAAAACTTAATCCAAATGTGTTTGGTCCAACAGCGCAGCCATCATTTCCTGCTGCCCAGCACTAAAGAGGCTATAGTGACGAGACACCACAACACTGAAGACTTTTTAAAAAGACGGAAAATCCCACATTTAACGTTTTCAGATGAACAAGCACACTTCATTAAACTGTTGAAACTACAGCTTCACTTCAGATTGGTCCATGGGTTTGTGTGTTTGTACAACATAATGTATGTGTAGTATCCATGGTGTCCATAGTACCCTATTTTTTATTTTGTGCAGGCCAGTGTGCAAAGGTGGATGGGAATATTTTCCTCAAGTAGAGGTATAATCACATGACTTAATACGGGTATGGGTCTTGGGGAGTACCACTGCATGTGTGAAAGGAATCTGCGCAAAGTCTGAGAAAGTATGACAAAATTTTATAAACATTGGTTGAAGTGGAATACTAAAAGGTTGAAGATGAAAGAAATGTTGGGGTGTTGAGTAAAAATAGAAGCGGTAAATAATGGTAAATGTAGTGTAACAGTATCACAAGTAAAGAAAAGTTGCACACTAACAGTGATGTCCGTTACACGACAATTTCTATCTAAAGTTTGCTAACATAAGCCAAGCTATTGATGATAACTGTGAGGCTAAAACAGTAACACCAAGAGAAGGGTGTAATAAGAATAAGAATAAGAAAAATATTTAAGTGGAATATTCTTCATAACAGTGTGACAGTAAGCTACTCTTTAACAATTTTTCAAAGATATAAGTAAGTGTACACGGAAAATAAACCCAACTTCGGGAATGAGATTACTGAATACATATTGAGTAATTTGCTACCTCTGCTCTGACCAGTGCAGACTCACAATGATCTCTAAATTCACTTGTCACAGTGAAATTGTGATAATAACTGGGCACAAAAGTGGGTAGTGTGATCTCGGCTTCAAGCAGCCAGACGGCCTGCAGTGAAGAGCGGTGACCTTCACTGATGACTTCTCTGCATCTCCAAGACGTCCAGCTGACACTTTCACACCATTAACCCCTGATAGCTTCGCCTAAATGGCTGCCTGCCGACCAGTCAGTTAAGCAAGAGAGGGTAAGAGGGAGAGATGAGGGGAGATAGGAGGGGTGAGTGAGGAAGAAGGAGAGGGGTATAAAACCAACACAAATGGACCCTGAGCCCCGGCCTCCTCCCCACTCATCTGTTCTCTCTCCTTGGAGATGCAAAAGCCTTCTCTCTTTAACATGCTAATCTGACAGCATGTAATTGCTCAGGCAACAATAAAATTGCTTCACTGAAGGACACTTGGCTACCGTAGCCCAGTTTTAGCATCTGCCTTTTCAATGATAATAAAGACTAATGGAAGCAAGGCTATAACATTGAAAGGTATTTTAAACGGGTGGCATCCCTGAACATTTAGCATTCAGCAAAATGTTGTCAAGAAAAATGGTAGAAGATGGTAAAAAGGTTGTTAAGAGTTAGACATTGTGCAAAAAAAAAAAAAAAAAAAAAGAAGGTAACGGGAGATGAACAGACACATTGTGGGTTTTGGTCTTTTCCTGGGACCTTGAGTTGAGATTATTTTGTCTCCTGTTGTTTCCGTGGCCAAGAATAAACTGTCAAGCTCAAGAAAAATATGGAACACCACCAATGCTTATGCTTAAAAGGGATGTCAATGCAACAAAAATTAACTTTGCATGTGATGAATAAAGTATAATTCAGATTATCTTCTGTTTATCACACAGGGAACAGTTATGAAATAATCTTAATTATTTTAATTTGTTTCATTGGATTACTGCTCAGACTCCCGATCCCTATTACCCAAGACCTTGTAATGCCAAAGATATCCGACAAAATACAAGGACTCTCGCTATCTGGGTCAGGCTCCGGTTACTTTCAAAAAACTTCTTGAAATGCAGACGAGCACTGCCGCGTTATGTACAAAGCCCTGAGAAGAGAAGGAGGTGTGCTGCTTCAGGTGCAAGACAGACACAAGCACCACACACACGCTTTTGCTGGATCACGGGCGTTACATGCATATTTGCAGCATGAATAAATGAAAGTATGTGCATGTGAACACACTGCAGGGCAGAAACTCCTCAAACAAGAACGAGGGCCCCAAATGTCACAGAGGAAAAACAAGACAAGACAACATGTAGAGGCAGAAACACAAAGACGACAGAAGCTGCTTTGTCCTATCATATTCAGTACAGTAGGTTATTGTGATTACTGTGTCACACACTATGTTAACATACCGAATGGTTATGCAGATGCATCTGATGTAGTGGTGTATGTTTAGTGTTTTCAGACAAACTAGAGGGATTGGCTCTTTCGATGACATATCCGTCTTTCGATTGTGCAACCATACTGAAATGTATCAACTATTACTTGTACTACCATGATCATTCATGATCCCCAGAGGAATAATCCTCCTGACCTTGGTGATACCCTGACTTTCTCACTAGCGCCACCATGAGGTTCACATTTGTAATACTGAGTGAAATGTCTCGACAGCTATTGGATGAAACCTAGTTCACACGTTCATGTTCCCTTCAGGATAACTTGTGATGACTCTGGCGCCATCATCAGGTCAAGATTGTAAACATTATACCTGCTAAACTTTGGCATGTTAGCAAGCTGACATTAGCATTTAGCTCAAGGTACCACCGTGCCATAGCACAGCCTCACAGAGCAGCATGGCTGTAGACTCCCGTCTTTGTGTATTTATAATCTTTACCGAGTCTCCAGTGTGTGCAGTTGCTGGAAAAAGTATGTTGGGCATGCAGAAGCCTGCCAGTGGGCCAGTCAATTGATGATGTGCAGTCAAACGCTATTCAAACCCAAATCATTTTATTTTAAATTCAAGTGAAGATAAAGAGTTTTTTCCTCCAAAAAATGTCAGGCTAAATTTGGAGAAAATGTGAATAAAATGATGCATAAGACATCTAGAATATGACAAAGCCATAAAGCGACTCCACGTCTTGGGTTTACATATGTCACTCTGTAAACATCAAATAGCTTCAATGAAGAGTTTCAACAAGCCGATACAGAAAATGTGATACTGTCAGACGGTGTGGCATAAAATTAAAGTTACATTAAGGAGAAACAAAAGACAAAAACTGGAAATTAATTCTGTAAATAGTGATTAAAGAAGAAGTTCAAGACTTCTTCAGCTTCTCTCTCCTCTTCTTACAACTACAAGCCGGAGCCACAGGAGGTCCAAATCCCACTTTCAACACCCCACCCAATCCCCTGAGATACGCCTATTCCTGCTCCGCAGCTGGTCCTCACTGGGAACCAGTGGGAGTCCCATCTGTGGCAGCCAGTGTGTGTGTGTGTTTAAAGAGTGAGGGGAGGGTCGAGTAATGGAGGAAGTGTCAAGCAAGAGGTGGAGGGGAGAGTTGAGTGCATCTAAACTGAAGTGACACACGTGCACGGACGCAAATGCATCTGACCCAACATATATTCACTACTCCGGGAAGTAACATGGCCGCTGACCTGTTTCATTTTGACAGTCATGACATCATAATCTTCATGACGTCAACATTACCTTTAAACTGGTACCATTTTCTGATAATGAACGCTTTATAAAGAGTTTGTAAGTTGTGACTGGCAACTTTTGGGTTGCTAGGTAGTAGAAAATTTCATTAATAGTCAAGTTACTGATTTCATTTATAATTGGCCATCAAGTCTGTCGTTACAAAATTTAAAGGCAGTAAAAATAACAGGTTTCTCAATTTCTAATGCAACAACAAAAGTTATTAATTCATCTTTAATTATGAATGTTAATTATAAAGTTTTTTTATAACAATCCATCCAAAGACATGTGAATGTAAATTAGTTGTTAATTAAAGGATTTTGGTCTAGATGCTATGCACACTTTTCCAGGAGGTCAGAGGTCAATTGGATTAAAAGGACAAAGGAAGCATCTCGCTGATGGAGGATAAACACCAGCCAGAAATGTCCCATAACCTGGCAACCGAAACATTTTTCGTATTCGTAGAAAGTGGTACCCTTAAATCTCTCACTGTTATATCAACAACATTTCAGGGTTTTGAAATTTTGTTCATACAGGCCAAAATCACGAATTTGTCAAAGAAAAAGGCAGGAAGGAACAACAGAGGATGGATCCCTCTTACAGGAAAGATAAACAAGCTAAAAATAACACATTCTTCTTAATAGAAATGACAAGTTAGGGTATAATTTCATAAACTATAAACTAGACCCTTTCTCACATTAATACACTCAGAGGTTACTTGTCTTGTGCGACCAGCAGCTTATGGTGGCTCTTATCTACTTGTGCTACTGTTGCACTTTGTAAACATACATGTATCCCATAACTGTCACTTGTGGTTACTGTGACTGTTAGTCAGAAAAAGTTACACTAACTCACTTTAAGTAAATCAAGGACAAACCAGAATATATTATTTAGCACTGTGAATATCTGAAAGTGACGTCAAAACATTTACATTTGATCAGGTCGGATGGGATGTCTTTACCACGGTATTCTGCATTTGATCCTTTTCTGCTTCATTACATCAAGGTGACTCATCTCAGCTAAGTGTTGGTAAAACTGTGATCGTCTCTTTCAGTTTCTGATCTCGTGACGAAAAAAATGTTCAGTGAATATCCACCCACACACATAATAATCACCACACGGGATTGTGGGTAGGTCAGATGGTGTCGTCCACTCCTTTGTATCAGAGAAGTGATGAAAAACGGATTAAAAAAAGATTGTTGCCTGGCAACGTAACAGCACAGCGAAAGGAGGTGCCCGGAACGTGCGGGGAGATGTGAGGGAGTGAGACTTGGAAAGAGGAAGAGGAGAAGGGATGGGAATGTTGTGAAAATATTAACTTGGGATTAATTATCAGTTCTGCTTCTTTTAGAAGATCAGATCTCAGCATTCAGTCCGTCACACCGAGTCTCTCGGTCCTCCTCCTCCTCCTCCTCCCCAGCTGGGATGATCCAGGATATGAGATATTTCTCTCAAAGTGCCCAACAGGGTCAGAGTATGTGAGAGGGAAGAGCGGATGATAACCAAGAAGCAAAGCTCACAGGGTGTAAATATGTGTAGTAATCTAAAAGCTGAGTATTGTTACTGAGTGAATTGCTATACTTTTACAAGTGGATGAATATTTATGCAAGGTCATTTTCACTGCTTTTGTGTAAACACACCACTCTGCAAAATCATACTAATCCAGGTTTTCCAGCAATCTACTCATAAGCTTGTGTGTGTGTGTGTGTGTGTGTGTGTGTGTGTGTGAGTGTGTGCGCGCCCTGTGGTGGTAATGCCATGTGATCACAACCATTTCAAATACTGGATTTAGTCCAACTGTGAATTTCTGAGTGAATGCAAATCTGTCTGCAACCTGACCAGCTTACATCTGCCAGCAGTGAGGAGGACGAAGGGCAACAGGGAGACTAAATACTGGACAAATAGGAAGATGAGAACAAGCTACAGAGTAAAGAGACAAAGGAATTAGATGCCAAATTGTTAAGAGTGTTCTTCAGTTACTGACATTACATTTCAGTTATTTAGTGAATGTTTTGGTGCAAATGTTTTACCAACACACCAGGGGTCAAGTGGTCAGTTTTCAGGTTTTAGATTTCTTCTATTTTCTGCTACTTTTTCTCTTCAACTCCACTATTTTTAAAAGAGTAATACTGTACTTTTCACTCCACTACATTTATTTGACAGCTATAGTTACTACTTATTTTTACATTCAAATGTATGCCTAGTTTATTAAAATGTCCAACAATATATAAACCTGTTAAAATTGGTTGCACGATGATGAACCACAACATCAAAATGCTGCTCACATTGATGATAATGTACAATTCTGTGGCCTGCTGGCCGTGTAATCTCAGTGTCCCCAGTTCAAGTCCATGTTGCACAAGCTTTCTCCTCTCATATCCTGGCTTATCAGGGCCATTGTAGGTTAAAAAATTATAATAGATATTCTCTGAGATTTAAAGTGATGTGCAGTCACAAGAGAAGAGGTGGAGGTTTCAGACATGATAAGAAGCACTGTACCAAAGCCACTTGAAAGCACATGTCACATCTTGGTCATTTATAAATATCTGCAGTTCTTCCTCAATTTTTGATGCTTGTGGTCTTTGAACAGAAGGAAGTATCTCACAGTACTGGATGGTGAAAGAAGCTTAGGCCCTATATGTGACGGCTGTTGTTCTTAAAATCATAACCTGCTTTTAGTGAAGAGTCTTTAATAACAAGCACATCTGAAAAATAGCATTTTCCGAGTTTTTTCCTTCCTTTTTCCTTCCATTTGTGACTTCATCTTTTTTTGTTTTTCTCTGAATATTACTCCCTCCCCCTGTTTGCATAAACATTCTACATATCTTTTTTTTAAAGATTTAAAAAATGTTAATAAAAAAAGTTCTACTCTGCTTGATTTGACACTTTACATTTTGCTGCACACTTCTGCACTATTTCACAAGTATCATATCATCAGTTTTCAGTTTATTAGCAATGCAGTCTAGCCCTGAAATAAATCCTTCTGTCATGAAGGTTATAATGTTTGTTTTTTTTAATCCCGTTTTAGAGAGGTATTAGTCAGTTGGTCATTTTTTGGTGCTGGTCGATTGTATCCTAATATTTAGTCTATATACATGTATATCAATAAGAGTAGATGATCAATAACACCTCTCAGTTTAAAGCAATCCAATTCAACAGCAACAGAAACTGCAGCTTTGAAACTGACCATGACATTTAAATCAACACCTCTCTGAAACTGTTTCAACAAAAGCAAAAAATGAATATTATAACCTTCATGAAGGAATGCAGGGATGTTTTATTAAAAAGAATTAATGTTACTTGTACCTAATAAACTGGCAGCTGTAGAATACATGGTTATGCAATAGCCCATATAGCCTTTATAAAATGTGTGTTCATATGTTGTAGTAGAGTATTTTGTAATCAACACCTATTGATGCATTTTCAGCTTTTAAAAATGACTCTTTTTCATTTTTATCTCTCCATACATGTGGTGCCTGACGTCCACTTGAATCAAGTTGTTGATGCACACTACTTTAAATCTTCTAACAATCAGGGTCGCTGAATCAAGCAAGCACAGTCAGCACGTGCATATACTCTTCTACTGACACTTTAGCCACTTTATGCCAGGAGGAGGGGGGGGGGGGGGGGGGGGGGGGGGGGCG
>NC_060170.1:15958361-15975948 GCF_021292245.1 Micropterus dolomieu
GGCCGGGGTCAGAAGAGACGCGACCTCCCCTGTAGGCTCATGTGTCAGCTGTGTTTCTGAGCGGAACAATGGTCAGGAAGGGTTCGCTAAAAGGCAGCCAACGAGCAGCGACTGTAACCATGAGTCGTGCTGATGTCACGTTGACATTTAGGTTATTTCATCGGTGGACTTATTTAGTCGACCGATAATCGCTAATATTTTCTGCAAGGCAACGGCAGAGGAGAGGATGGAGAGGAAGGATGCTGTCTCATGGGGACCATGTTGGCTGCTCGCCTCTTGTGACGCCGGCCTGCTCCACATACGCGTCTAAAAATGAAACCTTACCCCCCGCCCCCGCCTGTCAGTCTGCCGATCACAGCTCAGCCTGTGATGGCATGGCTGCCCTCAGCGCATCTCGCCTTCATAAAATTGACAAACCGCGCTCATCGTGAGAAAAAGAACAGCAAAATGTGAGACCAGAAACGTAAATATTGCTGACGCTGCTGCAGCCGACGCCGTGCGGTCCGAGGCTATAGCCGGACAAGGCACTATATTGAAAATGCATTCTCAACAGCACTTAAAAAAAAAAAACATATAGCCTAATAAAACAGGATGTCTCTTACCTCTGCGCTATCCTCTATTGGCCATTACAGGATGGATGAGGATGAGGAGGAGGCGCAGGTGCAAGGATGCAGAGCGACGCCCAGGGAGACAGAAACATGAAGGAATCATTGCATTCTCAATAAATACACGCATGTAAATGAAATACTGAAGCCACGCTCACCTGTTTTAACCGGGATCCGGCTTTTGTACCTGATGTTGGTCGTCATGTTGACCGCTCTCCTCCCTCGATTTTTACCGAAGCGACGGCTCACTGAAAGCGGCCCCTCACTTCGCCTCCAAACCCCGGACAGACAGCAGGAGGGCGGGCGGAGCTGACAGATGAGAGCCCCTCCTCCTCCTCACACACTCAGCCAGTCACACTGCAGAGTTTTCTACAAACAGGGGTCCAACAGGGTGCCATGAGGGGGTTAGGGTCCGGACAAACGTCAATGACATCAATGGAATTCACTCTTCATTTAATATATAACTTGTCTCCAGTATCAAGTCAGATATCTGAGGAATCTGTCCCCAAAATTATAATATTAATCAGATATTTTACTCGCAATAATAGGGGAACATTCATACAAAACATGGGACCCCTCATAGAAAACACCACATTCTGCTAAATATATCCATGTCGGCTGCATTCACTTCCATCGCTTCAAGTTTCCCTTTGCCAAACATTTTTATTGCAGTTTCTATTTTGCTTTAATAACACCCTGAAGTCTTGCAATGTCAAAGGCTTTTAATCATAGCCTACAGCTGATGATATTTTGGTGACTTAGACACACAACCCCTTAAGGAGACTGAAGAAATAGTCCAGCTGTTTTAATTTATGTTCATTTTTATTGTGAAGCAAAGAAAGAGCAAGTTTAAGCTCTTACAAGGTTCCTTGAACTCTCACTCAGTTACAAGTTTACACTCAATCGGGTGTCAGCAGTAAAAATGTTTCCCTTAGAAATAAATGTAAACAATTGTTATTCCACCAAGACAATTAAAAAAAAACACCTGAAAAATTGTACTCTACACTGCTCCATTTTCTTCCGTTTAATTTTAATAAATGGAAGATAAATACATCATTTCGATAGTTTCTGAATTCTGCTGTTATTGTTACAGCTGGATTTTATGTGTGATCGACAATATGGCACTTATTAGCAAGGATTATATTAAGGTTAAAACAGACATGCTCTTTTGTTTTTCATTCAGATGCTGCTGACAGAAAGAAAACAAAGGTATGTGTCTGACTGTGTCTGTATCACCACCATCAACTCCAATAAAGTGTTAAAAATGTTAAAGAAACTCAAAATTAACCCCAAAATCAACAAATGTCAACTCAAGTTTTTCTTCTAAACCAACTTTATTCTAGAGAGAAATACAAAAACAAAATGTTGATGCCTAAAAACAAGTCTTTGCTGAGAAACGGTTAAGAAATATATGTTTATCTTAATGAATTCGACAGAGACATTTGCATGTGACAGCAAAAGACAGAAGAACAAAATAATGCCAATGGCACATGGATGACAACAATACAGTCAGATAGATGAAACTGCTGAAGAAAAGTTAGGATGTGTAGTCTGCTTCTGGCAGAGGCTGGAGGGAGTTTGCGCATTGAAAACTTAAATATCACAGTATTTAATTTTTAAACGGTAAGCCCAAATACAGTATGATGAAAGACTGTACAAGTATAAAAACAGACCATTTTAAACATTGAATGACATCACTGGAGCAAATATGGACATGTATTAATGTATCTGGACTGAATAGTTTGATTAGCAGTTGCAGAGATTAAGATCATGCAGCTCTTGATGACGAATACAAATATATATTAAATATATATATTAAAACCATGGCACTTTTATTCAACTATAACATGATCCTGAAGTCTGGTTGTTTCCATTTAGAACCAAGTGCTATTAGTTTGTGTACTTGCATGTACATAAGGTTTCTAGTTTAACACAATTAAGGACAAATTCTTTGCCTGGAAAACCATACACAACAGCATCCCTCGTTCTCGACATGGACCTCATTCATAACTACACTTACCTTTCACTATGGTAATATTTATAGTTATTGCATTATCAGACTGAAGCACTGAAGGCACTGATGGTCTGAAACCATCCAGAGGTAAAGGTGATGTGCTACTGAATCCCTCATAAGCAGTGACAGTTTTTTCCTTTAAAGTGAAAATATGCTTAAAATGGTCTTAACCTGATAAAATAAATGGAAAACGGTGCCATCTGAAGCTTGGACTTAAACAAAATGCATAATTCATACATATATTTTTGTAAACATGTTAGTGTGATATAGAAAAACATCTCAGTACCATTGTCACTGGCAGCTCGGTGGACCATAATTAAGATCAAACACTAAATAACAAACATGTTAATATTACGTTGGAACATTTTCGTGCTCATGCTTTTTAAATTCTGCCTAGTCCCACCCAGCAAACTCGTACCCATAGGACAGGACAATCAGCGAGATTGAGATGTGAATAGTAAGAAGGGTCTTCCCAAGATTAGGAAGAAAAATAAGAGACATCAGTGGCGAGCTCCTAAACAGCTAATGGATGGATGTTTGAAGGGAAGAGGAAGGGGTGTGCAGATAAAAATGATGTGATCCTGGACTCCTGGTGGATCTGCAGGGCGGCAGCAGGCCGGGATGGATTCAGAGAAGGACCACGTGTGTGTGTGTGTGTGTGTGTGTGTGTGTTGGGGGGTTGGGATCACCGTGCTTCCCTTCTGCTCCGATTCGTTCACTCGTCAGATTTCATCTTCATCTGTGCCTGCATGTGAGCGATCATCTCCTGCATGCGTCTCAGCTACAGAGAGAAAACAAAAACAAACTCACAATGTCGGAGAGTTTTTCAAGTAATAACCAGTTTCTCTCTGAACTGACTGCTATGTCTGAAAAATATTTAAACAATTACAAATACTAAATGTATTTCTCAACACAGTGTTAATATCAGTAGCGGATCAAAAATGAACTTGGGCCGGTTTCAAGAAACACAATCCAGAAACAGTTCAGTAAACTTTGTATTTCCAAAACATCCAGTAGTGAGTAGGGGGAAAAATCTCTGGGTTTCATGTTTCTTGCAGCAGAAAAAAAGCATCTTATTCAGAAAAAAAAACAGAGGATGACCTCAGATCCAATGATATTTAGGGTGTTTAAGAGTAAAGTAATTCCAGTATATTTAATGATCCAATATTTAGGTTTTAGTTTCTAACCAGCATGAGGTGATGATAGTTTAAGACTTGATGTGTAATCACCAAAATTAACCACCTGAAATAGTTTTAAGGTGTTATACCGTGTGACTTTCTTTACCACTACAAGGGGACTGGCTACATTATACTATAAATAAAGTAAATAGGTGCTTGCAGATGATTATTATTCGATCAAATTAAGAGTAAATCAATATGTTTTAATGCGTAATAATATAATGTATATCAGCACAGCTGCTGTAATTGCAATTGAAGAAAGTGTTTAAAAATAAATGAAGCATAAAAACAATGAATGAATAATAGATAAATATTATGAGAAGGTAGGAATGGGCCCATAAATAAATAAATAAATAAATAAACAAGTGAACGATTTAATAAAATAAAACTCAATAAATAATGAGTATGTAAAAGCTTAAATTTGACAAAGGTGAATATCGCCTCCTTGTGGCTGAGAGCCTAATCAAAGCTGTGTAGTCTTTCTTCTGGTCCGACTCGTTTGCAAAATCATAAATATATACATTTAATCTTGATCTATCTATCCATCAAATAATGGCTACTTGTCAGATGCTACTGAGAACTAATTAGGAAACTAGGGACCTGCAAAATAAAGTGTTACCTTTTCATGTATCAAGGTCATTTTTTTTAACATTATACCACACAAGTAACAGCAGTTATAGTAATCTTTTCTCCCATCCAAAACCCTGACAACACGTAAACAAACAAACCACTGTCCCTCTGGCAGTGTGTTTTGAGTTCCTTACATCACTGAAGACATTCCCACCATAAAATAGGGCCAGGACATCCTGGGCCAACATTGGCCTGTTTGTGTTGCCGTTGTTGCGCACTGTAGTGAGCGGATGGGGTGCAATCAGCGCTGTTTGTAAACAATGTGCCCAGGCAGGACATGCCATCACTTCCTGCCTGGGCACATTGTTTACAAACAGCTCTGATTACACCCTGCCCGCTCACTACGGTGCGCTGCAACACAAACAGGCCAATCAAGAGCAATTAGGAAACAGGTTATAGCCAGATGACGTGCAGGCTCCATGGCCCAGAAAGTAAACAATACATATGGAAGACAGTGGGGTGAAAATAAATAAGACCTAAGCACATGGGCTACTGTGTTTTGAGTGATCAGATCCTCGTGGATTTCATGAATATAATACTCCCAAGCCCATATCTACACTGAAAGAGTTATTGATCACTGTAACCATCCTCCTCTCCATGCTGGATATGAAGTAGAGACCCCGTTCTAATTCAGCTTAACTGTTACAAATCCAGGACAAAATCCAAAATCCTTGTTCTGTCTTTAAATTCAGTTGAAGCTAATATGAGGTGGATTCAGCAGTCTGCGTTAGCCAAATCAAATGGATCCCTTTGAAACACATACAGTTCATAACACAGGGATTTAAAAGGCCATACCGGTGGTTTAAGCCAAATAATTACTTTCTGCCAACACCTTCCATAAGTGCCAGTCATTTCACAAAGCAAGCAGCCATATTTTGCTGTTTGATATATTTTGCCGATTTGTTTAAATTTTATAAATGAAACGTTTCAGACATCCGCATTGATAACTCAAGGTAATTATGATTTTGCGCAAAACAATCTTTTACCCTGGAACACATTTTGTGGATCTACTTTCCCTCTGCGTAATTCCATAACTTTCTGTTTTATTATGATGCACTGGCTATGTTGACAACATTTGAAGTCTCTGCGAGTTGATTTTAATGGTGCAGTAGAGAAAATATGAACTTCCAAACCTAGTCCTATAATCTGTTTACGGAGCCTATAAACCTGTATTTATATAATCCACTTGCTATTGGATCAGCCAAGACCCATTTTTAGCACAAAGTAAAGGACAGTTTGCTTGCAGCTGTCCATGTGTTCTTACCTCGGCCTCTTTCTGTAGCAGGATCTGGTCCTTATCCACCACGTCCTCATCCACAGCCCTGCAGAGAAACAAAACATGTTTAGTTAAGAAAATGTTGCCTGAAATAGAGCAGCCCCCATCTGGTGTTTATGTAATATAAATTTCTCACCTGCCCGCTGTCTTCAGCCTCTCTGAGCGGAAGTTCTCATAATGCAGATCCTGAGTCACCTCCTGGAGGTCTTGCATGTGGGTCCTGCAACAAACACACATGCAATCCTTTCTTCATACACCAGGAGGCAGTAGAGCGTTGCTTTTACAATCACTTTAATGAGGAAGCAGCTCTATCAAAGTTTTAAGAGATTTTCCTTCTGAAAATCCTTTTACTAAAAGTTTAATTGCCAGGTGGACTCACACAAGCATGGTGCGTAGTTTGAGGAAGTCATTGTGCTCGGGGTTCTCCACTTCAACAACTCCCCAGGGGTAGAGACGACCACGGATCTTCTTCCCCTTCACCTCAATCAGTTGGTTGGAGCCAATCACAGCAAAGGGAATGCTCGCCTGGGAAGGTCAGTGGATCCCCAGAGAAAAACAAAGTCAGAGGATGGAAAATAGAGGTATCAGAGAGGAGGGGATGAAGTGAAAGGAAGCAAGGATGAATAGGATGAGAATGGTATGCATGTCCCCCTCTCACCTTCAAGACTCTGGTCTGCTCCTTGAACTCCTCGTCCTCATCAGAGTCGGCATCAGGTAGCTGATAAATTCTGATCCCGTGCTCTGCGATTTCGTCCAGGATCTGAGGGGTGGAGACACAAGAGACACACGGTGAGCCGGCAGGGTCGTGACCTCCTGACACGTCCCGCTGCAGAGAGAAAACTCGGCCCCTGAGCCCTGCGGAGATTTAACTTCAGACACTACAAGAGGGTCAGCAAGAGTTTCCATTATTTATCTGCACTCAAACAGTCCAGAAAATAATGATCTAGAATGCAACTCCATTTAAAAACATCCTCACTGTCACGAAGGACCTTAAGTTAAAATGTCGCCATTTGCATTTTTTAATTGTGTTCATGCTTCATTTTCTGTATAGTAGATGCTCATAATGTATATAGTATTCTAGCGTTTTAAAGTTACTTATACATACTATGCATTTGTTGTTGTACTTGCAATATAACAACATAATCTGAAGCTGATCTCATTGAAAGCCGCAGCCCATTACTGCAGAAGCTTACTCCACAGACCTCCCTAATTCCTTTATGTATATCAAATATCTGCACTTGACTGTAAACCGAGTCATATGGAAAAAATAACAGCTGCCGCTCTGACCCCTAAACAGAAAGTGAGTACCTGTTGTTGCAGCAACACATTTAATTAAAGTCCCCCATGGAGGAACAGAGGGGTGAGACAGAAAGGGTAGATAGGTGAAAAATAATAACGGTGTGTGTTCAAAAGTCCAAAAGAGTCAGAAACTATGTTCTCACCCTCCTTTAGTCACAGGCCGACCGGTGAAGAAACAAATTAAAACAAAGGAGCTTTCTTCCGCGCTACCGCAGGGACAGATGTCTCAGTATTTATTATTCCAAACATCAAAGCTGCATTTTTCTTTTGTTTTCCCCAGAACAGAATTTTTAAATCCACAATGTAATCTTATGTAATGGAGCCAAAAAATGTCAAGTGTTGTTTTCCTGACTTTTTGGGGACTTTCATGTACTGTACTGTATAATAGGACAGTGGTCCCCAGCCAGGAGTCTGGGAAGTGAGCACAGGTTTTCCTACAGAGAGCAGCTCCTGTTTGGGCCGTTGTTATGGCTGTTGCTTGTTTTCTCAGAGAGCCCTGCGCACGAGATAGTGTGTGTGCGCGGGGAGAGTCGGGCATTGTTGTGGGGCAGATCTAAAAACAAACAGGCTGTGCAGGACTCAGAAGAGAGCGTGACACAAGACCAGAGCCTCTTTTTCCTTCAGCTACTCGAACATACGATTTACAGATCCGTCGAACACGCAGGCTGGATAAACATCATTCTGGTGGGGGCAGAACATAAAGAATTTTGGGAAACTCTGCACTCAATGGGGAAATAAACATGCATGACACAATGGCAAGAAAAAATTAAACAAACAGCAAATCCAGTCACACAAGTAGATAACAGAGACAAATTCACATAAAAATGCAAGAATACATTAACTGAAACTCATTTGCAGATTTAAATGAACAACCAATGAACATAGTTTAACATATTTTATGACTACAAACTACTGTTAAATATCTAGAAACAATATCTGGTCATCGCTCAAACATAAGTCTGTTGTCTGCAATCATCTGTTTCCAGACCTTGCTAAGCCAAAATCTGCAAAATGGCTGTTTACCCAAATTATTTTGTTCCGTAACATGTGCTTAGTACAGCCTGACACCTATAATCAAGACCTCTCAGGGATCAGCAGAAGTCAAAATCACTGCCTGCCCCAAATCCCTGTTGTCTCCTACTGATTTACTGTACACAATGTAGGCCTTAATCCCTATTGTTACACCAGTCTCTCCTGCTCCACAAAAGTTGTGTATTTTCGTTGGCACAGAGATGTTGGCAGTGAGAGCCATTTTGATTTTATGACCATCCTGTTGGGCTATAATACACCTCCCACGCCCACTCCTCCGTGTGCTGTTGTGGTTGGCGGTGCAGGTCCACTCACTGCTGTCAGACAAACAATGCCACACAAGACTCTGCCTTGGTATTAATTAGAAAAGGAAGCTAAAGATTTATCACTTTATGTTTCTGGCTCACATCGCTGAATGTGAAGCACTGTTTGTGGAAATATTACATCATGTCGAGCAGTTACTGTAAGTAAGAGGATGTAGGCTTGTGCTGTCCAGTAAGAAAAGGGGTTAGAAATGAGACAAATTGCAGGTGAATCATGCCAGACATGTATTTCCAGAATAAAGTCAGGCTCATACAGTTCTAGGAATAGCAGTAATGTACTGTAGCGGTTATGTGTAGCCCAAAAATAACATACCCACAGGCCTATACATAAATATAATTACACAGGGTAAAGTCGTGGGAGACATGGCTAAGCAGTTTTTCTGCAACTGCACAGCAGGTATAACCAAAACCTCCAATCATAATGAAACAGGGTGCAAACCCATCATTACAGGGATCAAGCGTTTCATCACGTCAACCTGACGAGGGAATATTTTCATGAGATGGTCATTCTCGTGAGCAAACCCACAAAAATATGAATGACTCAAACACCTGCTACGCAATGAGAAATTAATCCTGGACAAACAGCATTGGAGGAAAACAAATAGTTGTAGACGAAAAGAGCAAAGACACAAAAGAGGGGATTTTGGAGAACACTGCAGTCCTGGCATTCAACAGGTGTATGCGTAAGCACACACTCACAATTATACAGTTATCTAGTGGTTCTTGAGGACCAAAGCGGAGCCTCCTCTGGCCTGGCATGCCGTTTGTACCTATTAAACTAAAACTCTAACAGGGAACAATACTTGGAAGCAGAAACATGTACCAGAGCATTCTTAGGAAATCAACAATGCAGATCGAGAGAAAAAAAAATCCACAACACAAAACAATCAAACTGCATCTCGACACTAAACAACCCTGACTGAGAAGAGCAGGGATTGAGACCAGAGCAGCAGCACTTTTACGTAAGATTTATGTAACTTCACAGCTGCCTGCCAGCTTCTGCGGAGAGGCCATGGGAATTAAATGGTGCATCACTGCCATTAGAAGTAGTACATCTGACCCGCTTTCAGACGCTGTTAAACCTTTTTTCATACTGAGAAAACACCTTGAAAGACAAGGGCCCTCTTTTTCCAAGACGGTAGGGTTTAGTAAAGGAAAATCCTGGCCATGGTGAGCGTTAAATCCGTTTTGCTGAGTGCTCTCTGTCCATTATGAGATTCCAGTGGGCCCAACTGTGAGTCTACATATCGGTTAATAAAACTGCTTACTTTGCACTTTCTGAATCTGTTTCATTTACACAGAAATATCTGCTCTTCAGAGGCAACTTAATAGCTAACTAAGGTTAGCAGTATTCAAAATCAGCTTTATTGCAAAGTAGGTTTATACAAACAAGGCAAAAGTAATACAAAGTTACAATGAAGGTGAGAGGTTTGCATGAAAGGGATTTAACTACCCGTTAGTATTAGAAGAAGCATGTTGTATTTCATTATCTTCAGAAATTCAACTTTGTTCCAGTGACACACTGCTGTATGTGTTATGCCCATTTCCTTGTTTACATTTTTGCCTAATTGCTACTCATTTCCTAAATGCTGTATTCAGTCATGCTTGGCAAATCAACTGTAGACACATACCTCCAGGTTTACCAGGATTTCCACAGTGATTTAGAGTGGAGGTGGGCCACCTCAACAGAAAAACAAAGACCACCCCAGCTAACATAATAAAAAATAAATACCCTTTTCTGAAATAAAACATTAATCTCCAAGTAAAAAGAGCAGACGTCAGGTACGCCTGAGTGGCTTATCACCATCGGCTTAACAAATATTCAGGGGGAAACCCTGATTACTTTATGTTTCCATCTCAGAGCAGAGCAGAGCGAAAGCAAGTAGGAACATAATTTACATAAATATGTTTCTTTAAAAATCCATATGGTAAAAAAAAAACAAACTGTGTTTCATATTTAAAGTCACATTGGGAGAACTGTCCTACTGCAGCTAAAGCATCAAGCTTCAGTCTGTCCCAGGTCAGATCAAACCTTAGAAACTTGAAGTCAGGGGGTCTGATTATTTCCAACTGTCGCGCAAATAAACTGTATAAAATATGAGTTCTGGAAAGCAAAAATATGGCCTCTTCCCACATAAAAAAGATGGCCAACCCACTTTTCGATAAAGAACAAAATACTGTGATGAGTACCGGCATCTCCCGTTGTAAATCCAAGTCTAGAACAGTGGAAAGCCTTTGAAGCATGAAGTGCAGAATTCGTTATGTCTGAATTGAAGAGGCTCCACCATCTTCTGCCAACAAAACAGACTCCTCTATTTTATTCTAAAAAACTATGACTTAGTCAGGGTCTCACACGAGGTATCGATGTGCCTCTTAAATAAATCTGCCAACAAATGTGCGCAGCTGTAATGAATATTTCAGACAAACATATCACATACCTCTATTAAAAGATTACAAACAACACCCCTGGCAGCATGAAAACAAAAAGCTGATTCCTAACACTTTTCTTTAGTTTCCAAATTTAATTTGCAAACCTTAAGATACATGAGCTCAAGTCCTTCTCTCTTGCCAGAGAACGCCTTTCAACTAGCCAGCTCTCTCCTGCCTGCAGGGAGTCTGAGGAGGTAAGGGAGCCCCAACAATATCTGATCTAGGGGGGTTGGAGGGATTTAGACCTCATACCAACCTCTCTCCACAAACACACACACACACACACACACACACACACACACACACACACGCATAGCTAACGGTTGCCTCACTTTGGGAACTGGAATAATCTGGCGTCAGGAGTAGGAAAAAGGTTTATGTATTACATGTGTGGAGCTCTGTAGCTCCAGGAGTCCAGCGGATCACGAGAGATGGAGGATGAGCGTCAGACCATCCACAGAGCAAATCCCTCTGACTGTTCAAATATCATCTCCTTCTAAAAGTACCCGTACGGCACAGACTCTGACACGTAGCAGCCCTGAGAAAACAATACCTTTCTGTTCACAGGATTAAGGATACTTTCATGCATGCATACAAACACATTCCAGATATGTTCAGTCAGAGTCTGAGACTGATTGGACGGCCAGACTGGAGCAGACTGGACCAGAACAGCTGGATTTGTTCTAACGGGAGGTACTGATGGAAAGTACAGAGGAAGTCACCACAACCACGGTAACGTGAAGGCATCATGAGAGTTACGGGCATCAACACACTCGAACACACCCACCCACCCTCCTATTGTCTGGGCTAAGCATTAGTACAGTTAAGACCACCCACCTCTGCCTCTGATCAAAGAGCATAGGGAGGAACAATCGGGCTATTCATGTAATCTTGTATCTAAGTGAGACTTAGAAGGAGACAGTACGAGTTTAGGATTTCAACCACACTTCAGGTTTTGTGACTGGGTCTGGTAATCAAAAGGGCTTCTACGGCACACTCAACAGCAAAAAGTGACTCATTAGCAGCACGGCAAAGTCCGGAAACCATCTTTTCAGTCATTCATCTTTTTGGCCCTAAAACAAGGAAATCGTCTGTTTTCATATTGTAGTAGGCCTGTAGTTTCTCCACTTGAGAACATTCAACTGTGTTTAATGCTCCACGAGGGAAAACACATATTTATGGTTTTTAAATCTGCAGAGACGTGGAGCATGCCTCTGGCACAATGACTGCTAAAGGGCAAAAAAATAAATATGTCTGCGTGTTTGAAACACTGGCAGGAAAAGGACCGAGCTCAAGCTGACCAGGGGGCTCATATACACCAACCCACACACAGGAGCAGCAAGGTAGGAAAGAAGTAATCACTACTCAATCTTTACTCATGGGCCGCCAACCTAGACATGTACAAAGAAAGATGTTCAACTCCATCAGTTGCTTCATAATTTCCTTTTCAAGCTCAAGCGATATGTAGCTGAAGTTTGCCCTATGTGTTAAAAACTGCTTCACTTTCTGTGTTTGCCATTTAAGAAAACCTGGTGACAATACTGGCCGGTGTGAGCAAGTCCGGCACTGACAATGTGTCCCAGCAGGGCTGTAGAGCTGGTTCACACAGCGGGGGTATGGTGGAGCGGCTGTGGGAGACGACAGGGAGTCAGACAATGAGGGGAAAACTGTGGCATTGAAATATAGCAGCTGAGGGGACAAACATGAGGGAGGGAGACAACGAGCAGAGATGGACGGGGAGGAACAAGAGGCTGGCTGAGAGAAGAAAGGAGAGAAGATGAGGAAGATAGGGTAGGTGACAAGAGATGTGGGGAGAAGGCACAGAAGGGGTGGAAAACAGGAGGGTGTGGAGGGAGGACAACGGGCTGAACTATTGTCTGCTGCCTGCTGCGAGAACAGAGAGGAGCAGCCGGGTTCTCTAGCCATCACTGACCTCTGGCTTACGAGAACAGCCTCTAGTCTTCACACAAAAGAAAAAAAAAAAAAAAAAAGAGAAATCCCATAGATTAGGGTTGAGGCCTGTGGCAAAAATGCATCTGGTTGGCTTCTGCTAACCTTTCATCATAAATAAAGGGTTTAATACAACTTCCTTACAGCTTAGCCTACTGAAAAGGCAAACATACCAAACATGTTTTTGTACATTTCATACAAGCACGCTGTGGGCTGTTCAAATATGCTTTTCCCTCCTTCAAGGAAATGTTTGGTTTCGGTGCATTTCATCAAAGTATGAAAATTAACTTGCAGAGACTTGACATTTTCTCAAGATAGGTAATCTATCAGCGTGAACAGAATACTCACTGCTTTGTTAAATGTATATGAACCGGATAAACGTTTTAGTCTTTCAAGCTTGCTGTGTTGTGGTAGACGTCTCAAATATGAAATTTGAGTTTCACCCAGACCAAAACAGCTATGATGAAATCACCGGCTGTGAAAGGTAAGTTTACCTTCTCGCATTTAAATGGTTTTGGTGATTGCAGATGACGTCTTAGATGTCAGAGCTTCCTTCCAGCACCTGAATGCACCAAGCCTCAAGACACAACAGCCTTTGGTTTAAACTGAATTATGATACCGTTAATGTGTACATATAATGAAACTTGAACAGCAACCAGTTGCATATTGTTGTTGCACACGACTTAAATGTTATACTAATTTTCAAACACACCTGGGAAATAAAGTAAATTCAAGTGATTTTTTTATCTGTGGATTATTTTCTCAATTAAATTGTTGTTGACCAATTGTCTCACTGCTCTATAGAATCATTTGGGTGGAAATGACATGTAAAAAGCACTGTAGACATCTTTACTTCCATCAGGATTCCAGTCTAAACCAGTTGTCTATCGTCCCCTAAGTTCAAACAGAAAACAACCTGTAAAGCAGTTTGAGACTAAATCCCTACACAGGATATGACTGTAAGGTCCCAGACTGAGAGGATCAGTCCCTCAATATACCCTCCTCAGGGCAACTTATGAGCTAGAGTGCACAGTGGCCCGGGTGAAGGAAATTGGCATTAGAGCAAATTAAAAAAGGACACAAAGACGCAGGGGAAGAAAGAAAGAGGCAGCTGAGTGAGGTACTGCCAGGAGAGGAAGGACTGAGGAGAAGCAAGCAGAAGTAAGGGGATGAAAGGTGAATGGTGGGAGGTTTTGTTAACTTTGTCCGCGAGCCTGAGTTGCGCAGGGCAGCAGGTTATGTCTTGTCAGTGGAACAGTCTTGACACATTGCAGGAGGAAACTTATATTGTTCTGCACAAGATGTTTCCCCCTAATAAAAGGAGAAAGGACTGGTCGAGCCTTGAATGAAAGAAGGGGGGTCCCATTTACTGAGAGACAAATGGCTCCAAATGGTGAGAAAGTACCCTGCAAAAAAAACAAACCAATGAATCCTATGGGAGAAATGCTGGGGGTTATCAATCATCCTCTAGCACTCTGCTTTCTGGCAGGTTCTTGGCTGCTGGCGCTGTGACCTCAAAGGAAGGCCCGGTGCCCCGCTACACTGTCCTGGACTGTATGGCAGGAATCAGGCACGTATACCTAAGAGCCACTTCAACTAATCTGATTGAACAAACAAATACTCGAGCCAGATATTTTTGTTCTCCTGAGAGACACTTCACAGAGATGAATGAGCATTACTATGATGCTTACCATTAACAATGATTACGTTTATACGCAAGAAACCAGATTACAGTGATAAATCAGTAACGGCAGGAAATCCAAGAACACATTTACAATAGGATCAGATGTCAGCTCATGTTTTTTGTAAAAGCCCTGGAATAATTTCAACATAGTAAGTGAACATGTCATAAGAAACCTGTTTAGTGATATGACGCTTTTTTTACTAGTCTTAGAATTTGACCGTTACTGACGGAAGAGGACAAGTGTTTAACTTATGTGTAAGCTGTGAAAAACAACCTATTTAATGGTTCAACTTTTCACTTAATAACATGAAGACGAATACAGTTTGGTATAGTTTCAGTCATGGTGTGGACTGAATAATTTTGGGACGCAGAGCTATGAGGAATGATTCATCCTGGTGCATGCATTTCTCCCTGTCCTGGTGTTTGTTTTATACACATTTGGATGTAAAGAAACCGGATTAAGGATATACATGGTGAAATATTCAGGTTTCTCCAGCAGGTATGTAGCTGCATAAAAAAAAATTTTGTCTCTTAATTACATGTAATTACATTACATTAATTACAAAAGCCAGGAAAACATCAAAATAATGCAATACTATTATATATAAATGCAGCCAGTTCTGTTCATTAAACTCAAGACGACTGTGCTGATTTGAAATACACCGACACTGCACAGAAGCACAACGACTGCAGCATACGGATTTTTACAAACTGAGATAAAGATAGAAGTTGTGTATGCCCCAAATGTGAGCCAACATGAGATAATATGCCCTCATTAGGCACACATTTCTAAATGTGGGGCAAATGGCTCAATTAACCCTGTGCATTTCCTGACAGTAATGGCTTGTCCAGGGACATTAGATACAGTCAAATTAAATAAAAACTGTTTTTGTTGTGTGTTACCAGTATAAAAATTACACCCATGTAGTTTAGATATAAATATATTTTCTTAATTGCAAGAATTAGCAAGCATATGTGTTTGTGTTAGTGAGTGTATGTGTGTGAGTGTGAGTGTGAGTGTGTGTGTGCTGCTGTGTACGTGAGTTTGCCCGTTTTGGTCGAACCCAGCAGCTAATTGCACCTTAGTGTACAGTGGGAAATGTCTGTTAAGTGAACACTTAGTTGAGTATGTGAACAAACTCTGCCGAACAGATAGTGCTGTGGACAGTTCAGCAGCAAAGAGGTCAGATCAGAATGATATTGTTACAGTATTTCCACTTCTAAAGTTTCCCACTCCAATGCTTTTGGCTACACTTTTACAGTATGTGATGTCTAACAGCAAATTTAATGCAAAGCAAAACACGATGAAATATGAACTCAAATAAGACTGATGTTAAAACTGTGAGACAGCTGATCGACTGCACGCTGCCAGCTGGATCAGAGAGCCAACGAGCTTGGGGGTTTCTGTGGTTTGGGGCGAGGGTCAGTGGTAGCAGGAAACATGGTTTTGTTCATCGTAAGTGCCAGAGGAACACTCAGAAGGTTTGAGGAAGGTCACAGCACAAAACAAGTCTACAGAGCACAATTCAACTGGTTGGTCCCTTAAGGACAACGCGGTGGAGGAATTTCACCTTTGATGCCAGAGCGTAATAAAGAATAAGTGCAGTCACTGAGTTCTTGTATTGTCCTAATGTCTCAAATGTGAAATCTTGTTGTCTTAGGGAATTCAGGAAGAAACACTGTGTGTCCTGAAACTGTGACTGCTTTCTAAGAAGCTGCATCAACAAATTCAAGCAATCGGACTGTGGGAGCCTTGAACAAAGCAGACTCGCTGCAGAAGAGAACAGAGCTGAGCTGGACTCCGGTCAGCCTGACACCCTGCCAGACCACCGGCTCTGAGACCTGAATGAGAGGCAGGTGGGAGGTCTGGGCATGCATGGGCAGGTGGGGAGACAGGCAGACTTCGAATTAAAAATAGAGTGAAGTGGGCTGAGCTGAAAAAAAAAAAAAAAAGTAATTTGCAACACCTGCCCATACACTGCCCGCATTTTTTTCGGAACTAGACTGCAACTAATGATTATTTTCCATTATTACTTAGTCTGATGATTACTTCCCTGATAAATCGTTTTGCCTATTAAATTTCAGAAGTTGCCAGAGCACATGGTGATGTCT
Organism: Micropterus dolomieu; assembly: GCF_021292245.1. Classification (NCBI taxonomy): domain Eukaryota; kingdom Metazoa; phylum Chordata; class Actinopteri; order Centrarchiformes; family Centrarchidae; genus Micropterus; species Micropterus dolomieu. The sequence goes on from NC_060170.1 coordinate 15,974,892, forward strand.
TCAAATTACAGTCCAAAACCCAAATATATTTAACAGCAAATTCTCAGATTTGAGAAGCTTGAGGGAAAGACGAGGAGAGAAGAGGGGGGTAGAGGAGAGTAGAGTAAAATCACGTAGAATAAAATAGAGCAAGGTAGAGGAGAGGAGAGGAGAGGAGAGAAGAGGAAAACAGATTTGGATAGAGGAGAGGAAAGTAGAAGACAGTAGAGTAAAATAGAGTAGGGTAGAGGAAATGAGAAGAGTCGAGAGGAGAGCAGAGCAGAGCAGAGGAGTAACAAAGAAAAAGGAAAATCCTATTAGCTCATCTTGCCTGAGAGGTTATCAGCTGAACATGTTGCAGTGAGGTGTATGTGTGTTGTACTACTGTGTCCTTCCCCCTCTGGACAGCAGGAAGCTGCGGAGCGTGCAGGCAGGCAGACACTTGGTTCACTTCCAACAGGAAGTATCTGGGGTAAGGCTGCATGAGATGTGCTGCCTCTATATTATATACACAACACTCTTTTTGTATGCACCTCCTACTGTTTCCTCTCTTATGTCGTCCCTCCCTGTACTTTTGAACAATCTGGCAATATCATCAAAAACACAAAACGTAAGCCATACATCACTGCAATTACACGGGAAGTACACATGTGCTTTCTCACAGGAACACACGGATATCTGACACAGCACGCTGCCAATAAGGATGGATAAGTGATTTTACTATGATTAGTGTATTATTCAGTGATCCACTTTCTAATGGCTAAACCATACAACTGTAGATGGGACAAAAACAAAACACACAACTCAAACGTCCCACACGTCCTGACAACAAGTGCTTAGACAGCTTTTTCCTTATGCCAAGAATAAAATCCAGGGTAAAGTTGATTGTGTTATGTGAAGGAAACAGTGGCCAGCAATAGCTCAATATTGTGTGTGTGTGTGTGTGTGTGTGTGTGTGTGTGTGTGTGTGTGTGTGTGTGTGTGTGTGTGTGTGTGTGTGTGTGTGTGTGTGTGTGTGTGTGTAGACCTCAAACCCACCCTCCTCTTCGGACGATCCCTCTCCCTCAGTGTCAGTGTG
>NC_060170.1:15976048-16062465 GCF_021292245.1 Micropterus dolomieu
AATCGTTTTGCCTATTAAATTTCAGAAGTTGCCAGAGCACATGGTGATGTCTTCAAATTACAGTCCAAAACCCAAATATATTTAACAGCAAATTCTCACATTTGAGAAGCTTGAGGGAAAGACGAGGAGAGAAGAGGGGGGTAGAGGAGAGTAGAGTAAAATCACGTAGAATAAAATAGAGCAAGGTAGAGGAGAGGAGAGGAGAGGAGAGAAGAGGAAAACAGATTTGGATAGAGGAGAGGAAAGTAGAAGACAGTAGAGTAAAATAGAGTAGGGTAGAGGAAATGAGAAGAGTCGAGAGGAGAGCAGAGCAGAGCAGAGGAGTAACAAAGAAAAAGGAAAATCCTATTAGCTCATCTTGCCTGAGAGGTTATCAGCTGAACATGTTGCAGTGAGGTGTATGTGTGTTGTACTACTGTGTCCTTCCCCCTCTGGACAGCAGGAAGCTGCGGAGCGTGCAGGCAGGCAGACACTTGGTTCACTTCCAACAGGAAGTATCTGGGGTAAGGCTGCATGAGATGTGCTGCCTCTATATTATATACACAACACTCTTTTTGTATGCACCTCCTACTGTTTCCTCTCTTATGTCGTCCCTCCCTGTACTTTTGAACAATCTGGCAATATCATCAAAAACACAAAACGTAAGCCATACATCACTGCAATTACACGGGAAGTACACATGTGCTTTCTCACAGGAACACACGGATATCTGACACAGCACGCTGCCAATAAGGATGGATAAGTGATTTTACTATGATTAGTGTATTATTCAGTGATCCACTTTCTAATGGCTAAACCATACAACTGTAGATGGGACAAAAACAAAACACACAACTCAAACGTCCCACACGTCCTGACAACAAGTGCTTAGACAGCTTTTTCCTTATGCCAAGAATAAAATCCAGGGTAAAGTTGATTGTGTTATGTGAAGGAAACAGTGGCCAGCAATAGCTCAATATTGTGTGTGTGTGTGTGTGTGTGTGTGTGTGTGTGTGTGTGTGTGTGTAGACCTCAAACCCACCCTCCTCTTCAGACGATCCCTCTCCCTCAGTGTCAGTGTGTCAGCCTTGGCAATGACTGGGACTATATTGACTTTGCTGTGGATGGCCTTCATGAACTCCACATCCAGAGGCTTTAAACTAGCACAGAAAAAACAGCATAAAAAAGAAGAAGTTAGAATGCAGTGGAAAACAGACAGACACAGAGGAGGAGACAGTGTCAGTTTAGGTACCCACTAAAGCCTAACGATATGCAAAGAAAGTCCTATTATTTTGACAGAGTCACGATTTTAGTGGGAAATTCTGAATTTTATTTGTACTTCAAAAAAATCCATAAATGATGATGTGATTTTTGCTGGGGTCTGTACCAAACAAGCATGAGGAGAAGCTGATTTGCAGGCCAGGGCGTCTCTGTAACACCACAATGCTTCATTTATAAAAAATGGTATGTTGTGACACATTTTACCTTTAACAGAAAATTGCAGCTCCTGCAATCTGGATATTACACATGGCCATTCTGAGATTTCGATGACCTGTTCAGCCCTAGGACCTACATTAACTTACATAGAGATAAGGAACTACAGTTCAGACTAGCAAGCACCTTCTCCAGCAAGCGAGAGGTGCCTTTTTTTGAAAACATCCAAAATGAGGATGCCTTGTTGGCTTTAAATTTATGCTGATGGCTATTATAATGTATACTGTCAAATAATAAAGACAACTTTTGCTCTACATATTGTTTCAGAAGGGGGACCAGTAACTTTTTGTTCTTCTTTCAGGTAATCTTGAAAGTAACCACAGCTGAGCTAGAGATAACATGAACTTCAGCTCACTGCTGGTGTCTGCAAAAATGTGTGTTTACCCGTGTCCAAATGGAGATATGAAGTAGAAGCAGCAGTGAACCCTGTTGTCCACTATGTGTCTTCGGTTCAGACCACTCTCATCATGAAGGTATCGCTCAAACTGATTGTCAATGTACTGGATGATGGTCTTGAAGCTGACATCAAAGGGAAATAGCCAGAGAAACAGACAAAAGCCTCCTTAATTACACCAAATAAGCATGTAAACACTATTTTACCATCAACACTGAGAATCATACTTTAATTTTACTGTAATTTTTAAGGCAATCAAGTAACAAGTCTAGAAAGATCATCACTGTGCAGGAGAAACTGTGAGCCAAATCTTGACTTTCTTTAAGAGGATAAATGGATTAATATCAGTTGAAGGGGTTTATGTTTAAATCACCATTACAGCTGCTGTTCATATAGTTACAGTGATCTGGGTTCTCAGTGATGTTTTCCCTATCACTTTCATCTTTGTTGAACAGGAACAAAACAGGACATAATTTATCTTCGGACCTTCTATTTACGACTGATTTGTGGGTTTGATTAAGTTTAACTGATGAATGTATCATGCAACTAGGCAGACAGCACAGTATGAAAATTAACTTGTAGAAGAGTCTCTTCCTTACATTTGTTAAAACCCTACTATTACACCTGACTTAAAGGGGAATTCTGGTATTTTTAAACATGGGCCCCATTTTTAGATTCTGTGGGGTCTAAAAGCAGCCTGTTTCGCAGCTGCAATCTGAGGCAATCTACTGGACCAATTCCTAAATCTTTCATACTGATTTGTCATTTAGTCCCCAAAATATGAGAAACTAGGTCCAAGGTTTAAAAAATACAAGAGTCACCCTTTAACTGATCTCTGTACGGTTAAAAAGTCTATAATGCACTCAGCATCGTAACGCAAACACGTGAGCTCCCTCCTCCCCGCAGCTATCCCTGAGTGGGCCTCATCCCCTGCAGCACAGAGCAGGCGAACATCTTTCACAGTGATGATACTAAACCATTTCAAAAGCAAAATAAAATTTAACAGACCATGTTAGAGCACTGGACACAGATTATGGATTTAACTGTATTGAGTACATTTTAGACAGTTGGAGATTTTTAAAGGGTAACAACTGCGATCAAGCTGCTGATCTCACGATGGCAATGACTGCGGGAGCTGTACATCGATACTCCACAGTTGACTACTACTCATTACTCACTGGGGCAGGATTTCACTGTCAAAATTATTGTAAAAAGCCCACCTAACCACTCAACTCAAGATTGTTTCACAACAGCGAGCCTCTCCTCTAAAATGAAAACATTTTTAAATCGATTTCTCAAACAGAGCAACAAAGATTACATCAACTGTAGATACACATTCATCTTAGCAATAGGACTAAAGTTTCTGTTTTCTTACAGTATCAGGCACCATTTAGTATGACATCATTATATAAATGGACCATCTCCCAATACCCCCAATTGTGACTGATTACCAGCGTCCCCGGTTTTGAGAAGGGTGCTTGTGACAGTCACAGGAAGAATAAAAGATGCGACTACATCGAGCACACTTGTTACTATAGAGTGGTGATTTATGAAAACAGGCAGAGGCGGGGCCTGTTTGGACTGTGGGGGCTGGGGGGGGGTATACTTTATGAGCCAGAATGCACTGTGTGTACAGTCCTGAATTACAAATGCCTCATCAAATTTGTCTCAATTTATTTACTTTTAAACATTAATGATCTAATTATTGAGAAGGTGACAATAGACGAAATCTGCAGAGAGAAAGCAAAGGGGAAGCTTTTATTTGTTATTTCATCTCTCTTTTCCAATTGTTTCCTTTTTGGTAGACTTTGAAGGACAGTGTGGGTCCAGGAGTGTGAAGGTGCAGCTATACCAGGACAATCAAAAGAAAATTGATTTTGGACAGGGAGGCTACATTGACACCACTGGCATGAGAACGCCACACAAGCAAACAGACACAGTTTAAGCAAATCTAAACATCGGGAATGCAGAGGGAGGAGAGGTAGAAAATGGGGAGTTTGAGATGAAACTTGAGAAAGGGAGTTGTTGAGGACAGGAGAGAAGGATAGGAGAGAGCACTTTGAAAAGGAAACAAGCTGTTATAACTCCCTAGTCCTCCATGACACATAAACACACCAGTCCTGGCTGTTAATGGCGTCGCCGTATCCAGGGGTGTCAACCACGGTGAGGCGAAGCTTTACTCCTCTCTCCTCGATCTCCACAGTTGATGCCTCAATCTGCACCGTCCTCTCAATCTTCTCTGCGAAGTGGAAGTACAAGAATTACTGACTTGTGGCATAACATTCAAGAATATCTATGTATATAATAGAATATATAATAATATATATCAAGATGACTTTAAAAATGAAATGATGTCATCAAGAAGGGCTACGCATTTTCTTATTGGCACAAACTGACCAAGGAGGGCCTGGATAAGTGTTTTCAAGCAGAACAAGTCCTAAACTAAGTCAAGTCATAAGAAGGGCAGGGCCATATCTTGAGACTAAGGCATTCCCAACATTCCTCTTGAAATAATGCTCTGCTGGAGACATTGCCGCAGACATTTCTCTATTATTACAGTGTGCATGTTTGTGCATGTGTGTGCATATCTAGGTTGAAGTGTGTACTTGGGAGTATACCTGCGGCACCAGGGATGTAGCGCTCAGGGTAGAGATCAGTGAGAAACAGGCTGTTTATAAGTGTTGATTTGCCCAAACCAGACTCTCCTGTAAAACAAAGAGAATGGAAAAATAAAGCTCTTTTCTCTTTAAGTCAATCATATAGTCTACATTAAAAGAAAAAAGCCATCACTCACCAACAACCATTAGGGTAAATTCAAACCCTTTTTTCACTGACTTTCGATGCACTTGGTTCGGGAGGTTGGCAAACCCTACATAACCTGCTGCATCTGGGAACTGTGGAGCACAAAAAGTCATACAAAGTGTTCAAAAGGAGAGTCAAAAACTGCAATTATTGAGGCAGTATTGAACTAGTCATAAACACAAAAGGGACTGTAATTATGTAATTTTAGTGTTCCTGTATTGTTCCTTTCACTCAGTAAATCTGCTAAGTAACTCCTCCCTGACATTTTTCATCATTTTATGAGGTATATGTTCAGGTGCAACTGGGTGTATGTAACAGTGAGATGGATGATGATGCATATCATTGAGATATTCCAACAGGATGCCTGTGCAAACATGTGTGCATGAGATTACGAAGTTAACATGAGTCTTAATCACCACTGCCCTTATTATATACCCTTCCTGTATATTCAGTCGATCTGTCATAGTTTATTGTTAAAACTGTACCTTGGTGAAACTCTTCTGTTACTCACCTTCCCTTTCTCTCCAGACTGGGACATTTCTGCTGTTCACTGGAAGTCTGACGAGCCTACCTTTGGGGGAAATAAAAAAAAAAAAAAAAAGAGTTAAAGCAGTATATGAAATCAGATAAATAACCTAAAACCTATTCTGAGTAACCCCCCCTCCCACACACACTCTTAATCAAGGCATCTTGGTTAAAAAAAAAGTTCTCAAGAATTCACTCAAAATTTTCTTTAAAAAAAGGTTTCTTAAACTCTCTTTTCTTTAAGGGATGTTTCATCTATCCAAACTAACTATTTACTATTGATCAGATTTTAAACAATCATATAAGTATGTGAGAAGAAGCCATAAGCACCCCTAAAGCCAAGTCATGGTTCACAGCTTCTGTCTGTAAAGAATGACATGCTAAATTAATATTAATGCTAATCAGTAAAATATATTATTTTGTGCAACCAACCGTAGTTGCTTTCTAACCCCCCCCCCTCCCCCAAACACACACACACACACACACACAACAGGATTAGGTTTTCTTCCTCGGTTCAGTTTGAACCCATTTTCTGTTAAATCTCAAATGTTATTGCTGATGTGGCACGCACACTCTCCTGGTAACGTATTTTACAGTTTTAGATATATTAACATATATTATCCTTGACAAATATGAAATTTTAATACTGTATTTAAGCTGCTCTGCTTTAAAAAGAGCTTTTGACCCAAGGAATCTGTTGAGTCTGATATGTTGTTTGCAGCTTTTCTTAGCCAAAGCTTCTTTGGACCCTTATGGATTTGCTTTGAATTGGTTGTCGAAGCGCTCCTTGTAAATCTCTACTTAAAGTCAAATCCTTACCAGAAATGCTAGAAATAGGTAAGAATTTAGTCTAGGGGTGAGTGATATGGATACAAACCTCATTGTATGTAATTTTATATCATGATATTGAAATATATATCAAGATTTAGCATGTTTCTTTGGAGGGTTGGTTTGTGGAAAAAATATTGTAACAGAAATGGTAGCTTTGCCTAATCCAGTAAATTAAGTACCAGATGAATCACAGTGCATTATCACATTAATGCAAAAATCTTTTTTTTTTTTTTTTTTTAAATCAAACATTGCCATTGAGCTGTTCTGCACAATGATTTGCAACAATGCCCAGAATACTGTAGCTTAATAAACCCAGAGATACTAGCAAGACAGGTGCAATGGTAAGAACCCTATGGCAAAGTCTCTGACGGCTGACAAATGTATATTGTCTGCTCGTATATACACCATCGTATCACCATAAATTAGACTTCCCAAGACATCCATATAGCAACAGACAGGCAATAAACACCCACAGTTAAATGCAAAATCTTCGTCATCAGTATTATCCTCATGTGACTCGAACAACTTTGTCTGAGTCCGCGTTGAGGCGTTCATTCAGAGGCTACACTGTTCACACTATCACACGGAAGGAGCAGAGATTAAGAGCTCTGGGCAACAAATGTGTTCCCAGACTCCCATTAAAATGTTAGTCTTACGTACCCTGTGCTCCCGCCCCACTATATAACCCCGAGCAGACGACAGAGCAACAAGCCCGCTTGATAAATTAGCTGCATAATGACTGAGCAGGAAGAACAGGCTCCATTTTATCACCAACACACTGGCCCTTGACAGTCGGGGTGTGATAAGCATTAGAAAGAGGCGGGCTGCCGTGCACTGCCAAACAGAGATGCACTCTGGTTATGTAAGGTTAGTTGGGGAGAAAAACCCTTTCTCCATCGGCACACACATTCATGTGAACCATTTCACACTGTTAAATCTATTAGATGGTAGTTGGGGGGCCCTCTGTATCTACATGAAAGTGGTCCGAGATCTCTCATACTGACAGGGTGGTTTCACCGAGCCCACACGGAGAACAATGGCTGTTTATTCCTTAGTTCCTGAAGCCTTCCCTTTACAGGGCAGCTCAGCTGGGGCAGGAGGGAGAACACGTGCCTCACCCCTGACCCCATTCAGGACGGACCACATGGACAGCAAGGGGAGACACCAATAATTTGGGGTGCCAGGTTAAGGCCGTAAAGGTTAACCCAGCTTTTCAAATGTGAATATTCTTTTTCTTCTTTGGGCTTGGGGCAGTTGGCCAGTCACACATTTTATAGGCCAAATGATTTATTGTTTAATCAAGGAAATAATCTGCCATCCTTAGAGCCACAACACAAACATTGCTTAATCATTAGTTTCAGCCCAAAAAAACACAACAGACTATAATAAATGCGCTTTCATTGTTAATGAATCTCTAAGTTAATGTGGAGGCCCACACAGGCGTATCCCTGTGTATCTCACACACACACACACACACACCAAGTGTTATTCTTCGACAGGCTCTGTGGGAACCAGCATTAGTCCGGCAGCAGATTAATTAAACCGTTCCAATATCGCAGTTGTAATATCACAAAGACAACACTACAGGACAGACAGGCAGGAGGCACACTTCAATAATACTCTCTTAATAATGGCCATTTAATCGGCCGGGCTGCTGAGCTGCTTACACACACATACGCACAGCTATCAACAGGCCAGACGTGGGGGAGATTAAGCAATTTGGGCCAAAAGGGAAAAATGCCACCTTAGTAAAGCCAAAGTTCTTGGCATGTAATGCATTTACAGTTGATTTATTGGCTGGACTGTCGCCATGAAGGGGCAGCAGTGCTAGTAGAGCTATTCACCTTCTTGACAGGCAATGTCAGGGGCCCGCACACCGGCTCTCTGTGGATTAAGGACTTTCTGCTCTTATTGGAAACATTCAAAACAATAATTTCACACCATGAAGATTTGGTAAACTCAGTAGCACAACAACAAAAGTGGCAATATAATTGGCAACTGATCACAGCAACAGGGACCTCAGAGCTACATGATAAAGTGATGTTTGGCACATGTAAAGACACATACTGACATACATAGACAAACGACAACACACACTGTAGTGGTGGTGGGGGACAATAATAAAGATATGATACTTGTTTTCAAGGTGTGGATTTAGAAACAATTTATAATATGAGTCTAGAGAGGGGGAACAGAGCCACAAGTGAAACGAAAACGCCTTTCAACCATGGGGAAACCAGCAGGCATAACACACACAGCACATGGTGGACTGTTAATGGTGATAGGGACAGGGTAGGAAATGACTGAAAATAAGTGAGAGTCATACAACAACAAAATGTTATCCAAACACTGTTTAGGTAGGAAAAAAGCTCAATGAAGATTCATTGTGAAACTAAGACTGTGGGTACAGTTAAAGGTGCAGGTCATTTTTTTAAATATCAATGCTCGTTTCTGTCCATGGAATCAGAATAATTATTAAGGCTGCAACGATTATTTTCATCATCGATTAATGTGTTGATTATTATCTCGATTAATCAGTTAGTTGTTAGGTCCAGAAAATTGTGATACATGTTGATCAGTGTTTCCCAAAGCCCAAGGTGACGTCCTCAAATGTCTTCTTTTGTCCACAACCCAAACAAATTCAGTCTGCTGTCAAAGAGGAGTAAAGAAACCAGGAAATATTTACATTTCAGAAGCTGGAATCAGAGAACTTGTAAGTTTTTTCTTTAAAAAGGACAATTATCAAAATATTTGGTGAATAATGTAATTCTTTATAACTAATCGATTAATCGACTAGCCTAATTGTTCTAGCTCTAATAATTATGTTTTGTTAATGGGCATTTGAATGTGGGAATAAATCACAGATTGGGAAAAAAAAAGTGTTGAATCACAACTAGGGCTGCACATAATGATTAAAAAAAAGAGAAGAGATTTTGCAATTATTTTGACACATTACGATTGGTGATGATTCAAGATTAGTGGGAATTTTCATTTTCGCATTACAATTTTCATTTTCATTGAAAAAATGACCAAAATGATCTGTACCATACAAACATGTTCTCTTACATCTGAAAAACAGGATTTGTGGGCCGGGGCATCTCTGCAGCACTACTGTACTACATTATGATGCTTCTTTACCTTCACCAAAAACGTTCAGCTTCTGCGATTTGGATATTGCACTTGGCCAGTTGTGATTTAAACAATATTTCAATCAAATTGTGCAGCCCTATTCACAACACAAATCACTATAAAGATTCCCTTATTATATCTTACATTTCAAGTAAGAAACTGTCCATAAACAGAAAATGACACACCAACAATTAATCATCAGTTAATTTATCAGGCAAATATGCCAAATATTAACTAGTTCTATTTTCTTTAATGTGAGGAAGTACCGCTCTTCTCTATTTCATAAAAGAACATAACATGCCTGACAGTGAGATGTAACATTTGTTAATAATGTTGAAAATCAATTAGCAAAATGAGCAGGACTGATTCACAGCAAATTTGGATTCACAAATATTTTGCATCAATGTGATGATCTACCATTATTTGTCAGGAATTTAATTTGCTGTATTCACCAGAGGCACACAATCCTATATCTAGTTATTTTATCTTTAAATGGTTTCGAAGTTGAAATTTCCAGAAAAATAACAATTTTACAGTATATTATTATGAAATAAACATACCTATACAATAGAAGATTTTATCCATATCATCACGTGTGTTTCTTTAAACAGTGTTTCACACAGTGTAGTGAACAAAGACATCCTGCTGTGGAACACATAGACTATGGTGTAACATCATCATTCAAACCTCTGACACAATAGTTCAGGTCCACTTGGGTCTGAAAATGTGAATCAAGGTTTGGTTTTCCATTCACACCCCAGTGTAAAACGGGCGGAAACATCCCTTGTAGTCTACAGTGTCTGACAGATGTCTTCCCTGGCGCTCCTGTGCCAGCCCGTGGTTGTGAGATAAAGTCGTAGGAAGGGGAAAGGTCAATGAGCAGTGAAGGTGCTGGATCAGAGGCCCAGGACGTCTTTCAGTACAAAGAGATGTTGTCCTTCTGATAGCAAACTGGTCTGTGTCCATTTAGGTAAAAACCTAAGTTGTTTCTAAGTTAAGGGCAGCTGCCAGCCAGAGATTACAGCTCACAAAGTCTGCCATCGTGCCCATAGTGTTCACCACTCAGCAAGAGAGGAAGTGATATATGCATGTTTTCACTGAACCAAAAACACAAGAAAAGATGTATGATAATTCTTCAATGGTGGCTCTAAGCCACATCTTGGACAGACACATAATGAGAATATGTTATTGTTTCCCCCTGTTATTGTGAGGTTGCCTAAACACAAAATTTATTTTGCGCAAATGTGCTTTACAACCAAAGGTCATGGATTACACGGATGTTAGAAAGCGATTTCAGAGTTCAGGAATGTTACACAAAATGGGTTTACAGGAAATTTGTGAAAGTCACTGATGTGAATAGCACGTCAGATGCAGATTATATATATTTATATATGCTACTGATTTAGGAATATGTAGGCCCAGTGAAGTGTAACGTTACAGAGTCTCCCCGCAATTATCAAGCATGAACTGGGACAATGAGACAATAAATGAGTTCAAAAGCAAATCTGAAGAGGAGGAAATGTTTACTTGTACGTTTGTATCAAATAATTAAGAAGGTAAAACAATGCTTCAGTCACTGGTAGGGGGAGTTTGAAACGTGTTTGAAGGCCTCTGTAGGAATTGGATGTCCACCACACCCAGTCTGTCAGACACTGACTGAGTTTACCAAACATCAACTGGGACAATCACATTATCAATCGTACGTACGCAGCTTAGTTCAATACCGTGGCTCCTTGAACTTTGATTTCCTCTTTAAAATCTCGTCTGATAGGCCGAATTGGATTAGATTAGACCACTGAAATTTTGTTAACGTTACATGTCAAACTTTAGCAAGCAACAGTTGTTACCGCGAATGGTGTCATGTTGCCAGCGAGGCTTCAACTGCCCCTGTCTTCCTCCCCTTGCTCCGTCTCATTCAAACAGTTCGTAAAAAACAGACACAAAACATCAACGACTGAACAGTGCCTTACCTGAGCGTTACTTTGAAATATTATTAATCAACAGGAGGTTTTTTTTGCCTCTTGCCGCTGTCCCAGCCCAGGAAGGGAAACCCGGAAACCGTCCCTGTGAGTCCGCCCCCTCCTCCCTGAAGCTTTTCATTACCAACGGCTATGCTGCTGCGCCACTGACGCCATTACGGCTCAACGGTCAGAAAGACTGACCCGCACAGCACCATTCACTATGAGATCCAACATGGCTGCTTGAGTGTTACACTTTCTTTTATGCGCCCAGCAGACCTATAGGCTTCCCCTGGAAAAACTGTATTGTATTCTGTCTACGTCTTATATGTTGTAGTATATTGTTATGTATATTTTGGTAAGTCACTTGTGATTTGTTTCCTTTTTTTGCAATAAAGGTGAGTGCGCCCAGCAACGGGTTCTTCTGCCCGTCGATCATAACTTCGTGGAAAATGTTTAAAGCACTGTACAATGATATAACGTTAATAATATGATAAAATGGTATCAAATATATGATTACATTTTACACTTATAACAAACGCACTCCAGCTGCAACACTGTAATGGACTCAGTGAAAAATACATTTTATGTTGCTTATAGGTAAAATGACGTTTTCTTATATTTCAGAATAAGTTATTTTAGGACCAAAAAGTGTCCATACACCATTAACTCCACTGGATACCCTATGTTATAATCTACTACTAAGTCAGCTAAAATGGGCCACTTTTTGATAAATGACTAATAAGACCAATAAATAAGCTATGCATGAGATCTAAATATGAATTTATAAATTGGCATGGGCCTCTTAAATATTTATTTGTTAAAAAATGTGAAAAAGTATACTGGTTTTAGAATTATGCGAGTTTGACTATCAGCAGGTTCCCTTTGGTCCATGTTACCTGAACTCAGGTACATGGGCCAGCTGTTCAGTTAAAATGGGCTATGTGTTCATTAAATGTAAAGAGTGAACAACACAGTAATTTTAGCTGAAATCATTTAAATATTAGCAGGAAACTGACATTATTGTCTTTCAGGTGCCACAGTAACAACATCGTAAATACATTTCATGCAATAAAAAGTTTATATAACAAAAAACAAATATTTCATTAAAAAATGCATTTAAAATTAACTGATTGTGTTGTATGGGTGTGTGTTTCTGCACATTGGTGTCTTTGTGTGTAAATTAATTTTAAAAAATTGTTTAGGTTTTGCATGGATAGGTATACACAGAGGAACCTGTTTTGCACTCTCAATTTCTTTGTAACTTTTCAGTAAGTGTGTGTGTGTCCACGTGGCCCATTTTAGCTGAAAATGTTGGCACATTTTGTCTTTTTGGTTAAGAGGGCTATAAAACTACTTAAAATGACTATTTTAAGTTTTTTGAGAGCCTGGCAAAACATCTTTCATCAACAGTTGCTTTGTTGGTAAGCTTGGTTATAATTGCTTTATCACCCTCATTGGTGATGAGTGAAATTAGCTATGTCAAGCTCACTTTCCAAAGGATTTCTCTGATGTACTTCATGAAGGCTGTGTCCAACCCACTACCGAAACCTCAGACCAATCAAAACTTTTGTTGCATGTCAACTGTATTGTAGCAACAATTCAAGATCAGTAATTATGAGTGGCTGTAAAACTTTAGAGCTCTATGAAGCTCCAACCTTATTTGGCTTATTTTACAGGATGGGCCATTTTAGTTTACACTTGACTTCACATTGAAAAAATGTAAGTTCTTATATTTCCATTGTATGCCACTCAATTCCACTTTACTGCTTTCAGGTGAAAATGTGCTTCCACTACATGTGGCCTTTTGGAAAGTCACTCATTACTTTACAGATTAAGATTTTGAATAAAAAAAGGATATGATGACTTTTAAAATATTGTAGCCTGTGGATTGCTATAAGCCTACAGCTATCCAATAGGAAATAAAGCATTTTAAATTAAATTAATTTAAATAAATTGATTGAAACTTAAATAGCCTACAACTTGATCGCAATAATAAAATATATTAATTATTTTAGCAAAGTATTATTACACTGTAATAGTGCCACTTCAAAATATATTATGCCTAGAGCCTAAGCATGTCCTGGAGTAAACATACGGGCTATGTGGATTTCCTCTATAAATGTAAATAGGCCCGCATAAAAGCATGATCTAGGGCACTGGACAGAATATTCTGGGGTCCTGACAAGTCATTACATTTCACAAAATAGTGTTTACTGTGAGTGATGAGATTAGAAGTAAGATCAAATTAATTTAAAGAATGAATGAATGAAGACTATTTTTATTAACACTAAATATTTCGTAATGATAAATCTTTACCATCAAAGGGAGTCTTGTATTTTAACTTTACCAAGGAAACAGAGGATCAGAGTCTCTAAATACACAGAGGCTGTAAAAACTGCTGACAATTTAAAAGAGAATGCATTTAAAATTAATGTGATCTTTTCTTTTCTTCCTTATTTTCTGGCATCAAGTGGATGTGAAATTGTCGTTCTAGGCCATAGTCCTGTTCCACAGACAAGTGGCATTAGCCTCCATGTCAGAAAAACCAGTAACAATTGCCGGTGCATTTCAGCTGCTCCATACCCTTAACACACCCACCTTGCGCCTTCACCCCTCCTGCCCCCATCTATTCATTGTAAATAACTGTTCAAACGCACAATGAGCTTTGGACCGCTTTATTCAGCCTCACAACTTCCCTGCGTTTTCATTGGTCCCTTGAGGATGCGGCGCCAGCTGATTGGAGGAAAGTTTCTTCTCGACTCCGCACACCCCCACCCCGCAAATATTCGTGGTCCGGTGCTACTGTGATTCCAGTTGTTTTCACATCTACTCACCAACAAAGAGGCTGAGAGCTGCTGTACCTTACATCTCCCAGTAAATGTGGTGAGTTATGCGCAACTAACGACTGGCGCTCCTGAACTAGGTCGAGGCGAGAACGAAGAAATAAAGAGCAGAGATACCCCTTGCTCTCAAGAAGATATTAGGGGAGAGTTTGAAAAGTTTCAGACAGACTTGATTGAAGGTAAAGAGCGAAAATGGTGTCTGCCGGACTGGAGCTCATGGGACTATCGCTGTCGCTATTTGGCTCGCTCCTGGTGATGGTTTCGTGCGGGCTGCCCATGTGGAAGGTGACGGCTTTCATCGAAGCCAACATCGTGGTGGCTCAGACTATCTGGGACGGCTTGTGGATGTCGTGTGTGGTGCAGAGTACGGGCCAGATGCAGTGCAAGGTGCACGACTCCGTCCTCGCCCTCAGCCACGACCTGCAGGCGGCCAGAGCGCTCACCATCATCTCCGCGGTGATGGGCGTACTGGGGCTCATGGTTGTCATCGCTGGGGCGCAGTGCACCAACTGCCTCCGCGACGATAACGTCAAAGCCCGGGTGGTGAACGCCGGAGGGGTCATCTACATAATCAGTGGTCTGTTTGTGATGGTGCCCCTCTGCTGGATGGCCAACAACATCATATCGGACTTCTACAACCCGCAGGTGCCCGCATCCCAGAAGAGGGAGATCGGCGCTGCGCTCTACATCGGCTGGGCGGCCTCAGCTCTGCTGCTGATCGGGGGAGCGCTGCTGTGCTGCTCCTGTCCCTCCAGCGGGAACTCTGGATACTCTGCAAAGTACGCACCGACCAAGAGAACCACGCCGAACGGGGACTATGACAAGAGGAATTATGTGTAGACTCATAGCAGGTGGTGCGTAAAAATGACCTGCAGCTTTTGAAAAACTGGTTTTGACGGAAGTTATCTTTGCACCTGCAGTTTTCTTTTTATCTTTTTTTTTTAAATCTGAAAATCATTGGAAGCTCCTCTGCTGTTTTTACACTGACTCTTCAACGCGCTCGGACCACAAATTCACAAATCATTTCTGTATTTACAGGAGATTAAAAAAGACTTTCAACTACAAGAGGTAGCTCACGACAAAAGGAGTATCTTTGTTTGGTACCTACTTTTGTAAGTCTAAGAAATCATAGTAGCTATTTTGAATTGTTTACCTTTGTATCTGCAAAGTTGATTTTTCTTTTCTAGAGGACCTCTTGCCATCGAATATATGCACTGTTTTTTTGCCTTGATGTGCATTGTCAACACAAACTTGTACAGTAACTGAGAATTATTGCACTCCCACACATTCACAGACCCATTTCCTTTAGAGGAACCACGCCACTCTTTGAGAACTCGCAAACAAGCAATGTCAGCAAACAAAACAGGAAGAAGAAAAGTGCAGACATGTTAAAGCCACCATCTAAGACAGGCTTTTTTATGGCGGCGACTTTCAGTCACATTTTGGACCTGTAGAGTCCGGAGAGCCTGTGATCTATAGGTCACAACATGACATGTTACAGTCCGTTATTCGGTTGCACTGAGCACCTGCAACGTTTTTGCATCATTGTCACTGCAGGAAGTCTTTTCTTTTCAAAACATTCTTTGAACAAAGTTTGTTTTCTGTTGTTTTGTTGACCTTTGATGTAATGATTCATTATTCTTGTATAGGAAGATGCAATGTTGTTTCATTTTATTAAGATTAAACTGAATATATTGTCTGAAAACCTTTAGTTAAAGTGTGTTCTTCAACAAAACAACTGAGTGCCCTCCTCGGCTGTGCGTAATGCGTGCCGTTCCCACCATGAATCCATAAACCCCCAAGGCGGGAGAAAGTATTTTGGTTAGCCATAGAAATCCAGATGACAATACCCATTCAGCTAGAGTGGGGCTCTGCTGTTAAACTCACAATACTCCACAATCTCCACCACCCCATTCAGACCCCCGCCCTCCCTCCTCCTCCGCAGTCAATGAAAGGCGTTCAAATATGGAGAAGTTGCTGGAATCGTCTTCCCGCAAGTCACCCTATTCATTAGTCGTCACAACCCCATCTCCCTCCATCACGGCGGTGCTAAGATAGATGAGTTTCGCGACAAAAGATTACACACCATCACGTTCAAGCAATTAGTTTATCCACAGCTGCTTCATGGGCACCACATGTAGGCCTATCCACACACTGGCGATAAAGGTATTGAAGTTAAAAGATTGTTTAACTTGTGACAACAAAAAACACAATTACACAAGATATTTCAGTCTATGAGCAATGGTCATCTGGTGTAAAACTGTGGCTGGATTACAAAAGCTTATCCATACTTGCTTTGCTGGTCACTTAAGAATCTTAGCAGGTCATATGCTCTCTTAAAAGTTGAAAATATGGTCATGCAGAGAGTCTGAATACAGTCAGGGGAGTGTGTGATTACTGCTCTCCACAAGATAACCTAATACATGTCTATCAGCTGTTTTTGTTCTACAGTAAGCCACCTGTGTTATCTACCAGAGAACAAAGACTCCTTCCTATTCATTTACATTTTACTGCAGGGACATAATATTTAAATTAAAATCATATATAGCTGCTAAGTCTGAAATTTTGGTAATCACGGTCCACTAACTCAGAGTTTTCCATAGTTTTAAACCCTATCTCACAGTCAATGGATGGAGTTTGCTTAGTTGCAGTGGTAGAAGAAGTATTCAGATATTTTACTACATGTAACTATCTGAATACTTATTATTTAGTACAAGTGGCAATAATACAGTGTAAAATACTCTGTTACAAGTAAAAGTCCCGCAGTCAAAATATCCAAGGCTACTTATAAATTGTAAAAAAGTATTCATTATGCAGAATGGCCCATTTTAGGATCATCTAATAATATGTCATAATTCACTGATTTCTGTTAATAATCTGAATCTACAAAGTAATCAGTAACTTAAGCTTTCAAACAAATGTAGTTAAGTTTAAGTGTGTTTAAGTTTAAGTTAAGTTTAAGTTTTCCTCAAATGTAAGTCGCTTTGGATAAAAGCGTCTGCCAAATGAGTAAATGTAAATGTAAGTGCAATACTCGCCTCAAAGATGTACCACAGTAGAATTATAAAGCAGCATAAAATGGAAATACTCATGTAAAGTACAACTAGCTAAAAATTGTACAAAAAAGTGTAGAAAGACACACTTACACACATACATTACACCTTACATTCCACTAGACTCTTCAAAACCTCAAGATAAGCCAGGCCATTATCATGTCAAATAATGTTGTTAATAATCAGCTCTTTAGCTGCTTTAGTGCTCCATATTCAAGTATTTTAAAACTGGAATTTAAAAAACTGCTGCTTGTATCTCTGCTTTCATACTTACATATTATGATACAGCTGAAATACTTTATTTACCCAGCGTGTTGGGCTTCAGTGCAGCTAAGAGATTGTGTTGTTCAAACTTTTTGGATCGTAACTGAGGTAAATGCATCTGTATGACTAAATAAAGTGAAGTTTTCAAGTTAAGAACACTGTGACACGTGATTTTGTCAGTATTGTATGGCACTCGCAGTACAGTTACCTATAGTAGGCGTTCCTACTTTGGGGTCTGTATGGGTTTTTCTACACAAAGGCACTCCGTGGAAGGTCCAGTCTGGTCCGCCTCAGTGAGATGTTTTTGTCGGATTGTTAGTTCCAGTCCTCTAGTCACCGCACAGAGGGTGACGAGGAGCAGGGTGTGTGTGTGTGTGTGCAGGAAGAGTTGGGGGTTGCACCTTTAAAAAGGCCCCCATTCCAATAAGCAGAGACGCAAACAGGGCCAGCGACGTCACTCAATGGGCGCTCCCCATGGTAACCAGCCAGGACCTGCAGTTATGTGGTGGTATGGATGAGCCTAATAAAAGGCCTGGCCAGCAGACATTCCAGCAAGCATGGACACACACACAACACACACACACACACACACACACACACACACACACACACACACACACACACACACACACCAGTCTAGAAGATGAAGGAGGGATTTCCTTAAAGCCTCTAATGGTCACTGTAAAAAAGAGCTGTGACAGCAGAAACACAATTGTTTCATTGTGTTTCATTTTAAAAGCAAAGTTTTGCCATAAATGTTGCCTGTTGGAAACACACACACACTTACTCTGGACAAAGGGCGTAAACATAAACACTTGAGAAATGAATTTCATCTGTGTTGCTGATATCACAAGAATGCCTCATAGAGATAGATGACATAACACACAGAGAACCATTTTGACCTCTAAACTTGACCTCCTTCAGCCCGGGGGAGCAAAGTCCACGTGGTTAAGGTAATGTCAGAAGTAGGTCAGGTTGCGTGCAGATTTCACATTTGTGCTGCTACCAGTCAGAGCCATTTTTTCTGGAGGTTGGGCTGAGCTGGGGAGTCATGAAATGAACTTTAAACTCTGAATCTGGCCATAGGTCAGGTGAGTCGAAAGTCACTTCCCTCAACTGACCAGGCATGATCTCATCGACGCAGAATCCCCCACATTTGATAGGGTTCACAACCCTCAAACCTGCGAGCTCCAGGCTATACGGTCATCTCATGGAAAGTTTGCCATTTTAAAGTTTTTATTTCATACGTTGATTCTTCAAAGCAACCATGACTGTAGCCATGCACATAAGACACAAAATAAAGGAGACGTTAATGAATGTTTTTGTTGATTGACTCCACCTTACATCGGAGCCAGCAGGTGCATACAGCCTACAGACGTGCCAGCTGGATGGAGCTTACTCACAGATAGTAGAGCCAAGTGTCAGCAGGTGGTTAAACGTGAAGGACAAATGTGGCTTTGTGTACAGAGTTAAAGACCCCGTGAGCCATTTGTTTGAGAAACAATGCAAAGCCTAGTTAGAGGTGAGAGATGGAGATCAGAAAAAAAAACACCATGTTCTTTTCTCCCCACATGTCCACAAAGTTTACAGCTTGGTGACTCACGAGTTTTTGTTGCAACCCAATAGCACAACCAGGCTTCCTGTGCAGCGGACAGCGGAACAGGAAACAGGAAGGAACATGGAGGGTGTGGGGGAGGAGG
The DNA here is from genome assembly GCF_021292245.1 of Micropterus dolomieu. Lineage (NCBI taxonomy): Eukaryota > Metazoa > Chordata > Actinopteri > Centrarchiformes > Centrarchidae > Micropterus > Micropterus dolomieu. Next base: position 15,995,024 of record NC_060170.1, read on the forward strand.
AGGAGGAGAGGTGTGGTTGTGTGGGAGTGAATGGAATTTGGTGGTTGGTCTGAAGCACCCCATGACAACTTCACATTTTGGAAAAAAATTTCAACTTTTTATCACTTGTGATTAACCATTTCATGCAAAAGAATCAGTATATAGAGACATGTCGTTTTCAGAAATTAGCATTTTGGAAAACAAGAGTTTCACATTTCTTTTGTAAAGAGGAATAAAATCAAACGATTTATTTACTAAGATCATGAGATCATGTTTCCATATATTATATCATCACGAGGAGGCCATTTAAAAAAGATACATGGATGAAGACAATTAAGTGAAGCACAAAAACCTGCAATTTTCTGTTTTTTTTATCTCCTAACTGAAGTTTTTGCACTCTGCCCCAAACTCCTCAGAAACACAATATCTAAAGACATAATTACTTTACATGGCATCGGCCTGGCCTCCAGCCCCACTGTAAGGAATCTCAGAGTTATCTTTGTTCAGGACATGTTCTTTAACTCCTACATAAAATAAATCTCAAGGACTGAAAGAGCTCATAGTACCTTATTACCCCACCAGAGTACTGCACTCCCAGAATGCAGGGTTACTTGTGGCTCCTAGTCTCCAAAACGAGAATGGGAGCCAAAGCGTTCAGCTATCAAGCTCCTCTCCTGTGGAACCAGGTTCCAGTTTGGGTTCAGGAGGCAGACACCATCTCCACATTTAAGAGTAGGCTTAAGACTTTCCTCTTTGATAAAGCGTATAGTTAGGGCTGGCTCAGGTGAGTCCTGAACTATCCCTTAGTTATGCTGCTATAGGCCTAGAGACGAGACTTCCCATGATGCACTGAGCTCCTCTCTCCTCCTCTTCCGCTGAATGCATTCTGATCCCATTAATGCATGTTACTAACTTGAATTCTTCCCTCTCCCGTTGATTTGAGGTTTCTTGTCTGTCTCCTTCTTTCTTTCAGGTGTTTCTGCCTCTGTAAATAATATTACAAACAGTACGCTCTAGACCTGCTGTGTATGAAAAGCGCCATGAGATAACTTCTGTTATGAATTGGCGCTATATAAATAAAACTAAATTGAACAACTGAACATGTAAAAGCATGTGTTAATTTGCACAGATACACACACACACACACACACACACGTAGGTAAGCTGGACCAGACAAAGCAGTGAATGACAGCCCTCTGCTGAGATGAAGAGGAGGCATGGCAGCATGAGGAATGTCTTGGTGGGATCAGGAGACATTTCTGATTTGGCATGGTGAGCAAAATGTATAGGATGTCAGTCTCTGTCTTCCGAGACCAAATTAAAAAACAACTTACATGGAGGGCTCACCACACCATTTTAGAAAACCGTTCAAGCACAGTGACACAGGTAGTGTTGCTTTTAGCTGCAGCTTCTAGAGGTTATTTGGACTCACATATTAACGTAGGATATGGCAATCAGTGGCTAAGTACACAAACAGCCTGTCTAAAACACAAACAGGATCAGGATTTCAAGGTGTACTAAGTGCATTGTTTCCACACTAATTGCATCTTGCAGGAAAACTCTTGCTTGCTATTTTCAGAACTGTCGAAGACACAAAAAGTAAACACGTGATATGTGAAAAAGTCACATTTGTAACAAAACAAAGCAAAAAAAAAGCTGTTTTATTCTTTCTCTCTCTGAGCTCTTTCCTCTGTCTTTGTGCATGAGACCGTAGTGTCGAGTATTTTCAAGAATGAAAGTTTTAGTGCATGTCATTGACTAAAAGGAGTCCAGCATGACTGAGCCCCCTACCACTGAGAATGAATGGGAAAAAAACACACTCATCACACCCGACTGCGGAATGAAGCTGTTGTGTTTCAGCCTGGCCTCCTTCAGTTTTCCTCCCAAGCATCCCGGTGTCTGTGTAAACCTACATTTAATGTGAATGAGGTGGCAGCTGGGTTTTCCCCACTGTGGCTGTGTGAAATGTGAATTTATTAAAGGATAGCCTCTTGAGACGCATCATCTCATTTTCAAGAAGGTCCTGTAAACACAAATACAGAATACAAAAGACAAATCATAAGCAAAAACATTACATAACGTACATTACAGATACACATACAAAACTCATTCATACACAAACTCACTCACCAACTCACACCGACCCCTCCCACTAACCTAGGTTTTTTACTCAAAGTTAAATAATACAAGTAAATAATAAATAAATGAGAAAATATGACGTTTTAACAGATAAACAAATGAACAGAGGAGTGAAGTTAACTTAAAAGTTAAAATCATAAACAAGTTGTGTAGGAATAGGGATGATCTGAAAAAGCGAAATGAAGTTACAGATCTCAAGGAAAGAGGAAGATCATTCCAGTCCCATGGTGCTTTATATTGAAATGATCTACGTCCAACTTCTTTATAAATTCTGGGTACAAAGAAAAAGAGGTATTGCATGTGTCTGAGTGGATATGAAGATCTGCATGGAATCAGATGCTGTTTTAAATAGGAGGGACAGTTAAAATAAACACATGTGCAGAAAACACATAACACATAAACATACTCCATCTTAAATACAGAAGCAATAACTCCTGGAGTCTAAAACAAAATATTAACTGACATGATAAAGACCAGCTTGACTACCTTATCTTGAAGATATATAATTCTGTGTTTACACAGTGCATTTTCTTAAATCAATTTGTGTTTGATCCATTTACCACACAGCAAACATGGGACAATGTAATGTTCAGGCAGCGCGAGGATACAGTGCAAAGAAACAAGGAGGGACAGATGGTTATTGGGGCCCCAAGCATGTTAATCTGGCCATACAATAACCGATACTTACACAGGATTTATAAATAGTCACTTCTGACTAATGTAAAATGCATCAGGGTATTATAAAACAAAAAAATCCTAAAACATTTGGATTGCCAGCAGTTTTTGAGCTCAAAGGTTTAATGATTGTCACATGTATCTGAAGCTCACTAATATATATTTCATTTATTATTTTTATTATTTATTGTTATTTTTCATTTATGATAAGCTAACCAGGTGCTCAATCAATTTTGTTAAATGTGCCGTCACAACCTTTCGTCTCAGCATTGCAATGGATTATGGCTGATCTGTAAATGATTATTTAGTCATAATTTATGAACTTATTTATAAAGGACCATATTTATGACAGGTGGGTCAGTGGCTGTTTGGTTAATTAGATGTTTGGCAAAGTGTAAAAGCATAATGAAGTCATGGTTCTGTATAATTTGAAGAGTTTGTGGTTTCATTAGTTTGTCTCTAAATGAACACATTTAAAAATTCATACACATCAGAAGTGAAAACATTAATAAGCAGTGCAAGTTGAATAAAAATGAAATAAATGATATACTAAATATTTGATAATGTATTGAACTGACAACTTATTTCAGTGGCCTTGCAGTACATGTCTGAATTAAACCGATTTAGCCACAGAATTCAATAAAATCAATTCGTATGAAATTCATGCAATGTTTTCCCCCTGCAGTACAAATCTATTTGGCCTGAAAGCACTTTAAAACAATGGAAGAGAAGAGACCGAATCAGGGAATAACACCCCAACTGTGAGAGGTCTCCAGAGGTTGAAGGTCACAGGGGTTAGGGGTCATTAAGGGCATCTGTTGTCTGACAGGCTGACATGAAGCTGCAGGGCAGCAAATACAGGTTTAAAGTGAGGATGTGCTAATTGTTTTTGATAATTTTAGTGAAATGTAAGTTTATATATTATGTTTATGTGTTTACCATATGCTGAGCTTGTGTTTGTGACTGAGTTTCTGTGTATATCTCTCTCTCTATCTACATGTGTATATATATGTGTGTGTGTGTGTGTGTTTGTGAGCATCCTCTCACAGCATGATGGGGAGACGGGCAGAAACGGTCAGCTGTAGTTCTTTGTCTCCGGCTGTCCAGTAAGGCTAATCCCCCCTGGAATCTGAGTATTGTTAGAGACGGAGAGGCATGAGAGATGAAAACAACTGAAACTGTTTCAGAAAGATGTTGAGAAAAAGGAAATGGAGCAATATGTCTTAATTGTTTATGGGAAACATGACAAGACTTCCCTTAGTGTCAAAGTGCACTGTCCACTCTTAAACGTGGAGATTTTACACTTGAAAAGGGAAAATAATTCAACTTCAGTCACAACAAGACTGTTTTTATTAACAATAACACTGGTTAGATGTGAAGAATATTACTGTTCACCATCAAAGCAGAGGTTTTGGGCAGCCGGAGGTGTTAAATAAATAGCTGGGATCACCAAAGCGATTCATCTATTGGGGATCAGGAATGTCTGTATTCTAGAGCTAGGCCGGTTAACGGTAGTGGAAAACAACTAAAGTACATTTACTTGAGTACTGTACTTAAGTACAGTTTTGAGGTACTTGTACTTTACTTGAATTTAAAATTCACTTTGGAGGCAAATATTGTACTTTTTGCTCCACTAACGCTTTAATTACTTTGCATATTGAGATTAATAATAAAAAATATAAATCAACAAATAAATGACAATGTAATATTAAGCCATTAACTGAAATATTTTTGCAGAAATAACTAATCAGAGTTCACGTCACAAAGTATTTTTTATGTCTCATACATATATTTTTGATAAAGATCCCCTTCAGACATGTTTTGTATATGCAGCAATCGTGTAAAAAAATGAATAGAGGCTGATATATGGTATGATTTATGTAACTAAAATATGAATATGTGCATCAGTCTAAAAAACATCCAGTATCAGTCGGCCCTACACTCTGTCCCAAACTGTATTGGCAAGCCAATATTTTGAGTGATTTTGAGAATTATAACTCTCAACTATGTTATTAATGAACATAAGCCTTTTTACAGGAATTTGTATAAATAATTTCACGTTATCCATAAAATAATGCATCATAAAGGCAAAAAATACAGTATCAGCCGTCCATCACTGCATCATTACCCCCATGAACATCCACTAAAGCTCCACTAAGCTGCTCACCCTGGAGGAGACTGTTCGAGTGTGAGGCCTTTAGAAATGCCGCTCTGCACATCTACACATTGGCTGGGCGATCCTGCCTTTGGGGGTATGTTTCCCTCACCGAGTGTATGTGTGTGTTGTATGCCACATTCCTCAGATGCAGAGCGGCGGAAAGGGCAGTGGCCCCACTTCACCAGAGGTGCAAGAGGGGGGATGGAGAACAAAGTGATTGATGGCTGAGGGGGAGAGGGCCAAATGACGGGCTGAACAGGTGGATCTCTCACTCATTCTACTGCCGAGTCTCTGCTCATTGACCAGGTAAGTGTCAGATGACTGAAAATAACAGGTGTTAAGGCTGAATACTGTCCTTAACAGCTAGCAGGTGAACATTTTAACTATGTTTTCTTGAACAATATATCAGAAAACCTAAACTAAAACACGAGGCTCAAAATTCACACTTGACCCTGGAAACAGCAGGTGAGAAAACAATCTCACTAAAGGCTCCATCTAGTAGCATCTTTTGGATGCTTTTGATCATATTACATGATCTTCATCCGCGTCAGGATTTTGCCCAGGTGTCATTGAATCAGAGCACTTTAAAGTAAGACTGTAACTTTTGAAACAAGAAATGAAACAATCTTCCTCTTACAAATAAAAAGTTTAATTAAAAAAAACAAGACAACCTTTGCTCATTTACAGCCACAGCCTGGCTTGTTCTGGTGTGACCAGTAGGCTTTAGTGGCTACTGTTAGCAAACTTTAGACAGATATCAAATCAAGTTTATTGTCACATATACTCTACAACACATAGCGAAATCCGTTCATATTGCTGCGTAATGGACATTAATGAACCTCAGATTTTTTGCACACGGTGCTCAGAAAAAAGTTTCAACAGTTACACCTTTATGACAGCAGGGCAACTCCATCTACTGATGAAGATCATGTGATGTAACCAAAAGCTCCAGAGCAGCTATTAAATGGACCTTTAATAGCAAGAGCAACAAAAACTAAACCATGTTAAAAACTTACCAGAAACAAAAAAAAAATGGGAAGATCAAAAAAGAAAATAGTGAAACAAAAACAAAGAGGCCATGAAGAAGCATGTATCAGCAGTTGATGATAATGATGTTTCTTCCGTATTTCTGCTAACTGCTTCCTCTGAGGGATTATTTCGCCTGGATAACATCACTCTGCTGTGACTGTAAACAATATCATTATGGATGTACATTGCAAGCAGCACGATGTAGATTAGGGCACGTTTCAGTCCCACTGTTGTCAGTCAGTCCGAACCTTTCCTGTAAAAACCACCCAAACACCCTTCCCTCTGAGGGTCATGATCTCATCCTGATCCAGGAGTGATAAGGATCTTAATTACCCCGCAGAGAGCAGCTCAGGCCCCACATTTCCAGTCACTCTCTGGGCCGGCAGCAAACCTCCATAGTTTTACAAGGACTCACAGAAATACAGTGAGAAAGAGCAGTTTTGCTTTCTGTGGAACAGCAAGCTGTGCGTTGGCAAAACAAAAGATTGGATCAAGATGAAAAGACTAATCAGTTTGGATCACTCTCTGCGCCCACGTCTGCTGTGCCAACAGCCAACACTCTGCCAGATCTTTGTGTTATGACGACTGGAGAGAAGTTCAACTTCCTAACTTCCTTTGACACATGGATTAGGTCCTAGTCCATCAAAAGACTATGCAAAAGTTCAGAGTTTTCTAGATTTTAGATTTTCCTCGTTGAATTCTTCAGTCTGTGGCGGGGGGAGAGACGGATTAACTGGTTGAGTTGCTGATCACTCAGCAGCCACCACGACAGGTGGCAAACAGGTGTTTCTATGTTGTTTGAGAGACTATTGGTACGATTTAATGTCTTTTCTTATTAATACAGCTTCTAACTGGGTTAACTGACTGAAAAGTTAGTGAAGTTGATAAGAGTGGGATGCACCGATACAACAAGCCGGATCTGTATCTGACCTATTAATCGAGTCGGTATCAGCCACATTCTTTAGCAATGTCTTTATAAAACTTCATTGTTTATGCCATCAGTTACATTTAGTAGCTGTGGATCCTCCCAACTAATTTTGTAGTGACACAGCAGCGCCTGGTTTCAAATTACCTTGTATCAAAATTATTACAATTACTGAGGTATAGAAATTTTACATTTGGGGGAAGAGAAACCACTGATATCGGCTCAGTAGTTGGTAGATGGCAGATAACCTGAGGTGAGGTTTCGAAATAGGTCTTGAGAGAAAACATGAAAAAACCTTATCTCTTAATGTTAAGGAAATAAGCTTCAGTACTTTATTTCCGTTACCATAAAATACACAGGGCACAAAAAAAAAAAGAAGATATTGTCACCTCACAGCCGCTTGATACAGCAATTTTTAAAAGGATGTCATTTCCAACTTTAACCTTAAAGTCAGCATTGTGGTCTCTTTACATTTTTCCATAGCCCCAAGAAATAGTCTATCGATGCCACTCAATAGCAGCAAATGAACCTGTAATTCAATTACTGTCTAAAATGTCTGACAGCGAGCATCTAACATGGGATTTCTCATCTGGAGACTTGGCAGCAAAAATATAAAAAGGTGTGAAGATAATAAAAAGTACCTGCTAGTAATATGAACCTAAAAAGAGAAGCTAGAGTCATATCTATACACAAGACTAGATAGGTAACTTCCTACATACATACAGCTCTCGTAGCTCAAAAACTCCAAGAACCAATAACTCTACTTGATGAACAGAGGAAAACAAAACATTAAAGAAACTTACTATGATTTATTAAACATGTTTAAAATGTAATGAACCGCTCACAAACATGGACAGGAATAAAAAGACAAATGACAAGAATTTAAAAGCAAAAATAAGACTTCCACACATTTACAAAAATACTGTACAATATACACACACACACACACACACACACACACGCGCGCGAGACTGATAAAGGAAAATTAATTCATGGATACATTTCTTGTACTGCTGACACTGCACATGCTTGTGATGCAGCTGATTAATTTAAATCACATCTTACATAAAAGATGTGAACAGCAGCCGCACTTTCACTGTTCAAGACTCAAACCAAGAACCTGGACTCACATTCCCTCTCATGACAGGAGGGTGATGAGTGCATCCAGGAACTTGCTCCTGTCCTCCATCTTCAGTTCAATTACTGCAAAGAGAAACACACAGGTAAGAAATAATAAATGCACAAAGACACAGTGTGCACAGCTGGCAAAAGACAAAAAGGTGTGTATCTGATGATCCACATGACTGGAGGAAGGCTGGGATAAATGTTTGCCGACTTGAACATGTAGAAATAATCCAATCTTATTCTGCATAATATGAAACATGACTGACCTGAAGTTAAACTGTTTACAGCGACAAGAACCTCAACTTATATATGTTTCATGATTCTCAGTGTGTTCAACTGTCAGATTCGGGAGTTTTAATAACTGAGGCTCTACTACAAATGAAGACAAGGCTGCCACCTAGTGTCTGATGAAGCGACTGACAACTCCCCATCTAAAAACCTTGATGAGGAAAGAAAAGAGGAAATAAAAATCACAAAAATCCCTTACTTGAAGTGTCGAAGTTGTCATGAAGAGTTCTGGAGCTGGTGCTCTCTGCAGCTTTCTCAAACGCCCGACCAAAGAAACTTATAGAGTGCAGAGAAAAGGATGGGAGTTGAGGAAATAGGGGAACTTTTTGCTGTAAACATTTTAAAATACACATTACAGCCGCAAAAAATTAGTTGATTAATCGATCGACAGAAAATTAACTGCCACCTATTTCAGTCTTTTTTCAAACAATTTCCCCAGTGTGAAGACATTCTGATTTTCTCTAGTCTCCATTATTGTAAATTGAATATCTTCTGTCTCCAAAAAAAAAACAGCCTGAAGACGTCACCATGGACTCAACACTTATTTACTAGCAAACAACATAAGTAGTAATTTTGTAATTATGGAAGTCTAATGAAAAGGAAGGCAAATGTTTATGGAAAAAAAGTGATTTAAATGCTTTGAGTATCAAAATGTCAACAGACTCAATCAGCAAATGATATGAGATAAAAGTATTATTTTATCTCAGAGCGTCACATAACATGGCAAGAACATGTACTCACTGGTAGATCTTAGTCAACAGCATAAGCTATACTAGATATATTTGAGTATATAATCCAGATTTTAAGATTCTGAGGTTATATTTTACACAAAAATGAGTGATTAAAACTACTTTGTAAATACGTTTTGCTCTTTCAAGTGGTATTTTCCATTTATCAAGTATACACAGCTTATTATTTGGGCTAATATCGTACATATCTAAAAAGTGAGTTCTTACTTCTTCTTGTCCGATGTTTCGGACTCAGGGGGGATGCCCACAACAATGACAGTTCCCTTCTCCACGTCCTTGGGAGCAGCCATGATGAGAGGAAGCAGTCTGCAGCGCTTATTCCTCGTCTACCCAACAAAAAACAAAACAAAAAAAAGTGAAAGACTGACACTAACAGCGCCTTTTCAGTGCACGTAAAAGCATCTTCTTTCATAGTCTGAATCAAGTTTCACATCAGTAGGATACTTACAGAATGGACAAAAGCCTTCAGGAGGTACTTGCAGAGCAGAGTCAAGGCCATGGGCTTAGAAAAGAGCTTCACATCAGGTGTTCCCTACACATGAAAGAGCAGGAGGAAAGAAGCATTGAGCCGAGCAGGACATACTGTTAAGAAGCAGCCACACACACACACCTGCAGGGCACACAGGCACTTGTACCTCCATGAGGTAGCAGTAGAGGAAGGGTCCCTGGGACAGGATGAGGTTGGTACAGATGCAGCTGGCTACAGTCTGCTGGATGGCCATCAGCTTCTTCTTAGCCAGATCAATGCCTGAATGTAGACGATCGAGGTTACTCCTACCGACAGGGGACAGACGGTGAACTTGACACACGTGTTTTTGTTATCTGATCATAAACACAGCTTTAAATACACAAGTCCTAAAATTAACTTTGTGCCACGCACCTGGAAAGAGAGTCCAGAGCCTTGATGAAGTTGTCACCGTCACTCTCATCTTTCTCAGTGCTCTCCAGCAAGGCAGCAGTAGCGTGCACCATGTCACTGGCCAGGAAGCGGTTCTTAAAGCCAAAGTGAGCGCCGAAAGTCTGGATGCGGATGTCCTTCATACTGATGCAGAAAGGAATCAATAAATCTATCAATAAACACATCTGATCGAGCAGCAAGTGAAGTAATTTCTAAATTCATACCCGTATTTATTAGAAGACTCCTCAATGACGTCCCTTAGGTTCTCTTTGATGGACATGTCCATGGAGCTGAATTTCTGTCTCACTTGCTTCAGAGGTAACCTGTTGAAGGATCATCAGCAAAGATCAGCCATTTACACCAGTAAGGCAGCTCTATTTCACGTCACAAGCTCACGTTGTGATAAAGGTTTCACCATTAAGACACAAAGCATTTATTTACCCCATGTCAGCTAGGAACTCCTGGAGTTTCTTTTGACCATTTAACGTCCAAAGCTTGAAGCTGCATGACGTGTAACAGGAATTACAGATGCTCTCATACAAGGACCAGTGCTGATAAAGGGTTAGACGGATGCTGAAGCAGAGGGTTTAGGAAAACTCAGAGCTAGAGAGTTTGTGTCCACTATAACACTTGAACAAATGGAGGGGAGACACAAGGATACAAAGATCCATAATGACAACACGTCAGATTAATTAAGGATACTCGTATTCAAAGGAGATCCTCATACAGTCGATTGAGAGAGAGTTCTCCTCATCCTCGTTTCGGTGGTTATGCCGGGAAACGTGTCGCTGCATTGTGGCGATGTCTGTTACATACTTCATGCTAAAAAGGAACAAGGCAGAGAAGAATGATTCAGTGTGGATAAAAGCTTGATGCAAACAGTGTCAATACATCTCGTAACCAACAATGAACCAAAGAACCGGTTAATGACCGCCTGTTTAATTCTAAGGGGATCAATTTATTTGAGAATTGTGTTTTGAAATATTAAAGACTCTCTTACTGTGTGATTTTATCATGAACCCACTGGTCTGTCAGCCCAATGATGGCCCACCTGCAATGAAAAAACCCCCCACAGCAGTCTACATCTAAAAGTCTGCAGAGTGCATTTCCACACTGTATTTGTCATTAAAAAAATTTTTTTAAAGTTTTATCAGATGGCTTACCAGAGCATGTCCTTGGTGTCTTTAGTCAACACCCACGCCAGCTCAAAAAACATCGTAGCAGCCTGACAGGACACATGAAAACATCTGAATTCGGGAATAACATATGTGAAATGAAAGTCAACCTACAGCTCCCCATAATTAACTCTCAAATGTGTTTGTAGAGATTAAAAACTTCTTACAACGTAAGAATGTAAGTTTAATACCTCCTCATCAAATTCAGTTTCCATATTCATTCAGGGTTTCCAGAACTGAAAAAGGAAAACAATTCAAATCTGTCTACTCACAGAAGTCCCGTGATATTCATACTGCTCATAGTCAAACAAGATTTCCCTCCTGAGAAATGAGAGAAACATTAGTATCATTAAGAAATTGTGATGTCTATACGACAAACGCCACCTTCTTCAAAACACTTCACCTGCGTGCCTCCCACTCCCTCCTCGCTCGCTGCCTTTCAATCCTCCTCTCAACTGCCCCCTGAAAGATATGATACAGTCACACAATCATTAGAGTTAACACTGTTCGGATTCATTTCAGCAGTGTAGTCTCATTCTGTTCAATACGTACTTCATCAAATCTCCTCCGTTTCCCGGATGGCTCTGAGCCTTCATCACTCTCATTTCCAGAGTCACCTCCTTCCTCATCATCTTCATCACGAAAGATATCATCATATGAGGGCACGCCAAGGTCGTCATCCTGTTTGATTAGTAGCTTTATCTGTGGGCGAGATGATAGGAGTTTACACAAAGTGAAAGTTTAGAAATGTAAGCATGGCAGCACAACTCCCGATGAGATGTGGTTTAATTTTGTTCAAAAACTTCAAGCGAACGCTAATAAACACAAACAGACGCAGCACATTCCAAACTAACAATTTAATGTGGTGTCCTAGTTTGCTTCCTTCATTATCAATAATTCTAGCTGAATTGATCATTATCCATCACCTGGGTGTCATTGTAGACATTGACCACATCAACAGGCCGGTGAGTGTCACAGATGAAGAAGACGGAGTCGTCATCCGGCTGCAGCATCTCAAGAAGGTCTACATTTGCTCCGCAGTTGATGAGAACAAAGTACTGGAACTACAACACAACATACACCAAAATAATACATTTAACTTTGAGTGACAGGCTTAATTTGGTCACGTGTAAGCTCAGGTCTGATTTGATCATACCTGCTCTTTGTGTTCAAGGAAGGCGGTACCAAGGTCCTGCCAGCCGGTTACTGGCACAAGTGTGTACTGGACCTGGTCACAGTGGAACAGCGCCTGGTAAAAAAGATTTAGCAATTACGGTTTGATTTACAAATTTTACTAAAGCCTCTCACTGTCAAACAAGGATATAGGAACACTGAATTTTAAGCCACTGTGTCACTGAAATCGCAGCTCGTGAGAAACTTTATTGACACATCTGTAAGATAAATGGTTTGATCAGCATTTCATGTATGTGGTCATTAATTTGAGCTCAGAAATATACATCTTTGAGACACACATTTTGCAGCTTTTATATCATCCCAGTAAAAACTTGCAGACCATAATAATTAGATACAAATATTTAATTACTATGCTCTTATGTTAACAAGCTTCAACATATGCTCTAGTCCAGAGGTTTTCAAAGTGTGAGGCAGGCCACTCCAGGGAGGCTCTAAACTGTTTTAGGGGAGGCTCAGTGAAAGAATATTACATTAGTTCTCGAAAGGAGATCACATAGATTATGCTAAATGTGTGTGATCTGGTTAAAGAGAGAGCTCAGAGATACAGTAGTTTGAGAGATTTTTACTGTCTTTCCCAGAGTCAGAAACAGGAAAAGCCTGAGGACAGACCTCCTTTTATGTATTTGGTGTAGTCTGAAGTTATATCAGCAACAGCAATATTAGGTCACCTGTTATTTATAGTATATATATATATATATATATATATATATATATATTTATTTATTAGGTGTCTGTGGGTTCAAATAACATAATCATGATGCTTTTACTTTAGGACTTGAGCAAAACTAACCAAGTAAACTAGTGGGTGAGTGAGGGAGCAGCTTTTTCCTAAGCTTTGTCTGAGGGGAGGGCCAGAGTCTCTCAGACTTTTTAAAACCCCTGGTGTAGCCATCACATCCAAAAAACACAGTCAGTTATCGTTCATAACGTTACACTATACAAGGAAGAAGCTACTATCAGCTACAGTACAGCTGATACTAATGAGGCAGGATGCATAATATATTTAATTTGAGGGGTTTAAAAGATCTCAGTCTGCGCCCAGAGGATCTTGCTGATGATAAAAGGTCCGAATAGAGGTTGCATGAGGTAATGTTTGCTAGCAGAGGGCTGATTATTATGATTACCTGTAGTATCTTACAGGCGCAGAGAGCGTCGATGTCCGACGCCACCAGGAGTGCGACTCTCTGAAAGCAAAGCAACACATACATACACGACAGATCGTGTCTAGTTAGCGGAGTGAACCACAGAGAATAAATACGTCTCAAAATGACGAACGTAATAATAACAGACGATAACCTACATATCCCACAAGTATCATTAGCCAACTTACAGGCCTCCATGGTTCAAGTTAGCTAACATAACGTTACAACTTACCTGGTTGGCAACGACTTCATAAAATTCCTTTCTTATATCCGCGATGAACATGTTCAAAAATACCGATTAAAAGCTTTTAAGATGAGACAAACCCGACAAAATAACGTAAAAGTGGTTTGAACAGCGGGTTATTTTGGTTTGCTGTCAGACACAGAGCTACTGGGGTCCTTGTTAGAAATGTGGCGCCAAATCTGCACGTCACGTCCAACCAATCACTGTAAGGAAATAAACGTACGTCATACGCCCGAGGCCACGCCCACTACACTGTGAAAACAAAGCTGCCAACAAAGAGCTTAAGTGGCGAAAACCTGCCAAAACACAGACAGACCGCAGGTAACACAGATTCCTGCTAAATGATTTTTGATAAAACACGTATTATGTAAACTCTGGCACAGAAAATACAACAGAGAAGGAAACTGACTCCAGTAATTATATTATTAATTACCCTCACAAAGCGTTCACACCTTAAAGGAACACTAAAGCACCTAATCCCAGTGGTGGACAGTAAGTAAATCCACTACATTTACTCAAGTATTGTACTTTTGCAACTGTGAGTACTTTACTTAAGTATATCCGTTTTATGTAACTTTATACCTGTGCTACTACACTTTGGCGGGAAATATTGTGCTATATTTAATTAATTGCTTTAGTGACTGGGTACTTTGCAGATTCAGATTAATTATGTATAACATAAATCAGCAAGTGACTTGTGATGTGTTATTATAGGTTAAGATATGATAAGATTTTTTATCCTCAGGGGGAAATTCACAAGCCACCTAGCAGTATATTGTGGACAAATTGTGGGAATTTGTGGTTTTTAATGACCTGAGGAAGAGCTTACATTCTACACACTACATTGTGTGCACACACACAGCACACATATTACACATAGATTATTTCTCATAAATGATTTTTAGACTCAATATCTCCTATATTGAAAATGATCTTGTATATTCCACTAGAATAATAATTAAATAATTATCCCCCTGGCAATATGCATCCTTTGAACCATTACTTAGGGATTTCACAAGACAGTTAAATTAATATAAAACATTTTAGACACAACTCGAGCATGAGCATAGCATTAGTTCAGGCATGTAACAAAGTCAAGCTCCACTTACTATCCCAGTGCACCAGCTGACAGGAGCCCATGTCAAGTCAAACCCACATCAGCTGACAGCTCAGCGATTTCCCTCTTAGCATTCATTGGCAAAGCCATACAAGGCGCCTTATTTAAGCTGCTGTATCCTGCCTACCCTGGCTGCTCTCTCCGTTTGCTGCTAACCCACGGCCACCCCAGCGCCTTCTTTCAGGCCGTTCCTGACCAATCAATATTGTTCATTATTTATTGATGCCGCTCTGTTCTGTACACTGGGGGAGGTGTGCTTTCCCTGTTTTATGGCTTTCTATGTAGACAGGTTAGAACGGCAGGGGGAAAAAAAGCAAATAAAGTATTTTATAAAGTTGTCTTGAAATTTCTTAAGAGGGAACGTATTTCTAAAGTCCTGGCTACAACCACAACCCTGAATGTGATGTTCCTTCAACTCTCCCAATTTCTTCAATGTTCTTTGATTCAGGGAAAGTTTGCACAAGGAGAGAGTCTACAAGATTATTTTAATCTGAGGTTTGACATGTTAAAATGTAGACTAGGAAAGGACTTCCCAGTTTCAACACAAATAAGAAGTAAAGCATCTAGAAATATGAAAATGAAGAGACTGCACCTTTAAAACAAAAAATAATTGAGGAAATGCTGCTATTCTGCACTTTTATCGCTGCAACCCAAGCTTTTTCATAATTTGACTAATACATTCGTAATAAACTAATTTGTGTTGCTGTCACCTGTTGTTAATTGCTGTTTCACTGCCCAAAGTATCCTTTACTACACTTTTCATATGGTCTAAGCAGGTGTCTGGAACTATCACACATACTCAAAACAAGGACCGCTGACTCAAAAGAAAATAAGCAAAGGACGGAGTGTATTGTATTGCAAACATTGTTAAGTGTCACCAAAAGAGCATCACAACATGTACAATCAGGATACTGTATCAGCATGAGCCGCTGCTATGTGGTCCTACAAGCCAAGGCAAGTTACCATGATGCATGACATAAATAAAGCAAGCGGGCAAGTGTTAGTAAAATCCCCATCTGAAGGAGACCAGACACGATCAACAACCTGATACAGTATACATGTACTGCAAATCACATAAAGTAATTAAAATGGATGGAAATGTGGGGATTTGGAAGGAAGCAATTAATAAAATATGTTGCTCTTAAGCTGTGAAACATGCAGGTTTAATCAAAATTAGTCTAATGAACTTTTGTTTTTGTCTGAAAGATTCACCAGAAACCCATGTGCTAATAAAAGATGATCAGGAAATAAACACCATCACATTTAAAGGTAAACAAAACAAATACTTACAAATTCAAGTAAACTCATACATGCTCCCAAATTAAATACACATGGACCTGTACACCATCTCATAAATACCTGTAAGAGTGAGTACAGTAAGAGTTAAGTTTTTTCCACGTTGACTACTCTCTCAGTTGTAAATGTTTCCACCCAGACATCATTAACAATAACATTTATGGAAAGTATTTTTTTCTTTTGAGGTAAAGAAAGGCAGCATGCCACATTTAAACATCATGTAGTATCTTCCCAACTGAACCCTGGACACTGTAAAACAATAACTAACGTAAAGATCAATGTTGTGTCCACAACATGACAGAGAGCATACACTGTTACATGCAGCATATACTTCATCCATTAACTAAGAGTTGTAACGTAATATAGTAAACAAAGGCACAAATTCATCTGTTTTTTTCTGCCAGGTTTTGTCTAAAACCACTGTGATCCAGCCGTGCTGATTCACCACAACGAGCAACGCTTTGGCTGGATTCACATGCACAGAGGTTTGGTTGTTTTTCATTTTTCAACCTGCAAAAACAGTCACATTTGCGTAAAACATGACATATTCTGTACAAAAACATCATAACAAAAACATAGCATAAAAGAAAAAAAAACGAAATGCCAACAAAGTAAACATAAAATCATAACTGAACCTGAGCCTTCACAATCTTAAATGAAACTACCAGAAGAAGAACAAACACCAAACTCTACGTGCCAATAAAACTATTAACAGGATAGAAAACCTGTCCAGCAGGAGAGCTGGGAGGCTAGCACCATCACCTGGAGAAGTTACAGTCCAACTTCACTCAGGTTCATCAGGAAGATCTGGTTTTGCTGTCACTCAAACAACCAATCCCTGTTCGTCACATCTCACCACCCCTGGTGAACATTCACACACAGAGGACGCAGAGGAGCCAGAAGAGTGTACAATAACGAAAACCAGACCTACAGTACGCCTGAGACCATGGATGTATGAAAACATCTATCTCACAGTTCTTTTACATTTCATATGAACTTGTGGCGACGTTAGCAGATGTCCAGTTAATTTGAGCATTTGTCACAAAGAAAGTAGAGCAGGCACTGCAAAATCTGTGAGAAGAGATGAGGTGAACTGCTACATCGGGGTGTTACACTGATTAATTTAGCAATCTGTGAATGGAAACATTCAAATTATAATGTAGGAAGACAGAGAGATTTAAGAGAGGCTGTGGAGATCAAAGATGTGATGCCGACCAAGTGGTTTTCATTAACCTGCTTTTAAACATAAAGGCAGCAAAGAGGGGGGGCGGGCCACATGTTGACATGTACTGTGAGATAATAGGATATAAGAGTCAATGGTTAGAGGTTTTACCATACCGTCGTAACTATCCCTTTAAAGTATTAGTCTGGTGATATTCTGTACTTTTCTTTTGCTTTGCTTTCTTTTATTGTCAACAAATCCCATGAAAGGACAAACACCAACAATGAATTGATCCTACAAACAAGAATTATCTGCGCGCATCTTACTGATTCTATTTACTGTTGTCCTAAAACAACCTGCAAACTAAATGTATGTTAATCCGTGACTGAAAATGGTTCCCAACAAAGGGTCTGTTTACTCCTGGTTGAATAACATTTGCTAAAAACTACAGTGCGTAGCTGATTAAGGAAATTACTCAGCATTTTCCAGATGTGAATTGTACAGTAAACAGTATATACGTGACTGATGGTCAAAGTTTTGTCTTCAGCAGGAATGAATTAAGTGCCACAGACACAGTGTTGGTTTTGGTATTTTCGTGCAATTTGTTGACGATAAAAATATACAACCTAATCGTATTCTTTAATATCTCTGGTTTTATGAGGCAAAACACAGACATTCTCGTGTTTTTATTATCTCCATAAACAGTTTCTCAGTTTCCGGTCGAGACAGTTGGCCGCCCGCTCTGAGTCTAGGTTGTTCTTGAGGTTTCTACCTGTTTTTTCCTTTGGCTGTGTCGCTAAGTGTGTGCTCATGGGGGGAATTGGTGGGTCTCTGTAAATGATATGACAGAGTATGATCTAGACCTGCTCTACGTGAAAAGGGCAATGGGATGACTTCTGTTATGAATTGGTGCTATATAAATAGAATTTAAAAAAGTTTTCCCGACGAGCAATTATTCATGATTTATATATGTCAATGATTCACATTGATATCAGCACATAAAATGGAGGATTTTATCCATATTTCCCACCCCTACTTCGACCCACATAAACACCTCTTACTTCACCAGATTTCCTGTCAAATCAAATACAAATATGGTACAGATAATCTAAGCTCAAAAGGTCCACTTGATAATTATTTGGAGCGTTCAGTCTTATCTCATTCGTCTTTAGAGAACCTAAATTTAATCATTCAGCCACATGATAACAAGCGGTTGTGTACGGTGGAAAGACTTTAACCCCTGACTTGGTTCAAGGATGTCCACCTTGATCTTGTTTAATAGTCGATGCTGAGACAGGTTTGGGCTGCTGTTAACAAAGAGCTGATGTTTTCTGTTTATTTATCATTCATTCATCTCTTGCCCAGGGTCCCTGCTGTTTCACCGTTAGGTCTTGTGATCACGCCTGAACCAGCTCTACTGAAGACGACGTTGAGATGCGGCTGAAATCATTAAAAATCTGAAAATCATCACTTTTTTTTTTAAGCTCAGGCTGAAACTAATTTAATTAATGTAATTTTGTCATCTAATATCTTGATTCTTTTTTAATATTCATTGATTACTTAATTTATTCATCGCTTGATCGTTTCGGCACCATGTTGAGTTCAGACTCTCTTCACCGTATATTGTTTCTCAAAGGTCAGGCATGATGAACAAACATCAAGTCTCAGCCCCGCCTGTTGAAAAAGTTTACAAAATGATCACAAAATAGTGACTCTACACGAGAAACTGCTTCTCAGCTGCTGGGCTATCAGTGCAGTGCTTGTGTATTTGACCTGCTGAGCTGTTTAAAGTCATGTGATCTGTAGGCACAAGACACAGGGTGTGTACGGTTGGACGATATGGATGGATTACAATAACTGTAATGATCGTCACCAGGCCATCTGAGATTGGTCCACCAAGTTGGACTGTTTAACTGGAGTTGTTATTTGCTATATAACTCTCACGTGTTTCAGAAACCGTTCAAAAAAAAAATAAAAAAAAAAAGAAAAATAAAAAAGGGTCATTTGAATTTAGAAAACAAATCGTCACTACACACAAGGAAAATTCCAACTATACAGTTACAATGATAAACATATATTGCCCAGTCCCAAGCGTGTGAAAACCAGACTTAGAAGGATTACCATGTAACCCAGTATAAATGACCCCAGTTACAGCTGTTCTACAGCGGCAGGATGTAGTTGGAGTTGGCCAGTTTGCGTTCCTGTGCGGCAGGAACAGTCTCTCTGTGACGCAGAGGTCTGTGGCAGTCAGGGTCCTGAAGGGGAGGGTAGTGCTGTCTGTAACACAGCCAGGCGAAGGTAAGGCCCAGCAGAGAGCCCACTAGTACGTCTGAATGAAGGAGAGAGAAGACAACACACACACACACACACACACACACACACACACACACGATGAGGAGTGTGATTCCACATCTTCACATGAATGCTTTCTTACATCTTCTGCTAAAATATAAAACATATTTTGGGAGAAGATTAACCCTAAGAGAGATTTTAGGTTATGTTAAGTAGCTGGGGTGGCGATGGAGTAGCGGATAAGACACGTGCCTTAGGTGTGGAAGACCTGGGTTTGATTCCACCTGCGACACATCCACCATTGTGTTTCTGAGCTTTGGACAATCAAAGTAACTGGCTGTTTCAGGCCTAGTTTTAACCATTTAATGCAGCAGTAATCATTCCAGTTTGGTGAGATAAAAATACTTGTTGAACATGTGCGCATATTAAAACACGAAAACTAAAATGCTAATAAAGGGGGGAGGCTGGGGAGGCGGAGGGAGTTAAATTCCTGACAGCAGGCAGCAGAGTAGCAGGGAAGATGAATGAACACCAAATGTTTATATGGACCAGCTTTTGAGAGAGATATATGTCGTAGGCATACATGACTGGAGGAGGAACATGACTATCGTGATTTCGGTGCCTGCCTGAACTACCAGCGAGGCTCCATAAATCTAAGAACAAGTTTCCTTGTGTGATCTCTCTTTATTTATTTTGTTAGAAATAATGCTGCATTCACGTGCTCCTCAGATGGTCCCTTTTCCAGAGTTGTGAAGTTGTTCTGACTTCTGGACACTACTACAAAGATGAGCTGAACTGTCATTATCAGTATCATCCAAGTATGCTGAGACAGTTTGAAGCTTTCTATTACAAAGTGATTTTTGTCCCAGAGTTGTTACTGCAGTACATTACCTGAAACCACTAAAATATTGCTTATGCTGCAAATAATTTTATTTATTTTTTAATTTTATTTATAACTTTATTATTAATCCAGGTCACTTCGCATGGACAGCAAACTAACCGTTATAACCTAACTATTCAATTAAATAATTAGAAGACCTAACTGTATAAAACATACACCATTTTACTAGACAGATATGTATTGCAACAAAGTGATTTCTGACATTAAAGTAAAGCAAAAAAATGGATATATCTGGAGGTTTCTCCCAATCTACAGCTGATATATGAATCATCTGCCTGCAACAGTGAAAGAAAACTGCTGTACAGGTTGTTGTAAGTCAACTTAAGCAAATAACAACTCTTAAATCATCATATGTCTTTGATCAACATGTACACAGCTCCCTTGTCAACTTAAAATGCTGTTCTTTAACTACTGATTGGCTAGGGCAAAATACCCCTCCCCAAAACAGAAACCGGGTAACATTAACGTGACATCGGATTAGTGAAAGAAAATGGCAATTCAGCCGTTCCTTCCTCCCGCCGTCCATGCAGGCTAGGTTAATTGGTGACCCTAAATTGTCCTTAGGTGTGAGCGTGAGTGGTTGGTTGTCTGTCTATGTGTGGCCCTGCGATGGACTGGCGACCTGTCCAGGGTGTACCCCGCCTTTCGCTCAATGTCAGCTGGGATTGGCTCCAGCCCCCCGCAACCCTGTACGCAGGATAAGCGTTTGACGATGGATGGATATCAGACTAGGCCGGCAAGTCAGTTGTGTTGATATTTTCACACATCCTCCTTCACTGCGTCTCTCTAAGCCACCTTCTGCTGTTGGTCACCAATGTCATGTAAATGGTTATGTTGCTGTGCCATTCTGAGCATTTCTGGGACTCTGACCTTGCCAGTGGTGTTTGTAGTCGCAGGTTCTGGAGAGGGCAATCACTGTCGCGACGAGTAAAGGGATGAGGAAGGCACACAGCCGCCACGCTCTGCCTTGGCCCACTGGACTAAAGCAGCGCAGCTTTCCTGCGACGTACAGCGCTGTGAAACCCAAACCTGCGAAGGCAACTGGGACCAAAGAGAAAGGATTGAAAGGGTGATCAGAGACAGAAAGAACTCAAAGAGAAAACAAGAAAAAGAGGAGGAAGGGCAGGGATCAGAGAGGGAGCGAAGCCTGTTGTGGGATACTCTCTTGCTTACACAACAAAATAAGAGCCTGGAGGCTAAAATACACGTACATACATCTATTTTCAGATATATCTTATGCCCTCCTGCCCCACTATGTGCATTTGTTGTTTTCCTTGTTGCCTGCTGATGAAAATGTACCAGCCACTGAGGGGTAATCGACCATAAAAGGCCCTTACAGGAAGAGTGTCCGCTGGGAAAACTCTTCCTGCCCTCCATGATGACGTCTGGGTCCCCACTGCAGCGCAACTCCAGGTTCATCTGACCATCTGGGAAACAGCGATAGAAGAAGTCTGGCCGTGGCCTGAGGCAGGGGACGAACAAACAGAGGACAGATTTAGGCTTTTAGCCGCTATAATGCTGGGTAACATTATCATCCGCTATGTTGTGTACAATGTTTACCTGCCAACAACAAGTTTGATGACATTGGTGAAAACTCCGTTCAGCACCAGAGTCAAAGTCACAGCTGGATGACAGAGGGAAACAACAGAAAACACTATAACTATAAAAAAGAAACTAGGTCACATTTTTGTTTTAAATCAGAAAATAAACAAACGTTTGTGTGCAGCTTTCTTACCCAGCGAGGCCTCCTTCAGATCCCCTCGCTCCGACTTCTTCAGGAAGGTGAAAGCCAGGATTACAATCAGCGGAGTGAAAACCGCCACACTCTGACAGAGACAAAAAAACAAAAACAAAGAGGA
Source organism: Micropterus dolomieu (assembly GCF_021292245.1). Lineage (NCBI taxonomy): Eukaryota > Metazoa > Chordata > Actinopteri > Centrarchiformes > Centrarchidae > Micropterus > Micropterus dolomieu. The sequence continues at coordinate 16,017,371 of NC_060170.1, forward strand.
GAGAGTTTAAAGCCAAATGAATGTCTGTCTGTAAGCATGTACGTATGTGAGCAGTGAACAGTGAGCCAGGTTCAGGTGTGATGAAGACGTTTCAGAGACTGATGAAGGCTTAACATATCACAGTTTATTGAGCCCGGCCGAGGAGATTCAGTGCCAGCATACAACTTGTGAACACGTCAAATGCCAACACCAAATCTGAAGGAGAACATCTTTTGGTCCCTTTTATGTTTCTGTCTTCCCCCTAGTGCCTGTTGGTTATTAGGTATTAGGTCGTCTTTAGCTGGCTTTAACCTAGAACAACAAATCTATCTGATGTTTAGACTCCAAATGCCACATTATTTTTGAATCTATTACTGTCCATGAGTTGTACTCTAATCTGTGGAACCAGTAAGTTCTTGTAAACATTCATCTGGACTCAACCTTGTAAGATTCCCAGAGAACACTGATATCTGCTAGCCTGATCTACTGTCTCTACCTTATCAGTCCAACTGTTGTCTCTCTAAGAAGGACAGTTACACGAGAGAAATAACTAGAGCTGGAAGGTCAGTGAACACTTGTGGGGTCAGCTAATGACTCCAAGATAGACCTGTCTTAGCTTTCCCTGTTACATCAATTAAGCCCCCAAAGAAATATCTTTAACAATATTGTGCTTTCACTAAAAGGGACTATGCCAGTGTTTGTTTCAGACAACTAAAACTTTAAAACTCTATCAATATAACACACTAGTTTATATAGACTTTTCAGGCAGCCACTGGTTACTTGCAGAGACTTGCGTGTTTGAGAAAGATAAAAGCTAGGGCAGTACTGTTAGCATTTACTTTTTCTTACATCTCTGCCAAAGTTATGTTCTTGTATTTGAAAAATCTGCAGTGACACAGAAGTTTGACAAAAATAAAAGACAAGATATTCACTGTGGTAGATACACCTTATCTGGAGCGACCGCCATGTCTCTGCAAATTGATTTTCAAACTGTAATGAAAGCAGTGGTTGTGTGAAAGGTAGGAGATTAATCAAAAAACATATGGTATAATTTGGAGAACGGTTGTCAAAGTGAAGTAAATGAGATTAATGTGCTAAAAATAAACACTGGTATGGTCCTGAAGTTAGAAACTCAGCTGCGGGATCTATTATGTTCCATTTGAATTCAGGCGTGCAAACATATAACTTACAAACATAAGAGAGGTGGGTACGTGGTCTCTCTCCACACGATGGAATTTATACAACCACATCTCCTCTGGCTGGATCTCACGGTAGAAAGGTGGAAGCTGCTCCGTCACACTGCACAACCACAAGAAGAGCGATGTTTCTGCTTCTTTTGCTCACCATTAAAACAATGCCAGGCCTTTGAAATATGGATCCGTAAGTCAATCATGTAAGCAGGACATACTTACAGGAACACGACCAACAGCGCTATCCGGATGGAAATTTCCGACAGGAAACCACGAAGCAGCCTCCTCTTCATTTTTTGTCTTGGGGTGGACTTCAGTCAACAGCAAACATCATCTCTCCACTTTCATTTGACTTAACTGGGCCTAGAAAATAAACGGGGAGCTGAGTTTTAGTTTGTGCCATTATTTTGGGTGTTGGAAAGGAAAAATAAAGTATTATCTAATAAGGTGCAAAGCCTTTATTTCATTGGTTAGAGATGCTGTGGGTGTGCGAGTGGAAAAACAGTAAATCTAATCAGGATATACTTCACTTACATGTTGACACATTAATTAAACAACACAAATGTCTCTGTAATGCTGATGGATTATCTGATGGTAAAGAATAAACTGCCTCTGAAACAGCATTCTGCGCTCATCTCAGCAGCTCAATCAGTCGCTTCTCAGTTTGAGGACAACAAACGTCCAAAGGGGGGAAAAGGGACTGCAGCACTCTGATGTATTTGCGGTCATTAATTGTGCAAACAGACTAAAGTTTTAACACTACTGCCTGATAAGAATTGTTTTTAGAACTGTGTGAGAAAGAAACAACTGAATGGGAGCCAGTTACCTGTATAGCCTGATGGACACTTGATACCAATATTGATATTTGAGAGTTTAAACTGTTTTACTTTTGATAGGGATCCAGTTAATTTGGTTATTAAAGAATTGTGGCCAAAATATGCACTGAGTGGGACATGTTGCCATTGACGAATAAACTTTGGTGGGGTACTTAATAAACTGTGTAACAGAAACAGTTTGTACCTGAAACACATTTTGGTTCTCTGTATTGAAATGACTTATTACTTATCGACTGAAATAAACACCAATACTGATACTGAAAACTGACTATTTCCTCCTAACAAATGGGGAAAATCTTCTGTTTTCTCCAATGTATCTCCACCCATTTTACTCAGAGTAACCCCTAAAACCTGTTACAAAGGCCAACATGTTACACCTGTGCATTTCACTTCAATTAGAAGCTGTTATTTAATTGGATGTTACATTAAGCCTGATTTGTTATAATAACAATATTAAACGCAAGGCTTGCCAGCCTCTGTCAATACACAGAACAATACGAGACAAACAAGCTGACATTAATTGTCTGTGTTGTAGAAACAAGATGAAAATGCTAAGCTAGTTAGCAACATCTGTCAAATCAGACATCTGGCCCATTTCCGTGTTGTCAAACAGGGAATCACAGGAGCGTTACTCACCTTAAACAGGTCGTTTTTCTATCTCTTTATCCTCATATTAAACTGTGCCCTTCTAAGCAATCAGCTCTCCACATTTCCTATTTCTGCCGACGGTGGAAGTCGTGTATTTGAGGAGAGAAACGGGGATTGCCACAGAGGAGATGAGCGCTGCGTGAAGCTATCGGACACACCATCGCTACGTCCGGTTCAGGATTTCAAAATAAAATGATGTATTTCTATCGATTTCAATGTACATCCCCAAAAACAACCCGTGGACTGAATTACACACTTTTGACAATGTAGTCCATATGAACATGTGCAGAAAAACTAAGTTACAGGCTCATTTGGTAAAACAAAGAGAGAAGAGAGAAAAGAAAAAAATACTTAATGTAACTCTTGCAGTTTTTCACCTGCACAGTGTGCTTGTATGTCTGTTGTGTGATATGCACTTTGTATACATCTTGAATTTTGATTATTTTGTCATATTTGTTCATTAATACTAGAAATTCAGTGAAAAATCTAATAATAATGGCAATTATTATTGCCATTATTATTTGGCATAATCAATTTTAAATTTGTAGTATTGTATTTAATTATTTATAATTTTAATTGTACTAGTTAGGTCCTATAGGTTAAATGAGCTAGCCGTTTGACCATAGGGGTTTCATGGTATAAGATGATTTCATATATTTTTCAGTCTGGTGGTCTAACTGGTAAGTATCTACTGGGGTCACGCCCACTGTTCCAATTCATGATGATTTAGTGTGTGAGTTGGATAATTTGGGAGCTCTTACTGCTTTACAAACCGGAAATGGTCGCGCAGATGATTTTATCTCCTTGATAAGTGGATGCGAGAGGCCACGTCACCGCACAAATAATTTAATTTAGAGGTTAAATCAGTGACGTTTGCATCAAATCAATTAAACTTTCAATCGATTCAATTTAAATTGTATTTCAAGGTAGTTAATGTTTTTGTGACTGGTAAAAATCTGGCCATTATAACCACTTAATCAAGAACAGTCTATCTCCATCTGGTTCACTATGTTTTCACCAAATCACATACAGTGACAGCGTTTCACTGAGACAGAGTACAGCTTTATTAAAGTCAAACTTCAGGCATGTCTGAACTCCTCAAACTCAACTTTGAATGAAAAAGGACAGAATCAATATTCTCAAATAAAAAGACAGTCATGTACAAAAAGAGTGTCGTCTCAACAGTCACACACATTTAGAAGCAGAGTTGTACAGGCAAAAAGAGCACGCCACAGTAACATGAGTCTATGCAAGTTCAATGCAAACTATTTACAGGTTCCTCAACAATATGCAGTAACACAGGTTGAACAGTAATCAACATGGTATTTTGTGTTCATCCACGTTTTAATTGAAGCAACACCAAGAGAGATAGATAAGACCCCAGTTAGAGTTACTGTAATTTTTCTACAAGTAAAAAGAGATGAGTGCGTATGTAGGTGAATACATTTTTTTATTCCAACACTATTTCTCCTCTGACAGCATGTCAATTAACAACTTAATAACAGTCAGCAACATCTCACAAAAAACGAAAAGACATCAGTGAACTGAAACATCCCCTTTGACAAACAAGAGGGAGTCCATCCTAAATTTAAGTGTATGTGAAAAATATTAATAATTAGCTAATACCTGGACACACACACACACACACACACACAAAAAAAAATCCTCGTCAGGCGTATTTAAGGGTCACTTAAAAGAGAACAAACATGCTGTCTCTTAAAAACAAAATGCGGGCACTATAATGAGAATAAACAAAACATACACATCAGACAGAATTTTACTGAAATGAAACGATGCATGCTGGGACACTTGAATTAGGCATATGTAATACTGCGGCTGTATCAGCTGAGAAGGGCAGGAGGGGACAAACTGGCACAAAGTAATTCATGATCATGCAATTGGCAGGTGCAAAGAAATAAAGGCTGTTCAGATTTGCACAATCTCTGTGCAACACGGAAAAATAAAAAGGAACACAAATAAAAACAAAACGTTGGCATTAAAATCAGGCATTTTAAGACTCTCCAACTGATCACAGAAGTGGATTAAACCAGTGTCTGATGTTGGAAGCATGCACTTCAGCTGAAAAAAGTCCCCTTGAAAAAAAGGCTTCAAGACCAGTTTTATAATCACAAGTCATCATTCAGTCATGGAGTCAAGGATGCCTGTGGTCTCATAATCACACATGTATGCATCTCCTGTGTTAAAAAAATAAAAATACATTGATGAATAAATAAAAAGTTCAAGTTTAGACACACAGACCATTTGAGTATGTAAGTGAAAGTGCCTTAATGATGCACCTACCTGATACTAAAGTGGCCAAACAACCTATGCAACAGAAATGCATCTCTGAAAAGCGAAGACAAATTCGGGAGCCAGGAAACCAGCAAGATTAGGTTTTGTTTTTTCTCTCTCAGGAATCTGCCAGATTTAGTGGAAGGTAGCCTTCCTAAAAAGTAATGACAGAAAGAAAAAAAAAAAAAAAGGAGCTGCTGAATGCAGAAAATGTACGTTTGTGCACAAATACAGTCATTTTCAAACCCGTTTCTGCGTTCTTTACCCAATTAAGTCCCTGTGTTTTGTATGTGTGTGCATACATTTAGCATATTAAAGCCCCCCTCCACTCAAAAACGGGTTTTGGTCGTTACTTCCGTGTTTGACCTTCACTGTGCACTTGATATATTGATATATTGTATCGTGGTTCAATATGCATCTTACACAAACGTGAGGTGAAAACTTTAAACCTCCAGCGCACACACACAAACTGAGAATGGACTTTTCAGTGAACAAAGAGACATCTCGTGTCCAGCAGTTAAATTTTGGAAGTGAACAATATTTGCACATTGAATTTTAATACTTTTTTGTAGAAACACCTCAGATATCAGACATTATTTTTCCAAGCAGAGTATTTTTCTTAATACATGTCTGAACTTTTCTGCATTCACTGACTCCGCTTCTGTTTTTCCTTTCTTTAGTCTTCTTTGTGATTTACACTCAGCTGCCAGTTTATTAGGTACACCTAGCTAAAACTGATGCCGTCTCATGCAACAGTCCGGCCGTTACTCCCCCCTCCATGAAGGTTACAATGTTCAGTTTTTATTGAATTTAGAGAGGTGTTGATTCAACTGTGTGGTCATTTTGGAGGATGCAGTTTGTGGTGCTGCTGAATTGTATTGACACACCTGTCAATATAACACATATTGGATATTTTTTGTCCAAACCCACTACAGTTCGAGTGCATCCTCCAAAATCATCATACAGTTAAATTAACACCTCTAAAACAGTTTCAATATAAAACTTAACATTATAACCTTCATGAAGTGAGGAGTTATTGCATTAGTTTGAGGTAAGTGTACCTAATAAACTGGCAGCTGTGTATCTACTTTACGCTTTCCCTAATGAATGATGAAAATGATTTTGAAACATTGGCACCATTTCACCCTCTGACTTGACTTTTACAACCGGAGGCTTGAAAAAAAAAAAAAAAAAAAAAAAAAAAAAAAGGTCAGAAAACAAACAAGTCACATAACCGGGGTAGAATCACAAGCAAAAAGCTGAGGAATGATTACAGATAAACCTCCTGTGATGATCACTTGAGTCCAGGCTAAATGGGGAAAAAAGAAATAAAGCACAAAAACTGCTCTGAAACTGAAACTTTACATTCCTATATTGAACTGCTTCACACTGCGTTACACCAATTACAGTGAGTCACGATACAGGTCAATGAACAGCGGCTGTTACCAAATGTGGAATCATTACACCAAATGTTAAAAAACAAATAAACAAATGTATGCAATGACTAGATACAGATATATCATGTAAAACTCCCCATGTTTTTTAAATAGTCTATTTCACTTACACTGTGGTGGAGTGGGAGACAAATTACTGCACTGGTGTTTTGAAAAAGAAATTTGTATAAAATGTGGTGCAATAAATACAAAAGAATTTGGATTTGACAGATGAGCGATTAAAAACACTGTACAGAAGTTTGTTTTTGTACATTATACTGGACTGGACTGTTGTTATACCATTACGTCTTTATTTGAAGTCCAGCCTTGAAGATGTCCAGGTGGAAAATGAAGCAGTGCCTCTTGAGGACACTGAGGACTTTTTTGTACGAAGCCAGGCTGGCAGTCATTCCTACTTGTGCCAAAACAAACAAAAAAAACCAAACAAATAAAAACAGCATTTAGGCAACTCAAACCACGCCCTGTACCCGCCACGTTTCTGACCAATAGGGAAGGGGGGGAAAGAAGTTACAACACAGTTTTCCGACATTACTACAAGAAGAAGAGGTATCCATTTTGAAACACTTGTCTTACGTTCTTTTAATATACATTTCTGTATATGTATCACCTAGCTAAAATGTGTAGTGACAAGCTGTGTAAAAGTGCTTTTCAGAAAAGTCTGGCAAAACAAAACAAAAAAACTGAAAGAAAAACAAAAAACAAGCATCAAAGCGGTCACAGTACACAACGTTACTGAAATGGACTGCGTCTGGGCAGTAATTACTACAGCCAGAATCAAACTTAAGGCTGATCAACAATACTTTAAGACAGCACCAGTGGTCAAAAGCTGAGCCCCTCCGTTCTAACAATACAAATAACAGTAACTGCTCAGAGGAAATGGGGGAACAGAACTTCATTGAAAAAAAAGAAAATTAAAAAAAAAAAGATCTGTCTTGTTTTAAAAAAAAGCATTTTCTTTCTTCCAGGAACAACCAGAGAGGCAAGGCTACGTCCCTCCTGATCTTTAAGTACTTATTACAATATTATGAGCCAATTATGTACAAGATGGCGAGTGAGACTGGCAATATGAAAATCACAAGTACTTCTGTAATGTCATACCATTACACTATATACCATTATATTTCACCTTAATAGGACTATTTTCACAAGGAGGTCTGCGTAATGCTTAACACCTAAACAAACAAACATAATACACCACTCGCCAAGATGAAGTGAGAGAATCTGTCTGTAAACATTAACAAACATAGATACTGTATATAATTATATTCATCTTTACCCATAAGTATATTAAAACCATGTCTAAGGAAGGTTGGAATGTAGTGTGGTCCTGAAAGAAATTGCACAAAATCGGTCACCCCCCGCCCCCTCCCTTCCTTCCTTTCCTCCAAGAAGAAGAAGAGATAAATACAATGACAGATCACGTCTGGGAGTGGTGATCGGCTGCGGAGGAGGACAAAAGGCTGGCTCATCTCCGTGCAGCCATCCTGTGTGTGTTGAAATGCCAACCACAGCTTACAGCAGGTAAACAAGGAAAGGAGCAGTGTGGTGGTGATGGAGAGGTTCAGCTTTTCATCTCCTCCTCCTCCTCCTCCTCCTCCTCCTCTCTACCTCTCCCTCCACCTCACTCGTCGAGTACTTCAAAATGTCGGTAACTGACGACGTGACAACACTTAAAATTTTTAGAGCTGTAAAAAGACCAAAAGAAACATAATGAGGTGGTGGTCTGAGCCCCTCCGGTGGGCGCAGGCGAGCTGTAGAGAGCGTTAGTGGTGTTTTATGGCAAGAGAGGAGGGAAAATGAAGCCTGGACACTTCCCTCTCCGACACTCCAGTTGCTCTGCTCTCGCCGCAAACAGCATCGAGGTGTTCGTCTGTGTGTCTCGTCTCTGAACAGGGGCCATTGCACTCGTCAAAAAAAAGCACTGTATTCCCTTTCGTAGTGCGCTGCTTCAGAGCAGAGGTGGATCGGAGCCCAGGAGGCCAACAGGAGCGCACTTTACGGGGGAATGAGGTATTGAGGGAGCTGCGGTGTCACTCTGAGACCGGCTCCGGCTCCTCTTTGACCCTGACGGGGCTCAGAGTGGAGCGTTGCGACTGGGACGAGCTGGAATCCAGGGGACTGGCGGGGTTGTGACTGGAGCAACAGGGGCGGCCTTCGAGGGAGGAGGAGGTGAGCGCCCCCGCCTCGTGATCACGGCAGAACGAGCGAGGGCAGAAGTCACAGAGAGACGAGGCCGGGGCGCCGCAAACGCTGCAGTCGTGCCAGGGACATTCCCAACGTCCTGCAGACAGACAGGGAGGTCATTATGGAGAAAGTGCAGTGGTTTCAAACCTACTAAAGGGTCTCAAGATAAATCTCAGGGTTCATTTTGACACAGTCAAAATGATTTAATCACACTTGCCTACCGTTCTGTGAATGGCTCAGGCCCATCCTACATCAACCTTTATTGTCTGTCCCAAAGCAGTGACGGAAATTCTCCCTCGACAAGGCTCATTAAAGACACGCGTTTAAAACATGCAAAACAGCAGCTGTACAGTGTCGAAACCATACACCCCAGCCCGTTTGTTACGTTTCGCTACAGCCAATCAGCTTGCTACTTCCTCACTATCAGGGGGGCACAGCTACCGCTCAACAAAATCACCACCTGGCTCCACAATGGTGGAGGGAGCTCCTCATCAGCATCAGGACAGCAGAAACTCTGGACATCTTCTGTCGCAGACTGAAAACTCCTGCATCTGGGTCCTCCTGGTTTCTAAACGCAGGACTTGAAGCGGTTCAGCATATTTGACGTACTTGCATGATGCTTGCAATTTTTGGATTGTATCCGAATGGTTGAAACGCACATATTGTAAGTCGCTTTGGATAGAAGCGTCAGCTAAATAAATGTAATCTAATCATACGATGATGCCAACAATGCCAATTATGTGCAAACCCTCTTTAAAAGCTGTTAAAAAGACATATTTTCTCATGTACCTCAAGTGGTGTGTGTGACCATGGAGACAGTTTTGGTTTTATATGTTCTGCTTTTTATAATATGAACAGAATTTTGTTTGTGGTCGTCAAACCGCTGAAAAATTCCAAATGACAGAAATGTGTATTTCTAGGAACAATGTTCCCATAACTTTTGACAGACATCACAACACAGACTTCGCTGTTAACTATTTTAATAGGCACTATTTCTTTCGGGCAACATGTTAGACATGTGCAACCAGTGACTTAAAACCATGAATCCCAGGTAGACATTTCCCTCTTTGAGGGGTCACAAACCAAAAAAGATAGATACCCATGGCTTAGGAGTTGACCTGTATTTCTAAAAGGCTGCAGATAGTTTGCTCATCTCATTCAGTGATAAAGAATAAAGACACTTGGAAACAATGCTGTGTTGGTCTGTAATAATACGTTCATATGTCTGCATCATCTGGGAGCATTACAGCAGGTACGCTAGGCTGCTGAAATGTCTGATTTGCAATCAGCAAGATTTCGACATTGTGTCTATAGATTTTAATGGATTCAAACACACACACTTATTTTGTCATTACCGTATGGCGGCTTGGTGAGGTTGAGACACAGCAGGTGGTATGCTTTCGGACAGTCCTTTTTGTCACACATCACCAGCTCCCCTCCCTCTCCGCAGCAAAAACAGAAGTATTCGTGTGTGTGCTTTCCCTCCGGCCGCAGCTTCCGCTTCTTCGGCTTCAGCTTGGCGTTCCTGGCCTTCTCCTCTTTCTCCATCACCACAGCACTCTGGAGGACATTGTAAAAAAAGACGAAACGGTTTCAAACACAGCTCCCAAAGTCAGTCCTGCTCTAGAACTGGATTTACGACGATTGTAAGCGGTAAATGTCCTCACCGTTGGCTGCACCCCTAGGAATCCAGAGCAGTTGTCCGATCCACAGTGACAAGACGTTCTCCTGTTGCCCACACAGTGCAGGTTGTAGTTGAATGTCAGCTCTGTGTCTGCAGGAACACCAGGAGCACCAGTCACGTCACAGTGCATCATCTAGCTTCCCCTGAGTGCATGTACTGTACACGTAGGAATATAAGAGAATGTTTCCAAACTCACCAGCCTCGATATCACAGAGGGCGAAGAGTCCGATGCGAACATCTCCGTTTACCGTCCACTTCTGGGTTTCACAGTTTGGGCTGCAGCTGTGGTTCATAAACCGAGACGAGTTTCCTTTTGGGCCGGCGTCTATCACACGATCCTAAAAAGAAAGACGGATATAAAGAGGACAGTCTTTAAAGAAATGCTTGGTGGAGGTCTCTCCTCTGAACGATGTTTATCAGTGTCACTGATGTTACCTTGGTGAGGGTGAGCATGTAGAAGTTGGTCACATGATTTTCATGGGCGCGTTTGATTCGCTGCTGGCATTCCTCTGAGTCTATGACCTCTCCCACATACTCTGTCACAAAGTCGCCCTGGTGGAAACAACACACAACACATTTTTACAGGGTTTTAGGCCTTACTCAAAATGACTAATTGAGAGACGGGCGGGAGTCAATGTCAAGTACGAATCAACAGGTTTCAGGTTTTATAAAGTTTTTTCTGCTTGGAAGATGCTCCCCACCAATGTCAGACACAACAACAGTAGCTTTTCATTTTAATTTTTAAAAAAGTGTTGAATCTCACATAGATGTTATTGTGGTTTGTGTTGTTTTGGATTGTTTTTGCTTTCCTTTTGTTGCTGTGTATTTTGACTATTTTCCATTGTAGTCAACTATTGTTTCATATGTAGAGTCATTTCACTTATTTTCTAATCGTTATGTTTGCCTTGTTTCGTCTTGTTTTGTTTTTATTGATTCGGTTTACATTACATTTATTCATTTAGCTGACGCTTTTATCCAAAGTAACTTACAATTGCTATATATGTCTGAGGTCGCACGCCTCTGGAGCAACTAAGGGTTAGGGTTGGATGAGGTCTACAAAATTTCCATCAGACGATGTCTACATTGAAACATCGGGATGGACGATGACATCGGGGGCGTCGTACGTGCATGTGTTCACTCGCACAGACTTCACCTGGTTAAAAAATTGGTAGCCTATAATGTTACAAGTCACAGTGGATATTTTACAAGCACGGACCAGGTAAAGCGGCATTGAACACACAGGGTACAGATGTTGGTTTTGGTTGTTTGATAGGCTGCGTCAATAACGAGCCCACAAGCGGCTCACCTGCTGAGAGAGATGGAGAGCGTTTACCTGAGGTGTGTCTGAGTGTGGGGAGAAGAGAATTCCCAGGAATGTACAATCACGATACTTGGCCATCGCCAATTGCTATCGGCCCAACTCTACTAGGGGTTAAGTGTCTTTCTCATGGACACATTGGTGGACGCGTCACAGTGGCCCAGTAACCCAGGTCTCTCACACCAAAGGCATGCGTTTTATCCACTGCTCCATCACCCCACATTTTAAATTGTTCTCATTGACATTTGATCTCTTTCACACAGGGTCAAATCTGAAATTGTAACTATCCTGGTGATACCTGACTGCTTTGAATTTCCATCAAAACTACTGTCACAGGGCCAATGACAAGTGTTCTGCTTTCAAACTGTCACTTAGTAAAAAGAGAGTCCTCCATTCAAAAACATAAAATTTTTTTGACATACTATTTAAATTATTATTTAAATTATTTATATTTAAAGCAGGTTAAGACAACAGCTTGACAGTTAAGCTATTCATGATTAAAGATCGGTTTGGTTTAGGGCTGAATGATTAACTTCATTTGCGACGTGATAAAATGAGATTTTCTTATCGCAAAGGCTGCGATTACACTCTGGTCACATGACACCCAAGAGTAAAGCACTCTGCAGAAGAAGCATGAAATTTGCACGTTACGCTGTACCTTGACTTCTTGTTGTACAGTGGCCGTAAGCTTGACAGAAGCTGACACAACAGAAACTTTAGTGCCACACAGAGAATGAAAGTAGCACCTGCCACCCGGGGGGTGGTGGTGGGTGAAATTGTCGGGCCATCCGCCGCTTTGACAGACAGTAAAAATGCACAACAGAAAGACACGTGTAGTAAGGTAAACATATTGTGGCGATCGGCGCCTGCGTCACACACACAGCCACCTGTCAGCTCAGGAAATATCTGTGAAATGGCATTTCAAACGAAACTCACAAGTCCGAAAGAGGCCTGGTCTGCCTCGAGTTACAGCCTTGTTACAGCCAGTGCGCTGCTTACTAGCATTGGAGGCTGTGGAACCCAATTCCCAACTCCTAGGAGATTTGGACGTATTAATTGGTGGTTGAACTGTGTTTGTTTTTTTTTTTAAATTGAGCACTTCCTGTATAACACACTGTGGTGAACTTAGTTTTTCTTGCCGTCTGTAGGTAGGCCTACCTGATGATATTATATCATATTATTTAATGCCATGACTTGACTCAAATTATCTTTCTCAAATTATTAAAATTAGATTTCTTCTCCACCATTGCTCATAATAAAAATTCATGCATCACCTAATTTCATCATAACACAGGCCTGACCAACAAGAAAGAACAGTGTATGTTTGTATATCTATCTAATATTGTGTTGGTCAGACTATACACTGGTTTACTGCTTGTCCGTTTTGAATAATACAGAAGGTGAAGAGCTTAAAAATGAATCACATATTAAATGCGAAATTGGTTAAAAAAAAACCTAATTGTTTTCCAAAACCGTTCACTGTTATTAATTTGTATTTATTTCATCATAAATGTGAACCAAACTAGGGCTGAAGTGTTGGGTGAAAGGACTGGACATCAAGCTCAACACCCACCTTTCTGAGGGCCTGGTTGGTCCTGAGGCCCCAGCCACGACCGTCTGTCTTTATTACTTCTGTCTCCGCATACAGCCGCTTGGAGAAACACTGGTTCTCGCAGCCTTCTCCTGCAGGACACACCTGACAACAACAACATAAAGAAGGTAAGAAGTCAAGAGGTGTGATTTCTCATGACTGTCTCACCGGTTTTATTGTTCAAGCAATGAGCAAAGCAAATGGTAACAAACATGCACACAGACCTGTGGATGACACTCGTACTGCAGCATGCGGTTGAGACACTGCGAGTGGAGGCTGCAAGGATGCTCATCTGTTGGTCTGCAGTTGCATCGTGGGATTTCGGACAAGTCAGCTACGTGCACCTGCACTTTCCCCACTGGTTTGTTGGACTGATACAACAAAACAAAACACCAATAGAATAAGTAAAAACACTGAAGACTTTTTGAATATAACTTAACGAATAAAATGTTTGGGTTATTTATATTAAGTGAGATATTAAAACAACATTACCTTGATGAATTTGTAAGGCGGAGGTTTGCGAGAGTTGCGTTCCTGCTCTAGAGCCTCCCTGCTCTCCCTCTGTGCCTTAAGCTCCTGAAACCGCCTGGCTGCTTCTTCCAGAGCTAAAACACACCAACAATATGTCAGAAATAATCCTTCCTACAGCTTTAAAAGGCCAAAAACTGGGACAAACTTTCTATGAAGAAATTACCTTTCTTGAAGGTTTTGTTGATGTTGATCTGACCCGTGACAAAGTTCTTGTCATTCTCCACGTAGGGAAAGACGCGGCCCTGGTTGATCCAGTAGTAGTCGTGGGAGCCAAAGAAGAAGACAGGGAAGTCCCCAATATCGTGGCGAAGGCTCTGAATGTTTGATGGCACCAAGCGAGGGTTGCAGATCTCCGCTGGCCACCACCTGCAAGGGAATGGGACAGGGACATTGTTCAATGACAAGAAGAAGAGGGAGTAGAAGAGAGTGGTAACAAAAAAATAACCTGCACCAAACTTTTCAAAAATGTACTTTGCTTAAACTTGTGAATAACAATATTTTGAGAATTTATTCCTGGCTACAAAAATTGTTTTTCTTGAGCTCCTACAGGATCATAGATGAAAGTTCATGTTTGTTGACTTACATGTTTGGCCAGTAGTAAAATGTTTTTTGGCATATAATCATTAAAGAGATGGTTTGTGTCCCATTTCCACATCTTAATCTAGTACCATGCCAGCAGACTATAAACTGCAGCATGAATATTAAAAGAGCATCGCTCACAGTCAGCGTGAGACAGGAAAACACCAATGCTCAATGATACCTGCAGCTATAATATCACATCCTGTTTCAGTGCAAGGTGCAAAGCAGCTCTGTTGCACTGAAATTAAAAGGATAAGACTGGTGATATATTAATTATTGTTGATAATGTCAACTGATACTATGAAAAGACAGTACAGTAAAAACAGTACATCAGTCTGTCCCCAGCCTTTCATAGGTTTTCAGCCCAGTGGTCCGACTGAAGGCATTCATCTTTAAAAATAAATCCTTTCCTAAAACAGCTGGGCATTGTCACATTAGCAAAAGTTACTCAAACAAGAGTAAATAGTGCATTTGTATTTTCAGCTGCAGATTGATACAAATCTGGTGCAGTAGAGTGTATTTACAGCAGCAGGAGGGTGTAAATGTAGGACACTTGTGACTAATTGATGTGTTTTTAATAGTTAGACAATAATGGAGGCCTGTGGCACAGAGGAATCCGCTATATCAGAATTATGTTGACATAGGCAATACTTCACTGATCATTTCGGTCTTTTCATGGAAATGTTGGATAACAAAAATATAGATGATCACCAGTCATACCCTTTAAATGTAACCGTACCATAAACTGACAGGGGTCTATAATCAGTGCTCTCTGCGTACCTGTAGTTGCCCAGTTTGACCCAGACAATTTGTTTGTAGTGAGGTTTCTTCCCTGCCCTGCAATCACTGCAGGACCACGCCCCCTCCGGCATCTCCATCTCCAGACACTCGGGGTGGAAGGAAGCTGGGCATGAGTCGCAGCACAGCAACTTGCCTCCTACATTTGTGTGGATGTACACATGTATATGTGTGTGTGTTTGTATGTGTGCGTGTGTGTGTGTGTGCATGCGTTGTGGGAAATTGGTATGCAAAGAGAGGAGGAGTGTATGATTAGGTGATGCACCTTAAAACCTGGACACACTCTGAATCTCATTTGCAGACAAGCCTAAGAAAGGTATAAAGACTACAAAGTCTACAGATAACAAATACAGCAACAAGTCACTGTTTTCCAACATCTAGAAAATACGGTCCTTGTAGGGGAAAACCACATAATAACATCAGGTCCGCAGCCTTTTGCTTCAGTGAAGGCTCCTGTGAGAGCCTTACTGCTTAAAAAAAAAGACTAAAAATGGTTGGAAACCCCTGCATGAAGTTCTCAGGTTGTTTACAACTTATGTTGCAGCAGTTACAGCATGTCTGGCAATCAGATTCAGAGCACTGTACCAAGACCAGTCTATGGGAAATACATGCGGCAGCACTGTGATAAAAATCAGCCAGCAAGTTAACAAGGAATCAGGGTTATACTCCAATAACAAATTATTGGCAAAAAGCAGGCATGCAGTCCTGCCAGTAAAGCAAACTTTTCCCATCACACATATCGCATCCTGCACAGACCACCTTGCATGGAATCATATTTTTTTTCTAATAATATTGCATTTTGATTTCTTTAATGAAGAGAGAGTAATTTCACTGTTCTTGCACTTGAGAACTCACTTTTCTTTACAGTACTCAAATTTAGTCCGGATTGGGATTATATTCCATCCAAGGCAGGTCAAAGCTCAAGAAGATGAGGTGAGCCAACATTTCATCTGAAAATAAAACTTAGTTGCAGTCAGCATAAAAGAGGTAGACGAGGCCTTTCAAATCAAAAACAAGCCCAGAGTGCTGAAGCAGAGAAGCAGGGCGCCTCCAGCAGCGACAAGCTCCACAAACCACAGACTGAACCTGGACTAACCCAGAGCGTCCTGCATCAAGGCATCATACACTAGTTTTAAGTAATGGAGGTTTAATGACAAATTAGGTTTTCCCAGCAGAGAACGTTTGATTCTTCTTTCTAACAACTTTATTGTAGAGAAATATACCCAGATTGAAAACAATTTCACAACGGGCCTCGTGCAAGAACCGCTCATTCAAACAAGTTCATTCTGAAGTGGCACGTACAAGTGATTTAAAGAGAACTCATCGCATTCACCAGTTTTCTTGTACTTGTGCGAACATAATTCACGAGCAGTACACATAGTCTGTCTTCCACACTTGTTTGACTTTCAGAATCATAATGCCTGAATCTGAATATGATGCCGAAATCAACTAAAATAAAATTTACGGAAAGGAAATTTACTGCTGCAGTTTAACATCACCTGCTGAATAATATCCTCTCACCACCTCCTGCCTTAACTCATGGAACAACTATGTTTGAGTGAGATATTTTCGTATCTAACTGCTCGTCAAACCCATCCCTCATTCTTGACCTTGGGAACACATAATTCTGTAATGAAGATTCTTAACTCAAGGTTCACTTTCGATGGGACGTTACATTCGCCATCAGCATAGAAAGCGGTTATTTGACCACCTTTTGTCACGTGACGCAGGTCCTGTATTTGACACCTGGAAGTGGTCCCACCTGCAGAAAAAGACCATGGTCACTAAGTAAGTGAACTTTGAGTTTAGAATATTTATCACAACATTTCTTCTTTATTTTTTTGCCAGTACAGCGCTGCTCTGATGGCGCGTCGCTGGCAGCTGTTTTAATATTTTCTAACTGTCCTCTAATATCACTACTGACACGGCTGTGTGTGTTCTGCTTTTGTCTGCGGACTTCTGACAGCAGGTCTTTTCATATTTGAATGAAAGTTGCCCACACATGACGCAGGACACACAGCCTTATATAGCGATTTGGGTTATCATTATGCTAATGATGATGTAGTGAACAGGTGACACCCATCAGGTTGAAACAGGAAACAAGCCTTTCTCACAGCAGACATTTTAACTTGTCATAGTAGGAAAAGCACAGGCGTAAATAACAACATTAACTCTATTAAGGTGTCCCAGTGAGCTAAATTGAATTTATGCTTCTTATACTTCTCATATGCCCCAAAAAAGTGAGGTTTGGGATAATAATACAAAACTCTTCTTGCATGAGGCCCAATGTTATCTGTTAATGTGTTAGGGAACTTGGCTGAGGTTACTTTTCGCCACTCTGCATTAAAATTAACTGCACGTTTAACCAGTTAATTAACTCTGCACCTCGAGGCTTTGAAATGAAAGATGGGTACAAAAGGGAAACTAAATCAGAACGGGAGCAGGCACAACACAAACACAGACCAGTGGGACAAAAGGAGAAAGAGAAAAACTGTTCAGTTACCTTTCCCAACATTCTTTTTGGTAGCTGACGAAGGAGAGGGAATCATAGGTAATTTCAACTCAGCACGATTTGACTCAGTCAGAAGGTAGTGGGACTTATAGGCATATGAACTTAATATGGTGTCAGTAAGGTCTTGCACTAACAGCCCTACACAAGACACACAGGAAGAGACGGGGGTGAGCCGCAGTCAAACTCGAAAATTACCCAAAATTCACAAAAAGAAGAGAAAGAACAAACACATACGCACAGTCTCTCACTCTCTCACTCGCCCTCACACGCACACACAGAAGAAACAAGTAAAACAAAGTTTGTCCCAACACAAAGAGGCCAAACAGTGCACTCAACTTGCGGTTTACAAGGCAAAACATCACATCCAAACTGGTTAATGTTCATGAAAACAAAAAGTAAATCCTGTGTCTTCTTTACCATCCAGCACAGATGGGATTATTTTAAGAGTGCAGTGTAACAGCCTGGATCATTCATTAGTATTAGTATCGTGGTGGAAAAACAAACATTACATTTCACAGCACTGCTATTCATGAACAACAATGCCAAACATGGAACATGTAATATTAAAATATCTAAACATAAAATATGTAAAAAGTATGTGAGGTTTCAGTTTTCAATCATGAGATGTCACTGCAGCTGTGGATTGTATATAAAAATATTCCACAGAAGAAGATGGAAAAACTACAATAATGGAGGCTGATCAGGTATTGTTGACGCTCAAATGTGAAGTGTTAAGTAAGAAGAACTGTTCTTGCTGTTTGAAACAAGACTGAAATCAGACCGTGGAAGCAAAAGTCATCAAATGTGGCAAAATTAAGAACTTCCACATTTGTCTGCTCTGGTTCACGGATGGAGAGGAAGGCTCGTGTGCACAGTTGTGAGAGCTTACCTCTGGCACACAGGAAGCACCAGCCCACGTTGATGGGGGAGGTGAGGAGGCCGTTCCTCTTGGCGCTGCCGTGGCTGCTGCAGATCATGATGTGATGAGTGAGGGCGACGCTGCCTGCCGCCACGCAGCTGTCTCCTGTGTGATAGGCCAGTGGGCAGCGGATACAACGCATCAGACGACCTGGACGGGAAGTAAAAGAGAGGGGGAGAAAAGATTCAGGGACAGTTTATTCTCTCCCCCCCAAGCTTCTGACCTTTTACAGTCAGTGGTCACTTTACAATATTTACAACTGCTCAGTCCATCACACGAGTCATGTAGCTGTGATACAGCACACGCAGAGGGTTTAAAATTAATTAGGTCAGATTCTTTTATGAGTTCCAGCTGTAATTAAAGGAAATCAGAAGGAAACAATATGACCACTTCAGCTTCAGTCTTCTGATGTTAAAATGTTTTTGCCTCATTGTACTTGAACAACAGAAAACACGGCTCAACACTCAACATTCAAACTTGAGGTTAAGACCAGCAGTTTCCAACATAAGGCATCACAAGATAAATCTGGAGGGTTGTGAGATATTTAATGGGGTTGAAAAGAAGAAAAGAAAAGTTCTGCAACACACACATATACTATTCTGTCACTTCAGTCAGTGTGAAATATTTGATAATTATACCTATTTGGACCTCAAACTGTTATTTCAATGAAACCATCTGAGAAGCGTAGATGGGAAATGTCTCTTTGGTGGAACTGCGAACGACTCATACACATAATGAAACGTCACAAGGGGCCACAAATAAAAACTGCTTTTTTTTATATATAAGAGGTCACCAGCCGAAAAGGTTGGAAACCACTGTTTTTGACTATATAGGCAAATTCGGAACAACACAAACATGATTGTCTCCTATTGGGACTGGATGTACAATAGATTCTACATACTAATACTCAATCGCAGTATATACGTATAACAAATCTCAGACAGATGTTATCTGAGATGACTCCCTGAGGGGAAATTGTAATTCTGGGCAACGATTAAAATTTTTTATTGCGATTAATCACATTGTTATGCGCAAAATTTAATAATGAATTCTAAAATAGTGTATTGCGCACTTTTAATTTAAATGTACTGCTATGTACACAAAAGTGCAATAACATATGGTTTGTAAACACTAAACAAATAAGGTGCTTTTTACCAGCAGTATTCCCTATACACAGTACCAATAAAATATTTCTTGTAAATCTGAACTTAAACATTAATGTTTCAAATCAAACATAAAACCAAAGCCATTTGCCACTGCATCAGGGCATTACTTTTTATCTAGATTGTTAAAACAAGTTAGAGTCCAGAGCCACGATCATAACAGGCTCCTTCTGAGCAACAGGTTAACATATATAAATCTGTTTTCTTGTTTTTTTTCTGAAAAGGTATCAGCAGAAACATTTTTCTTTTCTCAGGGAGTAGCATAAAGTGTCCCTGTTAGAGTGAGGTGAAGTGGTCGCCTCACGCACACGCCCGCCAGCTGCCAAAGTTGAATTGTCTTGAACTTTTTGTAAGCGACGCGCAGCACAAATCATTGGAAGAGAGACTGATCCTCGCTGTTTGTGAGTTTCCAGAATCTATTACTGTTTATTAAATAGGACATCAACAGGAGGGAATTCACATGGCAGAGCATCCCCGCAAAACTACATGAAGGCCTATCAGGTAAAGTTATGTAGGCTATAATTTTAACTTAAGTTAAATAGGCTACAGTTGTGTAGCGCACAGAAGCATGTTGCCATGGTTACTATCCATAGAGCGCCTGCCGTTTACTCGCGGAGCGCTTGTCTCCTGTTCCCCTGAGGAGCGCAGAGCAACCCCGCGGGGCCAAGCGACTACGTTGTGATTTTAAGAACATTCCTAAGACCGACATCTTCCCCAATACTAATCAGCATGCAGTGTGTAGCTACCCACTTCGCTATGGCATTTGTGGTTCGCATTTGTTCGCCTGGCTTGCTTTTGTTTATCTAAAGTAATTAATTAATTCGTTAATGCGTGGATGTGGTCTCTCCCTCTCTCTCTCTCTCTCTCTCTCTCGTGGCTCAAGAGCTGATTGTGATAACTGAAAGCACGTGGGCCCAGTGTCTTTGAGTGTAGGCTATTTGTAACCTGTTGTCTCATTTTGCAGGAGGCTGCTGTCGAGGCCAGGTCAGACCTCCCTGCGGGCCGGCTCCCTGGTTTCCCCTTTAGTTTGGTTTTCTTTGGTTGGACTATTGCTTTGTGGTATTTATCTTGTTTTTGCATATTACACCACCTTCTCACATATACATTCATGCAACCATCATCCTTTTGAGCCAGGTCATAACACGCTATAATAACGCATTAATATCGCATTAATATCGCATTAATAAGGCGTTAACATGCCCAGCCCTAGTAATTTCCTCTCTAACTATGTACAAATTAATAGGTTGTTGCAATGCACAGTATGGTCAGAATCAAACACAAACTGCATTAATTACGCCTGGTGTCAGAGGTACAAGTGGTAATTGGTGTCACAGATGTTTTCTAGGCACATTTTTTGGCACCTTAGCATCTGAGGTTTCACTTTTAAACCACAAAATACTTAAACTCTGCTGCAAACAGGGTGCACCTCGTTTCCTTTTCCAGGAACATGGCAATTATTTTATTTTCCTCCAGTGGTCTGCAGCCTCCAGGTGCCTCTTGCCTCAAAGCAAATACAGCACTTTTAGTTTAAGCTGGAACCAGATGTTTTTAGCAAGACTGTCACCAAATATTCTGCAGGAAATGCAGCAAAAGATTTCAGTCTAGGCGTTCCTCCTAAAGTAGCACCTTCTTGTCAATCCTCTCTTCCTCAATCTAATTTCCCTCATGAAAAACACGGTCTTATTTCTTCTTCCTCTTGCACTTTTGATTGCTGTTGGTCAATAACATCAACGGGAAGCTTCATTTTTCATACATTTTCTTCACACTTTGCTGATGTAGCACCGGCTCATTGCCCCAGAGCCTCCACTGCAGAAGCAAAACAGGAAGTCAGAGAAGCTGAAAAACACAGCAGAAGTCGTTTTACCTTTACTGGCGCGTTGCAGGTCTCTCTCCAGGCAGCAGGTAGAACAGCTGTGCTGAGGGCAGCAGAAGCCTCCGTCGGCACTGTTGGTGGTGCCCGGGAGTTTACGGACACAATCCTCGTGGTAATAACAACCACATCCAGACACAGAGCAGCGTGTCACCTCACGGCCCGCTGTCTTACAGCTAAAACAAGGGTGATTGCCTAGAAAAAGAATGGCAGAGAGTCCCTGATAGTAAAAAGCCAAACACAACAGATGTGACAGTGAAGATGTATTCTGATTGGCTCACCGTTTCTACACTCTAAGCAAGTGAATCTGCCTTCAGGTAGGGACGTCAGACCAAGACACTCCAGGTGAAACTGTCTGCTGCATTCACCTTCACACACCACCAAACCCTCCCCATACACCTCGCAGATCTTCACACAAACACACACACAGAGAAAAAGACAATTAGAACATCATAACTTGATAACCTGTAAACTTTGAGGAGAAAAAGAGTGAAAAGAGATGAGAAGCGCTGACCTGGCACACGGTGTCTCTCTTGCCGGTGCTGCCGTCCTGACGGGACAAGCCAGAGTCAACAGACTGAGTATCTGAAGCGTCTGCATCTGCTGTTGCTGGACTATCAAGACTCTTTCCAAATAAACCCTGAGAGATACAGAAAGAAGTAGGTTCACATGTGGTCTTATAAAGCCAAGACGCACCAAATGTCAAGTGTTACGTTTATTGTTAAGCACCAAGTCACCAAAGCAAATCCCTTGTATTTGTAAACCTACTTGGCAATAAAGCTGATTCTGATTCTTCTTGGTTAATGCTCCATAAAATGTCAGCAAATAGCAAAAAATCCCCATCCTCCCAATCTTTTTTTTTGTCCAAACAACAGAACAGAATCAAAATATAATACAATCATTTAAAAAAAAAAGTATAAAATATTCACATTTGAGATGCTAGAAGTACTGGATTTTTGCCATTTTTTGCTTTAAAAACACCTTAAACGACAAATTAATATCAAAATTATTGCTGAATACTTTTCTGATGCTTCATCGACTGACTGTTTCAGCTCGAGTTGTGATGAATGTAAAAAGTCCTGCACATTGCGGAAAAAGCAAATAGCCAAAGTTAAACAGATGATGATTACGTACACATCACTGCAAGTATGAAACACTTCAAGTACATTCTCACATTTGCCGCATGCAGGAAAAACAGTGTTTTCCTGTTTGGGTCTGTGTGTATCTCTGTGCATGTTTTCTAAGAGCACCTGTGGGTCATTGAGGCCTCTAGAGTCAGAATCAGACGTGTCTCTGTACTGAGAAGAAGCCATCTCCACATCTGTTGACGCTCGGCTTCGCTTTTTCAGGGGCTTGCAGGCATCTGAGATCTCACTGGCTCCTACAGGATGACAGAGGGTCAATAAAAAAAAGATGGATTTCACTTTTTAGAAGTATTTGTACTTTTCCACCGCAGACGTATACAGGAGGCATGAAAGAAGGACCTCCGACCTTTCTGTGAACCTGTCCTCAGTGTGGTCTCAGGAGCCATCTCCGCCTGTGAGGAAGATAAACAAGGCAGTTTTGGTTCTCGTGTTTTTTTCATACACATAAAATAATATGCAGCCTCATTCATTTCAATGAGGCCACTGCGCTGACATAGCACGCGCAGTTATCTGGCTCAACTTTGTCACAAATCAGTATGTTCTAGACAGTCACGCACACATTCCTGATAGATTACTTTGTTTTTTCACCGATTACTGACACGATGTAGGAAAAATATTGTAGCTTCCCAGTGTTGAAAGATCCTCTCTCATAATATTACAAACCTCTGTGCAGTGCTTTAGCCTCTGATAAGCCTTGAAACCCACACATTTTACATTGTCTCATCTGTCCCTGAAGCAATTTTTTTATTATATTTTGGCCAATTTTGCCTTTATTTGATAGCTGAGAGTGTGGAATCAAAAAGAACATGCAACAAAAGGTGCCTGTGCTAATGCTGTGCTGTCTTTGTTCTGAACACCAGGTTATCTGTGGAGGACTGATACCTGTTCCTTTTTGGTTTTCTTCTTAGGGACGGGATCGCTGCCTCTCTCTGACTCAGACCTGCTTCTGACTGATCGGCGCTGCAGCTTCCTCTCCTGAGAGCCTGAAAACGCATAAAAATATTGAGCTGCTTCTCTTACGGACTTCACATATCAAATATTCATTAAAAAAAACACCCTGCAGGTCTGTGTTTTACCTTGTGGACTACTGTGGGGGGATCCAGGGGAGGAGGTCTGCTGCATTCCTCCCTCCTCACTCCTCCGACTGGCAGGGGAGCCCCTCCTCTCCTCCCCCTCTTCCTCCCCTTCGTCCCCGTCTTCCTCCTCTTCAGGACTGGGCTCAGGTTTAGCTCTAGTGTCCTGCTGAAAGCATCAACATTTGAAATATCCTCACAGGATAACTGTGGTGAATACATGTTTCTGCCTGCCTGAGTTACACCAACCTCAGGTGAGCAGTATCCCAGGTCCGGCTGCCTGGCCTCTCTCTCCACTCTCTCCTCCTTCTCTTCTTCTTTGTCTTTTTTTGGAGACGGTGCTGCTTTTTTCTGCAGGAGAGGCCAGTCACACTTTGTGATCTCCACATTCAGCCGCTTCATAGTGATAGAGAGAGGCAGCAGCTTCCTGGCGGCTGCTGTTTTCCAGGCCCTGACCGGAGGTGGTGAGTCCTGCTGTTCTCGTGCATCACAACCGGCGCTCAGTTTGGGGGGGCTGGTCTTACGCTGGCCCCCCCTCTGGTTCTTCTCTTCATTTGAGGCCTGGGAGTTCGTGTTGTCGTCGGTGTTTGAAATACTACACTGTCGGCGCGGCAGCTGCCTTCGTGGTGGCTGCTCTCTGTCTGGTGACTTCACTCCTCCATCTTCCTTCTTACTGACTGAGCCGCTGGAGCGCCGGTTTCGTTTCTCAGCTCTGACGTTGGGTTTCTTGTTGGGTGGGGCTTCAGCAGGCTCTGGGTCAACGTAGATGAAGGTGTAGTTGTCAATTCGCTCCTGCCGCGTCATCGGGAAGGCGTCCTCGGCGTGACCAACACCCACTTCCCACTGAGAACGCTCCCGTTGAGGGATAGGCTTCAGAAGCTGCAGAAGAAAACATAAAAAAAGATACAAAACAACTGATGAACTTTATTTCTAAGTAGTCTGTCTGACTGGAGAACCAATACTATCAATAAAAATAAAAAATAAAAAAATAAAAACGTACATGGCATAATTTAGTGTCAGTTCTTACATAATTTGCCCAGATTTATTTATTTATTTTTTTTTATTAATGGTAAATATTTTAACTGATTTTCACCCAGATTTAAAGTCTCCAAAGATTCAAAAATGTTTTCTTTGACAGTGTTCACTATAATTTACCTTAATGACACAAAGAATCCGAGTTATGAATATGAAAGACTCACAAAATGAAATGGTTGTTGAAAAAGACTGGAGAATGGATAAGAGTTTAGAAAAATAAATGGTTGTACTATAAACATTTAGGTTTTGTTAAAAGGTGTGTTATAACCGCACCAGTGATGAGCCATGTGATGACTTAAATAAAATTGTATTTATTCATTCATTTATAAAATGAATAAGGTCTTCTTGTGGACAGGAGAGCTGAGAATACCCTTCCACTAATAGAAATTGCAGATGGTATTTTTCTGATATAGTTTTTACCTGTTCACCAAACTTGTGATTGTGCTGTATATATATATATATATATATATATATATATATATATAAAATGTGCATTCAATATAAAACACCAATGATTTGTAAATAATACTCAAAAATAACAGGCCACAATAGTCCAATGCACTGAGCACAATACAGGCTGGTGTGGAGTCTCTTCAGAATTTAAAGATAAAGTTCTCAAGTAAAAAGTAAAAGTACTCTCTCACCCCTATTTGATAAGTGCATTTGAGGGATTCTTTATTATACTATACAGTATGTAAATATAAATATGAAAAGGCAGCTAATATATTGTTAATCCTAAAGATTTGCAGGAGTCTCAAAAGTCCAGCATAAATCGGATTATACTTACCATTACTGCCATTTAATTATTTACTGCATACATTTCAAACAGATGAGGCCAATATTACACTTAAATCTTCGGTTAACAAAATAATACATTTAAAGCTCGACTGAAAATGAGCTTTATTTAAGGATTCTTCCCCTAAAAATGCCTGTATACAATTGAAAAAAAAACAACAACTAAATATATGTAATCTCTATACTGGATCAGTCTGACAAAATGTCTTAGATGCCTTCATACGTACTTTGTGTTTCTCTACCGGGTTTGTGGTCTTGCGCAGAGTCTCAGCCTGAAGCTCATCAAACTGTTGCTTCCCCTGGTAAATGACGATCCTCTTCTCATGGATCCACGCTCGCTCAGCCACACTGCCAAAGAACTGGACGTGATACTCCCTGTGACCTGCACACCGAAAAGGAAAACGGGCTGTGGCGTTTGTTTCCCTACACATATATACATTTGTGAAAGAAAACAGGCACATTCAGAGCATTTGGAGGGCTTTTTGGTGCACGTGTACCTCTGGTGTTGATGCGAGTGTGGACCTTCATCTGCGGGTCAGAGGAGACCATGCAGGGCCACCAGGGGTAGGTGCCCACCTTAGACCAAACAAGATCTCCTATCACAAACTCCTTACAGAAGCCCGTCTCCTGGATCACTGATGGATGATGGACCTTCGGAACCTAAACGTGAACATGAATGAGTCAGCTTTGAAAATCCAAACAATGACAAGTGTGTTTACTACATTCTACAGCGATCGATGTGCAAAGAACTCAAACTGCTACGGAGAGAGAACAGTTGTGTTCTTGCCTTCGGCGTCTTTGGTTCAGTTTTGATAACGGTCTTCTGAGGCTTCTCTGTCTGGGCTGGCGGTGTTTCTGTCGGCAGGGGCTGGATGTTGATGTCCTCTGTCTGGCCTGTGGTACCTGCCACCTGTGCTTGGCTCTGGTCCAGGCTCTGTTCCTGGACCTGGAGCTGCAGCCTTGCGCTCTTTTTCCTCTTCTCCTTCTTCCTCTCATGTCTGCGCTGCACCTGAGTGGCCTCGCTCTTCTGAGACTCCTTCTGAAGATTAGAAAATAGAAAAACATTGGTTTACTTTTTCTACAAAAAGGTGACTAAACATGGATCTCTCCATCCGTTGAGATCTAAACATCCTCGGATATCCACTTCTTAAAGTAAACCAAGATGCACAGTGTTATATTTTCATTTTAAGTTTTAATTAGACAGCTCAGACTTCTATTTAGTATGTGATGTACTATTTCTGTGGTTCAATACACACTGCCCTGTTCTCTTTATGTAACCTGTGCTGTTGTTTGTATGTAAAGCTAAAACATATAGTTGAATTATCAATAGAAAGAAAATTTATCTGCAGCTGTTCTGATAATCGAAAAATCAAAAATCGAAGTGGACTGGAAAGGTTAACAATCATTTCAGCTTTAAGATCAAGCACAAGTGTTTTTTAATTTCATATAAAAGGAGATTCATTCTGTGCGCGCACGCTAAAGAGCATGTTCATGCATGCATTACCTGCAGTTCCTGCAGCAGGTCTCCACACAGCGCAGATTCAAACAGCTCTTTCCCATTCTGATACGTCTTTATGATCTTCAGCTTGATCTCTGGAGAGCTGGTTTTCTTCAGGACCCCACCAGGGGTGTTGGACGGGGCGTGGGAGGGCTGAGAAGAGGGAGTACTGTCCACAAGGGAGGGGGGAGGACTGGAGGAAGGCAGGTGTAATGGGGGAGGAGGGGGGAGAGTGTGGGTCATGATGTGAGGCGTCTGGGGCAGGTGGTGCTGGGAGGGCAGCGGTGGAGGACTGTGTGGGTGCGGGTGGGTTTGTATATGAGGAGGGTTTGAGTGGAAGTGGTGCGCATGGTGGTGGTGATGGGGGTGGTGGTGGTGGTGATGGTGGTGGAGGTGTGGGTGATGTGTGGGCAGAGGTGGAGACACGGGAGACAAAGGTCTCTCCTGGAGGCCTGGGCCTCTCAGGACTGTCCCCTCTCCCGGCATGAGACCGTGCTCTCCGAAGCTCCGTATGGCCCCATAGCCGTTAGCCGAGCCATTGGGGAACTGTGAGTACATGGAGAACTTGGCCTGTGGCTCGTACATGCCCAGACCCGGCGGGTAGCCGTTGGGAACCTGTGACATGTCCTCTGAGGCCGATGACGGGTAGGAAAACTCTGCATCCAGGGCAGCAGCATCGTAGGAGGGTCCATCCTCGCCCGGGTCACTGCCGGTGTCGCAGGTGCCTTCCTGTCTGATGTTGGCTGAGTCAATGAGCTGAGGGGGTTGCTGAATTGTATTTCCCATGATCCCTTGCATGAAAGAGAAGGAGAAATCCATTGTTGGGCTCCTGCATCCTTAACTGTCTTTTTCTTTGACTGGACCTGTTGACAGAGAGACATGCAATCAAAGGAGACACAGGTAGGCTCTGATTAAATCATGATCACTCAAACGACGACACACAGCCACAAAGCCAAGACAAACAAACCACTCAAATACCTTGTTCTAGATCCCTTTATTTAACCTTTATGGAGCCCTTGTGCAGCAGGAGTGACAGAATATGTAGCACCTGACATTACAAAAATCAAATCTACTCTCTCTATGGCGCTTTTTGCCAGTCTCTATGCATTGTGTACGTATGTCAGATAGTTCATACTGCTGACTACACATGGCAGCTTCATAATATTTTGCCCAGAGGTCCAGAAACCTACCATTACACCTATTCTGGGATACCATCCTGCCCCTGGTTTTCTATGTGTAATTTGGGTAGTGGTAATTTCATTAAACAAATGTAGGTAATAATAATAATAATCATCAACATCATCTGGTATTTTAAAACTCGATTTTTACACAAGAAACCTGTATAGCACAAGGCCTCATGTTAAGGTAAACTACAGGACCAGGGCATCCTGTGGTTAAGATGCATGTCTACATAACATATAAATGCAACGTTCCCAGTTTGATTCTAGCCAGAAAACATTATCTTGTGAAATGTCCTTGCCATTTCATCAAATATTGTGCTTTATTGGTGCATATTTGCAAACAGATTTGCTTGTGTTGCAACCAAAATAATTGCCGATCAGTGGACTGGGGGCTTTGGGGGCCCCAGAGCAGTACCATGCTTTGCCTGTCGAGTCATCCAGCTTTGATGCTTTATGAAGCCATAAAATATTATGTGACATGCAGCTCCATCCCGAGAATGCATACCGCATCTCTCAGATCTAACCTCAGCTCCTAATAAATTAAAGAGCTGAAACAATTAGAAGATTCAATGAACAACTTCGATAATCACTTCAGTAGAATTTCAAGCAAAACTGCATTGGTTTCTGTTTCTGAAATGTGAATATTTGTTTGTTTTCATGTCTTCAATAACAGTAAACCTTTGAGTGTTGGACTGTTGGTCAAACAACACAAGTAATTTCATTATGTTCAGTTGGGCTCTGGGGAATTTTGAAGGGTGAATCTGTGTACTGAACTAATCTGCTGATGAATCCATAATAAAAAAAAATGATTGTTAGTCGAAGCCCTGATAAACTCACAGGGCTCACTGAATGTTAGATGCCAGTGGACAATAAGCGGACTTGTACAGTCAAACTCTTTCAAAAACTGGGCAGATCCTCAGCCAAAAATCACCCTCAATTATCTTAAACTTGCTTTCAAAACACAAGACATATTCCAGGCAGCTTGTGACTTCTGAGTTAAGTTGTGCAGGCTCCTCTTTGATTGCCATTAATCATCTAGTGTGCTTCCTCTTTTCACAAGCTATAGATCATTTGTGGGGTTTAATTTCATCAACACTAAACACATGGTGGCCTGCTCTCACAAACAAAACAAAAGAGCAGCTACCAGGTGTCCGCATTGCCCTCTTTTACCTTGGCACTGTTAATATTTGTCGTGATTAATTCAGCACGTTGAAAGTGTTGTGGCTTGCGCGCTAACAGTTAACAGACTAATCCACTGATTGTGGTTTAATTTGTGAACAGGCTGCCCAGCACTGGCAAAGGTGGACAACGGTGATGTAAACATCCATAAGGTGTCAAGTAACGGTCACTAGCTCCATTTTGGTGTTATTTTTGGGGCTCATATCTGCTGTGGTAAACAGTAATACTTTGTTATATTTAAAAAAAATACGACTGCGCACACGCACATATTTGTACTGAATGATATTATAGCTTTCTGCGATGTTAGCCTAAAGCTACCTGGCAGCAAGAGGGGGTTGTCTTTGAATTATGTGAGACGTTTTAACCGTGAGAAGACAAACACGACAAGGGGACACGACGGTTTGTCTTTTGACTAGACGTTTGCATTTAACGTTTATCCGTTTATGAGCATCACACATGGGAGCAGATGAAAGGGAAAGCTAACGTTGGCTAAGCTAACATTCCATTGCCAATATGGCTGCCTTTGCCCCTTTAAATCAAATTGTCTGGCGTGATTATCCCTCCATCACTGGCGGTTTGGGGAGAAATGTGCCTGAAAATAAGCTAGCCACGACCACAAAAACGGGTCCGTGCGGAGGCAGAGAGAGAGAGAGAGAGAGGGGGGACAACAACACGCATCGACAGCCACGGCAAACACGCTTATCGCTAAAGAGGGAGAGCAAAGGAGCTGCACAGATTTTGATGCCGAGTCGAGAGATGCAGGGAAATAAAACAAAACAAAATGGCAATACCTTCAGCGTGTCCCATTCTAAACACATACACCAGCCAGCAGCGTTTCCTCGTTTAATCTATAAGAAAAAAAAAATCAAAAAAAATATATCCTGTAATATAGATAAAGCGCAGGCCTTTCCTTTTTCGTTTTAACGCAATTCTCAACAGAGGAGGAGGGGGGTTGTTACGCTCCCTGCTCGCTGCCCAATCCAAACGCTTGGCTCTTCCTCAATGTAGGAGCATTTAGTGAAACCCCTGCGAGAGATAGATATGTTCAATTCTCGCCACCCCCCTCCGGTGTGCAGTCTTCTTCTTCCTAATAAGAATAATAATCTCTAGCTCCCTCTTCCTCTGGTTTAACAAAGGCACCCTGCTTGTTTTAGTCCGGGCCTGGTCGGTGGGTCTGTCGGTCTCAGCGCCAAATCACACAGGTCCAGCCTGGAGGGGTTATCAGGAGCACTCCGGGATGTGTAGTTCACTTCTGGTGAACTACCGACAGAAGAGAGTGTTTGGGGTGGGCAGAAAAGAAGGAGTAGAGAATCAAATACCAGTTATTAAAGTCACACCTCCATCAAAATGAAAGAGGAAATGGATGTGTCATGTTTCATTTGAGGAGGAGGAGGATGTAAAAATAAATAAATCTAAACTTTTTTTTTTTTTAATTGTGTCATTATTACTGAACGCATGGTATAATAGTATGCAGTTTTAACAGTATTAAATAATTGTTTTTTATTAATACCCCCTCCCCCCGGACGCACCACTATGCAGATGCTGTGGATACGTTGGTTTGCACCAGGGTCTCTGATTGGCTTTTAGACGCCTCCTCGCCTGATCTGTAGCAGAGAGCAGGGGGAAAAAAAGAAAAGAGCTCTCACTCTGTCTCGATTTCCTGGTACCACAATGTTGTAGTCCATAGTCTTTTTTGTGTGCACTACAAAGCTCTTTAGGATAATGTTAATAAAACGTATTTGTAGTATAGCTGAAAATTTGACCGTGAAAGATTATTTTTGTTACCTTCTTGAACTCAAGGCCCACGTACTGGCTTTTTCTGCGGCTTTCAATCCGTTTACAATATATTTTCAGGCTCTAGTTTTACAACCTTTTTTCATGGATGTGTATGTTAAAAAGTATTTTAAAACGAGAGGGTAAAGTGTGAACTGCATTTATTATTTATTTATTTAAATGGGACAGTGCACATTTATGAACATATTGATGTAAATATGCCAGATTTAGCCAGTGGGCTAATTTTCATCTGTAGTCCCCGGTCAGTCAATACAAAACAGACAACACACAGCAGAAACAATAACATAAATAGTACTCTACACCACAACATACAAAACACTCACTATGTTACGGTATGCATTTCTACGGCAATACTCCACACTGCAAAAGACTTAAAACCGACTACAACAAAGTATTTTGCAAGTGATACACCAGTGGCAAAGAATTACCAACTTAACTCAGAAGAAAAAAAGTGGTCTTCTTGCCCATGATGAATACAGCTTCCAGATTTACTGCATTTACATCCCGGTTTCGTGCACCAATTTGACACTGGCTTGCAAAATGTTCTACTCTCTTCACCAGCCATTTGTTTTCTGTAGCTCACATTATTATACTGGGCAGTTTGTACGAGCTTGTGTGCTGGGAGCAATGAAGGGTTATGTACGGGTGATCAAAAGAGGACATTTAGTATGTAAACCAAAATGAGTTGAGAGTGGTTGAAAGATGCACAGAGGTGAGACTGGTGTGAATTTAATATATTTTACATATTGGTGGTTATCACTATACATGGTCCCAGAGCTGAAGAGTAATTGCATGTCTACATGATGACTCGCTATCTTTAAAATCTAAAATAATAAACACTACTAAAAGTACTAACTATAATTAGGTCTGCAACTGACAATTACTTTCAACATCGATTAATCTGTCAGTCATTTTCACGATTAATCGAAATAGGAGAATTTGGACATTTCTATGTATTTTCAATTTAAATATCAGAATCACTCAGTACTTGAAGTTGATTCTGCTGTAAGTAAATTCAATAATTTTGCCTTAAGAGAAGGATAATTATGAACATACTAATTCAAAATGTTTCAGAGTTAAACCTAATCATTACTTTTGTTGTTGTACAAGTTTATTAAATAGGATACATCCCTCGAGATGAACCATCTGTTTTTTTGAGGAGGGGCTAATATATAATACAGTACAAAAACAAGAAACAAACCAAAGACATTACAATTATAGACACAAACAAAACAACAATCAACAATTTAAGAAACACACTACAACTAAGACAAATACAGACACAACAAAAAGATAAGTCCTTAGGTGAATACAACAACTTGATAGCCTCAAAAAGGCCGTGAACAAATACTTGCCCAGCAAAAACATAATAGAGAATAAAGAATATTGAATATCCGGTGAATTGTAAACTATATCTATCATAAAAATATATTCTAAAATAAATTTTTTATAGACTGAATTAAAATTTAAATTAAATTTAAGACGCTCTGAGGCAAAATAACAGTAGGAAAGTGGGACGGCTTTTTTAACTAAGAGTAAATCGTCTTCACAGGACACAGACGATCTTCGGTCGCTACGCACAAGACTCACGCCTGTTACGCTGTGACCCCTCAGTGCAGCTGTCTGCACACAGAGAGAGTCGACGGTCTGCTGCTGAAACACGACGCATTGAGACACGATTTTAAAGTATAAACCCACCGTAAATGGTGGTTTATCACCACCTCGGCCGTCACTCTCGTTTAGCTCTATCGATTGTTGTGGATGGATTACATTGTTGTCGTCTCACCGAGAAGCCTTACAACGCTCAGTCAGCAGCGGCAGCCATCGCTCCGTCATTGACGCTGGAGGTTAGTGGGCTTCCATTTCACCAGCTAGCTTTAGCAACAGCAAGCTAACCGGCCAGGCTAGCGGAGGGAGTTTGCTAGCATGAGGCTAATGTGAACGTAACGTACTCAGGAGTAGTAACATTACGATAGTTTTGAAGACATTTGGGATGTGTAATATAGGCGTTACTTAGTTAAATTAGCTAAGGTTAGTGGGAAATGACCAAAGTTTTGTAGATTTTCTCAGTTTAGCAGTGAGTGAACTTTTTAGCAGAAAATGCATTAACTTAACCCAATGTAATGTGTGAGTTAATCTTTTTATTTAAGATACACTCACGTAAGATCTTATTATTGGTCGATTTTAATGGTAAATTAAGTCGTTAATGGACCAGGTTGACGGTGGTATCTGTCAGATAACTAGCGGCTGTTGAGCTTTGTTGCTGCTGTGTTGTTACATAATATTGAGCTAGCATGCTGTCTGGTGTCCTCAAGCTGATGTTAGCTATGTCATAAACAGTTGGCTAACTTTCAAAGCAAACTTCTGTCAGTTTGCCAGGAGACCTCTGTGTGATCGGGACAGATGTTCGTGTTCTACTTTTTGTATTTTTCCAGTCAGCCTGTTGCTGCACCTTGTGCGTAAACTGTAATCTGACACCGGTATGCTCTCTCTCTCCCTCTCTCCGTGTGTGCTTCAACAGAAAATTGTGATCTTTTCCTACAATGGCAGTCTTTAGTCATCAGGTGCTCCTTGCAGTCACAAGATCAAGGTAAGTACGGCTAAAGCACCTACACTTCTGCAAGTGAGTGAAACAAAGCAACTCTTGCAATGCAAAGCAGGCCGTCACCCTGTAACCAGTTCTCTTCACAAAGTCAGTGACTGTAGTTGCAAGCTCTTGAGTTCAGTCTCTGCTGTGATGGAGAGCCAAAAGCACAGGCTGTCTCTGTTTACATAGTGTATGCTGCAGTGAAGCTTATTCATGCATCCCATGATTCAAGTCAAGACACAAGAGGTACACCCACACAGCTACTGTGAGTTCTACTGATGATGCAAAATTAAACGGGGCTACTAGAGTAGAACACACTGAAATTAACAGGCAGCTGTGCTTCATGGTGGCATCTCAAATTCCAGGTTTGTCCTCAGGTTCACTACCCTGGTTTCTTAATGCGACCCCACAGTTTGTTACACAAATTAACTCAGTTGTACATTAGGGTTGGGTAACATGGTGATAAAAACTATGGGAAGATCTATCTATCATATATATATATATATATATATATATATATATATATATATATATATATATATATATATATATATATATATATATATCTCTGGTTATTTTGTCTGGTAGTAAACATGTATGTAAACAATGTAGGAATTAATTGGCTTTGAGAATGTTTCATGGGGACGGAAATACAGTCAACACACACAATGTGTTTCATTTTTAACAGGTATAGAGGGAGGTGGATTTAATACAGTTATAATGTATGTCAGTCATAGAAATCGGTACATCAAGCAACCCCCAACTGTGTTCATGACAGTGGGGAGTAGGGGAAGAGAAATTACATGATCACTGGAGACACAGATCAGGTGTATTATGATGCCAGGTCTGTGTTGTTGCCTACTGTGTCTGAAGATGTTCTTAAAACAATAAATAATGCTGCTCAAGAACAGATGAATGGAGAGGCTTGAGAGGTTAATGGGTGGAGTGATGATTCACCAAAATATTTAAGAGTGGTAAGGAATGCAAATGAGTTTCTCAAATGTTTATCCAGCATGACTGTATTAGCCATAGGACGCCATAATTAGTTTCTAAACAGCTTTTGTTTATTAAGTAACCTTTTTGTGCGAGCACACTGAGGGAGGCACACCCACTCTTTCTTAAATTTTATTAATATCGTATATAGGTGCTCAACTACAAATATTTTGATTGCCAAGTACTTTGTGACAAATAACAGAACAATATACACAGCTCCGTTGCTTCTATCAAATAAAAACAGTGAAGAATAGAAATGAATTTTCCTGAGAAATCTGCTTCCCTGACCTGCACTGCTGCTACATCTCTGTGGCAATCTCACCTGTTGTTCTGCCCTAGCTGGCTCTCCCACCGCAGCATATTGGCTGCTGTTCTCCTCCTCATTAGCTACAGCTATCCCTTCCCTAGCCTCTCTCTGCCTGGAAATATTCAAAGCAAATTCATTGGATAGTTAATTACACCAGTTGGGCTATTTAGCTTTTCCACCTTTTCTAGGTACTCAGTTTTGCTAATATCTCTGGTTCAGACTGCCTGCGCCGCTCAGGATGATCCCTTTTGAGTCAGTAAAAATATTTAGTTATACCTCTTGATTAAGAGAGCAAACATTCAGTAATCAGAAAAGACTGTTTACACATACAAGGAATTCTGATTCAGAATCAGAGTTAAAGAATTACCGTTGGCCACTTACACGAACAGTCGATATTGACTAGCGTACAACGTGCTAACCTTAACAACCCAGTGCCGAGTGTGCGCTGAGAGGAGGGGCTATTCACACACAGGTCCGATCTCAATGTGTTTGTTGAGAGAGTTTGAGAGCAGGGCAGGAGGGACTGAGTGAATCAATGCGCTGTGTGCAGCTCATTGACAAAATAAAAAACTTGATCCACTTTAAATAGAAACAAAATTCAATATGTGGCGGATATTGTGGTGGGCTGCCAAAAATAAATCAATGCATGGGAGTCACTGTATCTGAGGTTGACTCTCTAACCATAACCCTGAATGTGTTGCCAACATGTGTCCTTTTCCTTACAAATTAAGTGTAATTTCCACAATGTTAGCGGAGGTATGGCCATCATTTTTTTTTTTTTTTTTTTAAATATATATTTTGATTTTTATGAAGCTTCTTTAATTAAAAAATATTTGGAAAAACTATTTTCTGGTAATTTTGATTGAGAATGTTCATTCTCCAAATAAAGATCCGAAATCATCTGAATGTCTTTTTCTATAATTTGAAACCTGCTGTACCAGACGGGGGTAAATGCCTACTCAGCTAGTTAATCATTAAAGCAACACAGAGGAACAGGTTACACAAGTAGATGTGGTAGTTTTGCTTATAGCTGCCTGACATGCGGACAGTGAGGAGCCTGTTTGATAGACGACCATAGTTGTGCTTCTTTGTGATTGGTTGATGAGTAAACGGCGGCCTACAAGGACCAAACAAAGGCTTGTTTAAACAATACATTTAGATGTGTTATTGAGTTACTTCTGTGAGGGGTGTAGTGTTGAAACGATAAGTCAAGAACAATTTTAGATCAGTGCTTTTAAGCCATTAATCAAGGATTTGCTGCTTTTCTGTATTGTATATCTTTGTAAAACAATACCAGCAATGTAAAGGTTTTGGGTTTTAAAACTTGGGATGGGCATTTTTCACTATTTTTAGATGTTTTATAGACTAGCGTAAGTAGCGATTAAACTATAAAAATAATCAGATTAACTGATAATATAAATAATTGTTAGTTGCTTCTTTATAGTGGTTACTTTTAAATATTCCTAAAATATTCATACTACATCAGCATTTGGTGGTGTAGATTGTGTGCAGTGATGCTGCAACCAATATGTATTTTTATTATTTAATCTGGCATCTTATTTTTTTTTAATCATTATTTATATAATTGATGATAAATACATTCAAGCTATCAGGACTGTAATTAACAATTAGGTTCATTATTGATTAATCTACTTATTATTAATTTTTATTATTTTATTTAATCAGTCAATCTTTTGGATTATAAAAAGAGTTTTAAGTATTTATGCCAAAAAAAAAAAGTAAAACATTAATCGAATATCAAAATAGTTGGCTATTAGTTTTTTTATCAGTGACTAATCACCTAATTGTCGCAGCTCCAGGGCCTGTAGAGATGTCCATGAGAAGCCATAACCAGAAATTTTTTACTGGCCTGGTGTGGCTACACGTTTAAACACATAAACCCAGGTCTCAATTAGATGCCTGGTCTGGTTATTATAGAAGTTCTTTGGATGTATAAAAGCTCTTGAAGCCCTTCGGGTCGCCTGCTTGAGCTAGTTCAGCTCCTTAGGTCCCACATACACACACAAATGTCAATATGGACACGATACACATCGTAAGATCAGTTAGATTCTCCACAATTCAGTCGTTCAGTTCATGTTACGGAAACCATGAGCATCAAAGTATAATTAATTCAGAATTACCGGCATTATTTAACAAGACGCACTGTAAAGAAGTGGTGGTGTCATAAAGTCTGAATATGTGTAAATCCTTGATTATTGATATTTCTTTAGTCCGTAAGGGTTCACCGATTTTAAAGAAAACCTTTTTTCATAAAAATTGATCCAAGTTTAAATAACTACGGTAATCTTCAGCTTTCATCCTTTCTAGAGTAAGCTACCAGTATTTTGATACGGGGCTATCTGTGCTTGATGTGCTGTCAACTAAATTAAATTCACTATGCTTTATTGGCATGAATGTTTAGGATCAACAATATTGCCAAAGTAGAAAGTCACACACAAAGAATCAGGTCATTGTTTCTCTGAGCTAGGATGTTTGACAGTATCAATTAACTGATTAATTGTTGATCACTTAATCAGTTCAGCAAATACACATTTGAGCAGTATCATATACGTTCTTTACTTTTTCTAACATTCCCTTGCACAGTGTAACAACTAACCAGTTTTTCTTGTCTCTGTCAACAGGGGATCGTATTTGTTATCCAAGAGGCACAGCTGCTCCTCCTTGTCTTCCAAAGCCTTTTTCCACATAGACCCTCCAGGCCACGGCTCGTCCTTATTGACACTTAAGCACTCCCGCTACGGCTACTCCCACTGTTACAGAGGCCTCAGCCGTGGACACAACTCCGCCCTGCTCGCCCGCTCTCTACACAGCTCAGGTGTTTGGCACCAAGACATAAAGCAGGAGGACACTAAGGCCTCACCCGCAGCCGCACAGGATGCTTCTCCAGCGGCAAAAAATGACTCTGTGACCACTTCATCCCAGCCCCAACCCCCATCAACTCCCACTCCGACGCCCACATCCACAACCGCCACCACAGCAGCCGCCGTCCCTCCGGTGCAGGAGAGGGCGGTCTTGAAAAAATCTGTGTATCAGAGGATTGTGGATGAGTTGAAGCATTACTACAATGGCTTCCGATTACTCGGCATCGACATCAAGATTGCAGGCAGGATGGTGTGGAGGCTGCTACATGGACAGCTGCTCACACGCCGAGAGAGGAGACGGGTAAGTGAAGCAAAATGGGATGTGGACTGAGCTTAAAAAAAAATCAAAGAACACATTAAAAACATATTTCCCAAAGATGGTTTTTGCCTTTTAGGTAGTTCTCATCATGCTGATGTATGTTCAAGTGCTTGTTTTTCTGATAACTTTGGTTTTAATTTACTCTTTGATACTATAAAAAGGGGGTTTCATGTCATGATTAACAGCTGAACCCTGGTCGTAATTGACCACATAACTTTTTAAATATGCAGACAAAGAACTTTTCTGCTCCTTTCCTAAAACACAACTCATCACAAATGAAGATTTTTCTAAAACGTGTTGCTCTAAAATCAGCATATATTGAGCATGAAATGTCTTTTCTCTTCAGTGAAACCATTAAAGCTATCGTTTTTAATAGTAATTGACCTGAAAGTGTAACTGTGCACATAAAATTTTTTATCCCCAGAGCCAAGCTGCTAACATGGATAAAGCAGCAGCATGTCTGTCTGGCTCCTTTACAGTCGTGTTGTTTGTTTGTCATTACAAAACATTGCACTCTAGAAGTAGTCATCCCCCCCCACTCCTTCTGGGTCGTTATCAGGAAGCCAGCAAGGCATATTTTATGACTTTAGGGTTTCTTTGAATGTTTCACACATTAACATGTCAATAAGGAATGTGTACTGTGTGAGGAGCAGCAGGTATGCAGCTGTGTGGGATGCGTGCCCACCTGCAGACTAGTTTTCTTTCAGAAGGGAGCAAAAAAAAGAAAATAAATGAAGGAGATGTGAGGCTGTACTATTAAAACTCCTTATAATCCTGAAACAGGTTACATTTAATCTGTGGCACTAAATAAATTAAACTGTGAAACACATTCGGTTTAAATCATTTTACACTAATAGACTATTTGATATTGCACAGGGATATTTAGAGTTCAGCTGTAGTTTGAGCCTCATGCAGTGCTAATATGTGACACTGAATAATTATTACTATTCCAGTTTTCTCTCTGATGTCCCCGGTTGCTCTGCCTCGCCTCTGTGATTCACAGTTTCCTGATGGACAGATGGCTTTGCTTGTTGCTGAAGTTAGTTAACAGCTAGCTGCTGTTATTAGCTCAGTTAGCTGTGCAACCACTGGTCAGATTGGCTCTGCCAGTACTGGGAGCTCATGTACCGCGGGAGTGTTAGTGTTTACTTTACACTGTATAAAGGTGTTTACTTACTCAAGCACTGGAGGTTTTCAGGACAGGGGCGGGGGGACCTGACGGGGAGTGATGGAGGGAAGCAGCGCCTGAATGGGAGCCGGTGTTATGTCGATTTATGCTATGCTACTTATTGAGATGTGCTACTTGGCGGTAGCATTTTTCGACAAGGTAGCATATATCGTCAGAACACCGTGTTCACTCACTGATAACTGGAACCTGGAGTCTGCATGATGGGGTGGGTGGGCGTAACGTTAACACACACTCTGCTTTACTAGCAAATGTAAACACCAATCAATACCTGCGACACATCCCTCCCTACCTTTTGGTTTTTACAGAAACACGTAACATACCATGGACTGTGTATATAAAAAAAAAATATATATATATATATATATATATATATGAAGGCAAATATCGCTGCGTTTTCTGTTTCATGGAAATTTTCTGCTTAAAGTAATCCCTCTGAGTAATCCCCATTTTTACAAAATGTACCTGTAATCTGATTACGTTTTTATTTTTGGTACTGTAACGGAATACAGTTACTTTTTTTGTATACTGATTACGTAATGGTGTTACATGTCATCCGTTAAACCCCAACCCTGCTAGTCACTGTTACTGTGTTGTGCTCCTGACCCCGATCTGAAAAGAGCAGCACTTCAGAGGCCTGATGCCCCTGAAAATGCCGCTGTCATGCATCCAAAATCCAAAATGCATGTGACTTTATTAAAGCTAGACCACAGCTGGATTTTTTTAAGGCCAGTTTCAATATTTGAGTCTAAAAATTTTGATAGCAATATCGGACAATATTTAATGTGTTACATGAACACACAGGGCTGGGCAATAAAACAATAATAATTATCATTAACAATATAACAAATGTTCAGGAATTCGACAATAAATGTTTGATTTAATTCATTTGAATCACGA
Organism: Micropterus dolomieu; assembly: GCF_021292245.1. NCBI lineage: Eukaryota > Metazoa > Chordata > Actinopteri > Centrarchiformes > Centrarchidae > Micropterus > Micropterus dolomieu. The sequence continues at coordinate 16,057,793 of NC_060170.1, forward strand.
ACAAAATAGCACTTAATATTTCTATTAAGATATTTCTTTTGTTGAGGAAAAGAGACTGAAAAAACATTTACTGATCATATTTATTTGATAAATCTTACAATTGTTTTGATTGATCTACCTCTGATTTATGAAGTGATCCACGGTTTGGCATCAAGTTAATTTAACCATACAGTTATCCATCGGTTTTCAGGAGCAAAAATCAGCCATTTAACTTGAGAGAAAGAATTTGACATTTATCTTGATAATTATCAGTATCAAATGGTATGAAATCTTTTTATCTTTAACATTTTTGGCCATGTCGCCTGGTCACTCCCAGCTGACATGTCATTTATTGAAAATGTTTTTTATTTCTTTATCTTTTGAATTCCACTGTTCACTTGCTCACAGAAAACATAAAAATGTTAATACCTTGTGGAATTAGCTATGCTGAGAGCTTCTTGCTTTTATATTATGAGCTCTTCTCCCTGAACGTATTTATGCAAATATCAGAAAACATTGAAAGATAAACGGAGACAAGACACTGGTGGATAATTTAAAAAGCACATTCTGTTACTGTCGCACTGACTGATCGATGTACACAGATTGCAATATGTGTATGCATCCTCGGTGACCCAAGTTGTGCACATGCCATGGTAAAACTATATTTGGGCTATTTTAGAAGAGGACTGGCAGAGCTTGAGTGCATGTGTAATAGATCTTACAGGGAAAAACACCTCCAATGACTTGGGCACTGACAGCGGGGCTATGGTGAATACTGGCCCGTGTTACGTCCACATTTTGTGACATCAGCGTTGTTTTCCTTTTTGTTTGTAGCTGATGAGGACTTGTGCCGATCTGTTCCGTCTGGTGCCCTTCATGGTGTTTGTCATCGTTCCTTTCATGGAGTTCCTTCTTCCGGTCTTCCTCAAACTCTTCCCAGAGATGTTGCCCTCCACCTTCGAGACAGAGTCGAAGAAGGCATGTATTATGTACACACACACACACACACACACACACACACACACACACACACACACACACACACACACACACACACACACACACAGCCGCCCAAATGACCTCATGACTGGTGTTAGAGCCATCTTTGAAGTTGTTTACCTTCTGTGTTTATTTTTATGTAATACACTTTTTGTGCACTGTGAGCACATTTACATATACTGAGACTGTATTTATACAGAAAGGGTCATGCAGTCAGGTGTGTTTCATACCAGGTGAAGCATACAGTTTTTGAGGAACCCTTTGTAAACATCTTTAATCAATAAATGGAGAAGCAAAGGTAAGTGTCTAGACACTACAATTGGAGTGTGCGTTATAGAGCTGGTGCCTGCGGCGCACACATCATTTGAGGTCGCTAACACTGCTGCACCTCAGTGACTAATTGCCACGACACAACTGGTTTCATTATGGTTATATAACTCCTCAGATTTGGCTGTGGCTGTTGCACTAAGACCTTCTGGTCATGCAGGCAGCTGACTTTATCTAATCCAGGCAATTTACTTTGGGAGTTGTAGCACAATATACACCACATGCTCTACAAACCTGTAAAGAGTTTTATAAAGCTTATTATCCAAGAATTTTTAATATACCATTAACATGACATTCCTTTTGTTCTCTGATGTTCCCTGGTTGTTCGGCAGCACGTTTGAGTGATTCACAGATATGCTCTCGTGCTCTTGGACAGCACAGAGGTGTCTGAAAATATGGCTCAACATAGGAAGTGATAGTAGATTTCAGTACAGTGTCAAATCCTGGGTGGGAGATACCAGAGAGAAGTGTAAAATGTATGTATTGTGATTTAACATTGTCCTTATATGTGGTCCTTTTTTAAATTTTTTTTTATTAAGTTGTTAGAATTTTTAAGGCTTTTACGATTGTTTGGCCAAATTTATTTATTTGTCTCCCTGATGGCTAATACCTTTTTTTGAAAAGTAAAAATCACCAGCCCCTCAGCTTTTTATGATTTGCCTTTCAAAGAAACACAAAGGAAAGGACCGAACAGACTACATTATAAATCACATTTCTACTTTTAGATTATTCATTATCTGCAACTGTCTCAAATTGTTTAAAGACCCCAGTTTTTGTACCTGACCTCCGAGCCAATGACTACATCTTCTAAAAGTATTTAATTTAACTCTGTAATATTGAACTATATAGAACTTGAATACAATCAACACAGTGTGATTACTGTATATTAATTTATCGAACTGTTGCCATATTTGAGGCATATTTCTTTAACCGACCTGTATCCCCTCCCTCTACTTCATGCAGGAGGAGAAGCAGAAGAAGGGTCTGGCAGCTAAGCTGGAGCTGGCCAAGTTTCTCCAAGAGACCATCGCTGAGATGGCTCGAAGGAATAAAGCAAAAGCTCAGACAGATGACGAGACGCAGCGCTTCTCCACATATGTCCAGCAGGTAGCATTAACATCGTGTGTGTCCCAACAGTCTGTGGAAGCCCATGCACACATTTTACACAGCAACATCCATTTTATTAATGCTGTACTGTTTCCGCTGTACTGTTATTAAGATCTGAATGTTCCCAAATCAGCGTTTAAAAAGTGATAAGACTTGGTAAACAAACTGAACCGTAGTTGTTTATTGTCATGATTGTAATTAGGAAACTAAGATGTCTAGAGGACTTTCCAGAATTAAAACAAAACTGCATTTGTGAGGGGGGAAAAAGTTTTGAGAGCCGTGGAGTAGAGTGTTAAATGTGGCAGTTCTGAGAGTAGTATTAATAAAAAGTAGTTACAATTGATTGTGAGTGCAATGTCCAAGTAAGGCTTGTGATTTTTATTAATTATAACAAATAATAATCTGCAGGTCTGAAACTACTAATACAGCCGGTCTGGACTCGGATAATATTTGCTCAGCATGGTTTCTTTGTGTGTCCTTGTCAGGTTCGGGGCACCGGTGAGCAGCCCACCACGAAGGACATCGTCCGGTTTTCGAAGCTGTTTGAGGACGAGCTGACGCTAGAGCACCTGGAGCGCCCCCAGCTGGTGGCTCTGTGTAAGCTGCTGGAGCTGCAGCCCATCGGCACAAACAACTTGCTGCGTTTTCAGCTGATGATGCAACTCAGGACCATCAAGTCAGACGATGAGGTGAGCTGGTAGTTTTGTGGTCGAGGGACTGTAGACATGATTTTAATGTCATGAGAGGAAGAAACAGACAAAGGTTATGAAACCAGGAAGGGACATGCTAGCAGTTTAGCATGTTTTAGCCCATTTCTGCAAATATACTTTACTGCTGCCAACTATTCTCCCACAAGTTTTTATGTCCTGTCTGTCAGGCAGACTTTAGATGTCCATTCATACTATTGAGTTAAGTAATCCATCAAAGTAAAATATACTTTATCCTTTTTTTTTGCTGCCTTATTGCAGCAATAATAATAATCTTTATAGAGCACTTTTCAAAACCATGTTACAAAGTGCTTTCACAACAGCAAAGACAATGAAATGCAAATTAAATTTTAAAAGAAAATAAATAAATAAAATCAACCAAAATCAGAAAAGGCTCTCCTATAAAAGTACGTTTTTAAGAAGGGATTTTTAAGAGTTCATAGACTCAGCCGCCCTGATTGTCTAGGCAAGGACAGTCCTGTAATGTTCCTTACCACATTAAAATAATGTGACATCAATCTGAACGCACTAAAAGTTTACTGTGACAATTCTGCAAATCTAATTTTATATCGTAGTGAAATGAACAGAAAGCAGTGCTTCTCTGAAACAGCCACAATCTAAAAAGGCAGTTGTTGTAATAATAAAAATATTAGTGTGTACATTATGTTGTGTACATTAGTACCCACAATGGAAAGGTGTCATTGTGATTAAACTGATTACATATTGAATGAAATACAGATGTGTAGTTATTCTTGTCTCTCTTGACGTGTAGTTTCTTGACTTCCCTCTCTGTTTCTTCACAGATGATTGCAGCAGAGGGTGTGCCAGCCATGAGTGTGTCAGAATTACAGGCAGCGTGTCGTAGTCGAGGGATGCGGTCTCTGGGTCTCACCACAGACCAGCTACGTGTGCAGCTGCAGCAGGTGAGCAGCTGAGTGTTGGTAGATAGACACTAAATCCTGGTTTCACAAATGTAGGATTTCCCAGATTAACATCTCCCAATGCTGAATATTTTACACAGATATAACTATGAATTTGAATTATACACATTTTGTGCAGTTGACAGATTGAAATGAAACAAGTAACGAGCAGATTTTCTTTTCTTCTGTTTATCAGATACAGTGGGGGAAAAAAGTATTTGACCCCTTGCTGATTTTGCAGGTTTGCCCACTTACAAAGAATGCAACAATCTACAATTTTAATCATATGTACATTCTAACAGTGAAAGACAGAATCCAAAAGAAAATTCCAGAAAATCACATCATATGAATTTATAAAAATTGATAACCATCTGATGAGGAAAAACAAGTATTTGACCCCTTACCAAACAGCAAGTATTCTGGCTCCTACAAGCCAGTTAGTCTTTCTTTAAGACACAGCCCCAATCCCAACAAATTATCTACATCAAATACACCTGCCTCACCTCGTTACCTGTATAAAAGACACCTGTCAACACCCAAACAACCAGCATCCAACATCACCACCATGGGCAAGACCAAAGAGCTTTCTACGGACATCAGGGACAAGATTGTTGATCTGCACAAGGCTGGGATG
>NC_060170.1:16062565-16071529 GCF_021292245.1 Micropterus dolomieu
AGAAGAAGCACATCAAGGTTCTGGAGTGGCCTAGCCAGTCTCCAGACCTGAATCCAATTGAAAATCTTTGGAGGGAGCTTAAAATTCGAGTTGCCAGGTGACAACCTCGGAACCTGAATGATTTGGAGGCTGTCTGCAGGGAGGAGTGGGCCAACATCCCTGCCGAAATGTGCACAAACCTTGTCACCAACTATAAAAACCGTTTGACATCTGTGCTGGCCAATAATGGCTTTTCTACAAAATATTAACATGCTGTTTGTCCAGGGGGTCAAATACTTGTTTTTCCTCATCAGATGGTTATCAATTTTTATAAATTCATATGATGTGATTTTCTGGAATTTTCTTTGGGATTCTGTCTTTCACTGTTAGAATGTACATATGATTAAAATTATAGATCGTTGCATTCTTTGTAAGTGGGCAAACCTGCAAAATCAGCAAGGGGTCAAATACTTTTTTCCCCCACTGTATATGAGATTTGGCTTTGCCAGCGTGAAGGGAAAGATGAAGCGCTTTATTTGTAGTGATCATTCTCTAAGTTTGTTGTTAAAACAAAATGGACAGGCTGGAAGAGACTCAGTGCAACACATGCTTAATAAAAGAATCTGTCGTCTTATGTCACTGTGAATAATAAATGTCCTTCTCCATCTAGTGGCTGGACCTGCACCTGAAGGAGAACGTTCCTCCATCGCTGCTGCTTCTCTCCAGAGCCATGTATCTGACGGACCTCAAACCAAAAGCCCCAGTCATCCCGCCTGTTCCCAAACTTGAGGTTCGACCTTTACAATCTACTTAAAATCTTAACAGGCTGCACCATTTAATTTTCACTTGAATGTACAGATTAGAAAAAGTTGCCCTCAGCTTCACATTCCAGCTGTTTAAATAGCTGCTATGCAGGCCATTGATGTTTTAGTGTTTGCTCTCCTTAGCACAAGCTGTTTCATAACTATTTTGGTGGTTTCTGTCACTGTATTAGTAACCTGGGCTGGAACAAGTGATTATTTTCAGTCTGTGAATTAAAAAGCAGTAAGAAATGCCCATCACAACTTTCCACGGCGAGACACGGTGTCTTCAAATTGCTTGATTTTTGTCTCATAAAGAGTCAAATAATTTATTTCATGTCATAATGTCAGAACACGTCAAAGTAAATTTTGTCATTTTTAAAAATGACTGAAACTATTAATCAGTTATCAAAATAGTTGCTGATTCACTTTCTCTCTGTCAACTCATCGATTAATCGGCTCTAGCAGCTCTATTAATAACCCTAAACCCTTATTAATTGTTATTAATCTCCTCCAGACACATAAATATACTCTGCTATAAATAATGTTTTATTCATTTAGTTATTTAAAGGTCCAGTAGGCAACTTCTATAAAGAAATTATTTTTGCCATATTTGCTGACAATGTCACTTTGTCCTGACTTTGAGTCAGATAATTTGAAGAAAAAACAAATCAGGTTCCTTCTCCTAGTGCTCTTAGTGCCATTTGCAAGAATCCACCTCTGCCTGAACAAAACAACCAATCGGAGCCAGGAGCAGAAAGACCTTTAAAGGTTTTGCATTGTATGTTCGGTTGTTACAGACTGCTTCTTTAACAAGTATTAAATTAATAAAATGACATCCTCCCTCATTTAACTCGTTTAACTGCTGGACACATGTCTCCTACTTAACTTAAATTCTCAGATTATGTGTCCTGGAGTTTTAAAGGATCTACATTTCTGACGTTTAAATTGCATATTTGACCACGATTGGTTGCCCAACCAGTTGGGACGTCGCGTCTTAAACTTAGATTGGAGGTTGAGCACAGAGAAACTTTCCCCCTTCAGCAGATAAATGTGGAAACAAGCCTTCTAGTGTCAAACTGTGCACTTGCATCACTCTGCACAGCGAAGGTCAAAGATCCAAGTGAAAAACAACATGCGAAACACATTTTTGAGTGGAGGGGCGACAAGAAAGAAACCAGAGCAGGTGGTCTTTACTTAGATATGGTCTTCTTATCAGATGTATTGTTGTTGTTTTTGCAGAAAGCTACTCCTCCTCCAGTGGAGAATACAGGAGCGAACACGACCTCAGTCAGTGCTGACATGTTGGCGGACCCTGCTCTCATCATTAAAGACAGACCGGTCAGTGCACTCTTTAAAACACCACCACTAAACGCACAGCAGCAATGAGATAAGTAGAACTGTATTGACGACAGAGTCCAGGGATATGAAACATGTAAACGGCAAATAAAATTTGGTGATTTTTGCACAGACTGAAAGATTAAGGACCAATATTCCTTCATGGATTAAGAAAATTCTTCAGCTTCTTAAAGGAATAGTTCAACATTTAGGGAAATGTGCATATTTGCTTTCTTGCTTAGATTAGATGAGAGGATTGATACCACTCTCGCCTCTGTACATAAATATGAAGCTAGAGCCAGCTTAGCACAAAGACTGGAAACGGTGAAACAGCTAAGTTCACCTACCCGTATGTCTAAAAACACGTTATATCTCGTTTGTTCAATACCATCATCATCATCATCAATCTTTATTCATCCCCATAGGGAAATTAGTTTGCAGCACAATCAAGTAGGCATTACATCATACGGCACAGAGATAACCATAAGACATACTGATAAACTTACTAATACACACACTAATGCACATAATTCCCATATCCCCGCACCTCGCTGCTGATTAAAGTAGGCAGACCAGACCAGCTGAGCGTTCTGCCTATTTGGCTATATATGTGCCGTACCTGTTTAAAAACTTGATTGCTTGAGGCACAAATGAAGATTTTAATCTATTTTTGGTAAATGGAGGGAGGCAGTATCGTCACCCAGATGGCAACATTTCAAATGAAGGTGCAAGGGGGTGCCTCTTGTCTCCCACAATGTTTTTTTGTTTTGTTGCCTATAGATACATCCCATACTTGGTAACTTGATCCCTAATAGTTTACTGGCCGTTGTTACAGTTTTTCTTACAGACTATTTCTGTGCCTCAGTAGCTTTGCCAAACCAGAAAATGATGCAAAAGGCCAAAACACTTTCAATAAAAGCACAATAAAACATCTGAAGCATTTTGTTGTGGACATTAAAAGATGACGGGTTCTTTATAAAGTACATTCTTTTGTTGTGTCTTAGTGCTTATGAGGTCGGACCACAGATCCCATTTAAGCTTATGGTCGAGCACATGCCAAGGTATTTGTAATTTGAAACAGACTGTATAGGCTCCCCGTTAATAAAAATAGAATTAGATGATTGCAACGTTCTAAAATCAATGGACATTTTGTTTTCGTGGTGTTTAGAAAGAGGCTTGACTTCTCACACCACTTTAGGAAGTAATCCATTTACACATATTACACACACTTGTATATTTAGCTGTTCAACCAGTCTTTGTGCTAAGCTATGCTAATCGGCTGCAAGCTGTAGCTTTATATTTAACCTACAGACATGAGGGTGGTATCACTCCTCTCAATTGTGGTTCCCAAAATGTTTAAACAATTTCTTTAAGTTAAATAAACCATCAGATTGTCAACAAAAAGCCTGGTCACACAGGACAAAAAAAACCTTAGCTCATGAAAAGTTGACCTTTTTTGGAGATGCATGGTTTTCCCATGAAAGCAACGTTTAAAATAAATCTATGAATCATAGAAAAACAAAAGAAAAACATGTCTAGAGGGGAAGTTGTACAGAAGAACCATGAAGTCCTGCAAAAACCTCAATCTTATATTTGTCTTATTTTTCTGTTTGTGTGTGTTGTAGGTGGAGGAGCTACGGGACAAGGCACCTGTGGTGTCAGACAAACCTCTGACTCCTGCTGAAGTCCTTCAGGTGAGCACCCATTGTTCCTTGGACCTGTATGGGATTTGACATGACACAGGGTTTTATAATCCAGTTAGTTCTTCCTGGCTTTGATCTTTCTCACATGACAGGCTAATCTCTCACAGTGGGACTCAGGAAAACCAGCCATTCCACTCAACAGAAAGTGCTTGAGCACAGTAGAGAAAGTACAGAGACTGGATGGAAATCGGTTTAGTTATTAGATATATGGAAGTAATATTGAGAAATTTGACAAAGTAACCATCACAAAAACAGAAGTCTGCTGTCAAAGTTGGAACCGAGGGAACAAGTTAATCTGTGTGAGGTTTAAAAATAGCTGATTAAATATAGACCTATCACTGTCTCGCGCGCTTCCAAGTGACTCTTCCAAGAGTTTTTTTTTTTTTAAAAACCAACCAGAGATACTATGTGACATCAAACCCCATTTTAAAGCCTGTGTGTCAGTTGTGTTTTTTTTAATGAGTTCGTAGCACCTTTGACATTATGCTGATGGCATACGTCGTTCACGCACTCTTTCTCACACGGTCTCTGCATACATGTGTTTAAATGTCAAGTTGATGTTTCACCACTTTGTGTACACATTCCACACTAATTTCTAAACAAAGATGTGTATCATACGTTCAATGGTGCTGTTTTAAGGAGGTCCAGTACACGGGCACGCATTTTATTCTTACTTATATCCATCCATTGTCAACTGCTTATCCTGCGTACAGGGTTGCGGGGGGGCTGGATCCAGTCCCAGCTGACATCGGGTGAAAGGTGGGGGTACACCCTGGACAGGTCTAGTCTTACTAAATAAGTTTTAACTTGTCAAGTAAGACTTTGATTCTGTCGTCTGCTGATAGACAGACATAGGATTTTTACTTTTTGGTAAGAGAAGGTTGTTGATCACATGTTTAATTTAGAGAGCCCAGTAATCTGGGAGCGCTAAGGTCCGTCAGTGCAGCACAAACTAAGAGAACTACACTATTATTCAGCTCTTGTTGACTAGACTCACCTTATTATTAAGGCTGCTCGTTAAATTGTCCCTTTGTTTTCAGTTTTTTACTTGTGCAGATGCATCACAACTCAGCATTATAGATTCCTGTAGTGTCAGTACTATTGGCATGGAGAGTCTGAGACACATACCACGTGACTGCGACGGCCCGGCTTCACTGTTCACTGTTTGTCTGCTGACTTTTGTATCATCCTGTCCCAGTCTTTACTCTCTATCCTATTATTCCTGCCACTTAAAGGCTGTGAGCTATTATATAGAGATGTACTGATTGATCAGCTGGTGACCGGAATCTGCCAGTTTTCAGCTTAATTGGCCGTGAACGGTGCCGATCAGTCTCGTATATCCGATCCTGTACCGGTCATTTAAACTCATGTCATGAGCACAGTGTCACAGACAGTAACACACTATTGTACTATTATGTATTTAACCTGTAAGGCCAAAATTAGCCGTGTGTCTCCACACATAGACTTAAAGGGAAAAACAAGGTGAGCAAGTAGTTTGTGAATGAACACTAGAATAAAGCTGAGCTGTGTTATACTACAGTTCATTTTCAGTTTGACTTTATTTGTAAAGAAAAGCTCTTAGCCTAACCTGGAGCACTTCTTATTTTAAGATTTGGTTGCGCGAGAGAGAAGGTCCGGTAACCTGCTGCAGTTTCGGGGGAAAAAAGTAACAGTTATTTAATAGTATCCAACGAAGGTTAAAATCAAGGGCAACTGGACTTTAATAGTCAGTGTTTTATTACCAACAAACAGTTGAAGGGACCCATGTGAGAATAGCAAATGCTTATTCTGGTGCTAATAAAGAAAGAATTTTCCATAAGAAAAGTTACAAAAATGTTTGCGTATGCTCTCAATTATAGTTCTTAGACATCTCTACTATCAAATAAAGGCAAAATGCAATAAACATTAAAATAAATTTGTATCATGCAATCCTAAATTAATCCATAACAAGGAACTTCCCCTGCAGACTGTGTAATACATTTTTATTGATAAATACTGGATATTGAAGTTATACAAAGTGCTGTAACCTCTTCCACAGGCTAAAGCAGCAACAGAGGTGTCCCAGAAGAGCAAGATGAGTGCCAATGGCGTGTAAAGCAGAGCAGGAGCATCTGGACTGAAGATGAGGAGAGGGTGGAAATCACCGTTCTACACTGTCTGGCATGTTAATGATCATCCAGGAGTCCTGCTGCCTCCACGTCCCTCTTTCTGGTAACACCCAGGAAAGGTCTGCTGCCTCCTCAGTCTCATCTCAGCAGCTGCTTCTTCATACCCACATTTGTTGCACTCCATTCTCTGTAACTGTCCGTTAGAGCTGGACAAACCAGCCTGAAACTTCACTGGACTGGCAGACCACTAATGGTGTGATTTCTTTGACCTACTGTCCTGTACGTGACGCCCACGCCGCCCGTGACAGAGCCTGGTCGACCGTCTGTTTAATGGTGTCTCCCTACAGTCTAGACAGTCTCCCTCCTGCTCCTGTACATTTGTAAATATCCTGTAAATTTCTGTCTGTCTTACATCACAGCAGCAGCTTCGTACATTTTGCTATGAAAATGTTCAAGTTTTTCTCTCTTAGCGGTTTTATTTTGTTTTGTTTGGATACTTCAGTCAGGATAATAAGACAAGTCATCAGCTCTTCAGAAATACTTGGCTGAACTTTTTGGTTCAGTAGCTGTCCCTCCTTCGTCGGGTGACGTGTTGGTGGGCTAGCAGATTTGGACTGGCCCTGCCTCTGAACAGGGTGACGGAGCGTTGTTACTTGCTGCTGCAATGAGCAAACGAAGACTGGTATATTATTAAGAGAGAGGTCACTCCTTAAACCCAGAGGTGACTGGTAAAGTGCAGTCTGCTTCCACTGACTGGAAACATAATATTGCAGATTTGTATTTGCAGATGCAGTGTATGTATTGTGTTTTAACACTATGATGCTAAGATTTCTGTAAACTGAAAAGAGAAAATACGTGATGATATATTATCAATATGGGGAAGAAACTAAAATCTCGAAGCCACAAATTAGATTAATGTTACTTTTAGTATTGTGGCATTAAAAGAGATAATTAATATCATTGACTGATTCGCCCACCTATCCTACTTCATGAAGCGCACATAAATATATCACCCTGAAAGCTGTTATTGGAAAGTTTACCACAGAAATGTGTACTGTGTAAGTGCAGTTTTGTGTGTGTTGGACAATGCTCAAGAGTAACTGAAGTTTTTGTCTCCACACCATTTTTCCTCATTGCTATCCATCTGTGGGCAGCTCCCAGAAGTGGATGCCATAAATAAAAGAATATTTATTAGGGAAAAATATTGCTTATGAAGATCTCTAGTATTTGTTTTACATATGTGCCTAAAGTTAAAGGGGCGATTGTGTTTGCATTTTTCATCAAAGAACAGATTTTCTATATTGTACCATTGTGGTTTGATCATTCACCGCGGTGTTTAAAGTGCCCAGTTGCACATTTTCCTCTTTAGTTGAATGTCTCCTTTTCCCTGCCCCATTTGATCCAAGTATCAATCTAAATTAATCCTTTCCTTATAATCACCAGTGTTGGCACTGATGAAAAATCAATCACCTCTGCGCTTGTGGTGGAAAGGGGATAAAGAAAAAATAAATTGAAATAATTTGCTTTATCATCTCTGGTTTGTGCTCTGCTGCCATATTTGAAAGATTTCCCCTGATATTCTGAGTAGACATGAACTGATGTACGCAACACTTACGGCAGTTGGTGCTTTTTAACAACACCTATCACCGACCTGTTGAGAAAGACGTGTCATGTTGATGTGCTTGAGTTTGACTGTTACTATCTCAGCAGTTAATGTGAATGACTGGAATCAGATTTCTGCTGTGCACGTGAGACTGAAAAGTGTAAATGTCTTTACCCGGTTATTGAACTGGATGCAGTCTTCTGCATCCACAGTGCATTTGTCATCAGATGCTCCAACTCGTCCTGCATAGCCTTCCTTGTGTCACCTCTTGGAACAGGGTTTGTTTGTTTTTCACTCAACAATATCATAGTGTGTGTCGACAACTCTGTGCCTGTCAGGAAACTATTACTTCCTACTACCACAGTACTGGTTTGGTTCATCAACACCATCATGATGTGTCCTCTGTCTTCAGATTCGTTTCCTTCAGTTCAAATACTGCTGTCCAGTTACTACTTACCCTGCATTAAATGTACCATGGCAAATTAGCGTTGGGGTGATGACATGAAAGTTATTCACATGATTAAAATCATGAACCCTTTACAGTCGTGTCCTCTCTCTCTGTGGTGCATGCGATATCCAATTTATCTAATTGATCAGTGAAAATATCACCACTGGCTCGTATTGGTGACACAAGTATTAACATACACTCACCTAAAGGATTATTAGGAACACCTGTTCAATTTCTCATTAATGCAATTATCTAATCAACCAATCACATGGCAGTTGCTTCAATGCATTTAGGGGTGTGGTCCTGGTCAAGACAATCTCCTGAACTCCAAACTGAATGTCAGAATGGGAAAGAAAGTGTGGCATGGTTGTTGGTGCCAGACGGGCTGGTCTGAGTATTTCACAATCTGCTCAGTTACTGGGATTTTCACGCACAACCATTTCTAGGGTTTGCAAAGAATGGTGTGAAAAGGGAAAAACATCCAGTATGCGGCAGTCCTGTGGGTGAAAATGCCTTGTTGATGCTAGAGGTCAGAGGAGAATGGGCCGACTGATTCAAGCTGATAGAAGAGCAACTTTGACTGAAATAACCACTCGTTACAACCGAGGTATGCAGCAAAGCATTTGTGAAGCCACAACACGCACAACCTTGAGGCAGATGGGCTACAACAGCAGAAGACCCCGCTGGGTACCACTCATCTCCACTACAAATAGGAAAAAGAGGCTACAATTTGCAAGAGCTCACCAAAATTGGACAGTTGAAGACTGGAAAAATGTTGCCTGGTCTGATGAGTCTCGATTTCTGTTGAGACATTCAGATGGCAGAGTCAGAATTTGGCGTAAACAGAATGAGAACATGGATCCATCATGCCTTGTTACCACTGTGCAGGCTGGTGGTGGTGGTGTAATGGTGTGGGGGATGTTTTCTTGGCACACTTTAGGCCCCTTAGTGCCAATTGGGCATCGTTTAAATGCCACGGCCTACC
>NC_060170.1:16071629-16102973 GCF_021292245.1 Micropterus dolomieu
AAGGCTGGAAAAATGTTGCCTGGTCTGATGAGTCTCGATTTCTGTTGAGACATTCAGATGGCAGAGTCAGAATTTGGCGTAAACAGAATGAGAACATGGATCCATCATGCCTTGTTACCACTGTGCAGGCTGGTGGTGGTGGTGTAATGGTGTGGGGGATGTTTTCTTGGCACACTTTAGGCCCCTTAGTGCCAATTGGGCATCGTTTAAATGCCACGGCCTACCTGAGCATTGTTTCTGACCATGTCCATCCCTTTATGGCCACCATGTACCCATCCTCTGATAATAATAATAATAATAATAATAATCCTTATTTGTAGAGCACTTTTCAAAAACAAGTTACAAAGTGCTTTAACAAGTGTAAAGAATAATACAAAAAAAAAAAAAAGATAAGAGCATGAAAATTTAATATAAAATTAGTAAAATACAATAAAATAAAAGGGATAAAATAAAGTCAAATAAGATCGGGAAAAGCTCTCCTATAAAAGTATGTTTTAAGAAGGGACTTAAAAGAGTTCACTGACTCAGCCGACCTGATTTCCTCGGGCAGGCCACTTCCAGCAGGATAATGCACCATGTCACAAAGCTCAAATCATTTCAAATTGGTTTCTTGAACATGACAATGAGTTCACTGTACTAAAATGGCCCCCACAGTCACCAGATCTCAACCCAATAGAGCATCTTTGGGATGTGGTGGAACGGGAGCTTCGTGCCCTGGTTGTGCATCCCACAAATCTCCATCAACTGCAAGATGCTATCCTATCAATATGGGCCAACATTTCTAAAGAATGCTTTCAGCACCTTGTTGAATCAATGCCACATAGAAATAAGGCAGTTCTGAAGGCGAAAGGGGGTCAAACACAGTATTAGTATGGTGTTCCTAATAATCCTTTAGGTGAGTGTATAACTGTATTACTGAAAGGAAACCTCATAGTTAATGAGTAGCTGCTTTGCTACACTGGCTTAATGATTTTGTTTTTGACTTTTTATTGTCTATGATTATTATGAGTTCTCAGAAACACTCATCACTTCAGGATGTCTGAATGTATGGTTTTCCGTGGCCAGCAGGTGGCACCATCTGTAGACAAATCCATGCCTAAACCAATTAATGCAAGGCCAAGTGCAAATGTGTATATTCATTAGGATGAACCCCCTAAATACAATAATTTAAACAATGTTTACTTTGAAGAACATTAGATTTGCTGTGGCTTTAAATTAGTTGATGGGTAATGATTTGTGATTTCTTGGATCAGTTTAGAGTGTTATTTTTGTTATAGCTACAGCTAGGATAGTTATTATTGACATGTCCGACCTTTTAACAAATCAATATGACTAGGATATGAATATGATGAATATTTCAATGTATTACAGATGAAGAATGTTGCCTATTTATTTCTTGCAGCAAATAAGCATGCAACCAGCAGAAGTGGTACTACTAAGTGAAGAGCGTTTGGGAGCCAGACCCTGCTCCTTTAAAGTACCCGTAATTCCTCTCACTAGTTTATTTTTACCCCTAAAAGGAGGAGGGGCTGATACCAAAGGTTTGGGAAGCAAAAGAAAGAAACGGCGGTGTTGTGGACACATTACAAGGTCAGCAGTATGTAGAGTAGCCTATGTGTTTATGACTGTTCGCTTTTAAAGAAGGTAACGTTAATAGATCTGTTGTTTCTTTTTCCATTGCTGGGTTGTTTTCTGTAAAGTTCTCAAAGTGCGCCTCCAACCCACCATTAAACCTCAGGGTACTCCTGTCATGTAACAAATATGTTCTGCTCTTTGGTCTCTCTCAAGAAAACAACGCAACATTAATTACCAACCGGACTGTAAAGAGTAATATTTGGTCGCCTGCAGTATCTGACAGTCTGAAAGGTCTGTGCTATTTTAAGCCTTGGCAGCTATGTTGAACCCACAGCTTCATGTGGAGCAAATGAGGTAAAACAAAAACAGTGCAAAAACATATCATGGCTGTTAATGTATGTGAACATAATGTAATGTAGTGAATAGTTCGATAAATCCCCTCCAAAAGTACTTGTTCAAGCTTTTCCAGTACACTGAGAACAAGAAAAACCAGCTTGTCTTGTACTTGAAAGTTGCTGTGAGTTGTGGTAATTTAGCCTATTATCAGGAATTTGGGAATTTGACTGTTTCCAGAAAGACGGCTCTTTAATAAATTACTTTTTTTTATTGTAAATCGTAAATTCTACATGTCGTTATATTTTCTGTTCTTCTCTCTGCAGCGGAAGGATGAAGCTGACTGTAATAGCTGTGTTGTGTCTTTCCCTTCTTTTGCTTCATATTAGTTTGGCATTGGCCAAGAAAAAAGTAGGGCTTTTTAAAAAAATAAATGTCTTTAAAAAGACCCCCAAAACAACAAATCTGGACCCCATGTCTAAGGGTGGGTACCCCAAACAGCCTAAACAATTTAACCAAGGAGGTTACCCCCAGCAGCCAGGACACCCAGCTGGGGGCTATCCAGCTGCAGGTTACCCAGCACGGGGCTCCCCATACGGAGGAAGTTATGGTGGTTATGCCAGTTATGGTGGTTATCCAGGTGGATACATCAACCAAAACCCAAACAACCAAATCCTGAGCCCTCACTATGGTGGCAGCTTTGGTTATGGGGGCCATGGTGTTGGGGGCGGCTCTCCCTTTTCCCAATCAGTTCATGCAATGGGCGTGCGTCCCAACGATAATTCCAGAGGTTTTGGGCGCAGTGCGGTGATGGCAGCAGGTGGAGGGGCTATAGTAGGAATGGCCCTGGGCTACGGGTTAGGAAGGTTCCCCCGTCCTCCCTTCAACTTCCACAACTCCCAGGAGGAGTATTACTACAACAACTACATGTACAGGAAATATGGTGCGAGGTCTACCGACACCAACGACTACAGCAGAGACTACAGGTACAGCCAACTCCCTGAGACCTATGATGGCTACATGGACGCCTGCATGAAGAGGACAGACCTTCTACCTGCAGGGAACAGACAGCCAAACAGCAAACCTGCTGCCACAACTACAACCACAACTACTTCTGTAACTAACACAGCCACTGCTGCCACAGCCACTGGCAGCAATGCAACAAAGAGCAACAACACTGCAGCAGAAAACTCCTTGACCTCTGCACCTCTACATGAGTCTGAAGCCAATCCTGTGCCTCCAGCTTCACAGGTTCTCAGAAAAACTGCTACTGTTGATGAAGACGATGATACAGTCAGCATCGTGGAGATCGGCTACCCAGCACTGATCAATCAGCTGAAGGTCCGGAGATGCTTAGAGCTGTACATGGTTTACTCTGAAAAGTACTTGAAGAGACAAACCGGAGGGGTGCAGGGACTGGAGATGGGCTCGCGAGGGCTTTTAGCTGTGGTCACCAGTACTATACTGATGCTACTGAATAGCAACATGCTAATGCTGCTGCACTGACGCTTTCATTAGCAGTGAAAGTGATGGAAAAATATAGAAATGAGGTGTACATAAGAGTGTGTTAAAAGGTTCAGTGTGTAAGTTTTAGTAGCATCTAGTGGTGACTTCAACTACTCAAGTCATCGTTCACCCCTTCCTTTGTCAGCGCGTAGGAGAAGCTACGTTGGCCGACACACACTGTAGGCTAAATAATACTTGTGGGCCTCCATTTGTCCAAATTTCTTTTCTCTTCTTACTTCTAATAAACCAACGACCACTACCACTACTAATGTTACTTGTTGTTGTTGTTCTTCTTCTTCGTGTGTATTCAACAAAGTGACAAATGCGCTCTGTAGAGCAGTTTGTCTTTTTGGGCTACTGTAGAAACATGGCCGCTCAACATGGCGACCTCCGTGTAAGAGGACCCGCAGAGTATGTAGCTAGAAATGGCTCATTCTAAGTTAGTAAAACCATAACGGTTCATTATGTAAGGTCTTTGTAATACTCCTAAATACTACACACTTGAACCATTAAATAATTAACTGGTTTCCTACACAGTATGTAAAGTAATAGTAAAGTAGTAATTTCCAGGTATGGATAAGAATGGAAAAAGAAAAGAGTATGGAAAAATATGTGTGTATATATACTTTCACTTAAGTAACATTTTGAATTCAGGAGTTTTAGCCTACTTGTGATGGAGTATTTTTAGACAATGGTATTTCTACCAGTTGTGGATGAAATCCATATGACCTGCCTTTGCTTTGTACAGTATGTAAGTCTTGATATATTTATTTATATACTTGCCTCACTTTTCCCACTTATCTCCCTTCTCTGCTTGAGATTGCAAAAATCTTTAGTGTAAAACTGATGTATGAATTATATCTGCTGTACTGATTTTGAACTACCTATGATTGCCATTGATGTGTTACATCAGTGCCACCATGGTGTGTGATTTGCTTTATTTCTCTGTGAAAATATATTGTCTTTGTGTTGATGATAAGAGTAATAAAACTTTCTTCATGTGAAAATGTAGCATTATTACTGTAAGGAAGCCGCTATAGCCTCAACATATAGCTCATTAATCAGTGGCTTATATGGTTTCAAATATTGACTGAATTGCAGGTCTTTAACTCTCACATAATTTTTCCTCACACAAGATTCAGGATTTTCAATGGCCAGCAGGTGGCATCATCTGTAGTCAGGAATGAATTAGGGCACTGGGCTCTCTGTTCTGGCTCCTAAAAGCATCCACAACCACCTGTTTTTTCTACCAGAGCTCAGCTAACCTTATTACAACTCTTAGCACGCTCTGCTTTTACCACAAAAACACAGTTCTGCCAATGATCTCCTGAGAGCTTTTGAGTTTAACACCAAGTGGTTAAAAGGTATGAATCGTGTCGCTAGTTCTCCTTTAACTACCAACAAAGTGTCATTTTGTTTAATATGAGAGTTGTAAGCTATGCTGAAACGTAGCCTTTGGTTTGGGACGTTTCTCTTTTGTCAGGATACTGCTTTTATTGAACAATCTATATACCTACGAACACCCAGAAACATCTGGCTTAAATTTTGAAAATGCATCAGGTTTAGAAATGTTTAAATTCTTTGATCCTTGAGGACTTGAATTCTTGGGACTATTTACATACTGTAAAACTTTCAAATGTGTCAACAAATAGAAACATCAACTGTAAACTTGAAACTTCTTGAATAAACTGATAGACAAAAGTGGCCTCTATAGTTTACTCACTGTATTATGCTTTGCTCTCAGATATTACTAACTTTTCTTGGTGGTTTATTTAAATAAAAGTAGCAATGCCACAATAACACAACAAAGTAGATTATATTACAAGTAAACATCCTGCATAAAAGTACAAAAGCTTTATCAGTACTTAATTACCCTTTCAGCTTGGCTACTTATAAATGCATCAACATGTAAGTAGGCTTGTTGTTAGACAGGGTCTGAAATCTATTTTTGTTTAGCAGGTTACTGAACATTTCTACCAGCCACTACGGTCTCTACTGGTTTTTTGTCTGCGACTTCATAAATGTATGTAAAATATTTAAGAGTTGTAAACACTGAGTACCTGACAGTAGAAATAAGGACTATATGTAATGTTTACTAGAACATTTTCATATTTTAAAAACTATATGTTTTGAATGTAAAATCCTGATGTAAATGTACAAAATGTCCTTCTGAAGTGTATGGATGGATTAAATGGAGGCAGCAAGTAAAGTGCTTCATTATTTTATTTGAGCACATAACCTGAGTAAATGTGCTTTATTCAGGCAGGAGACTGCGGTCCATCAGGAAAAAAAAAACCTCAAGCCACATGAGCAGTTTCTTCCCCTCTGCAGCTGACCTCATCAACAAGGCCGGGTCTCCCACTGACTCTGACTGTCATGCCACCCCACCTAATGTTTGCACAACATATCAGATCTAATTCTGATTCTTCTATTGCACATCCAAATACTTGTATAAATTCTGTCAAACTAATTTTTTTTTTTTTTTTAGATATCTTTATGATTATTTATGTTTATTGCTGTTGCGCACCCAGTCGCCAAAAACAATTCCTTTTCTGTGTAAAAACAACTTGGCTGATTCTGATTATTCCCACCACTAGTAGGCTATCATTCAGTACATTTTTTAAAATAGTGGCACACTATTCATTTAGCTGTGGTGATTTTCCGTGTGAGGTGTATACAAAAAGGTGGACATCATCATCACCATCATCATGGGTGAGGATGCTGGGAAAAGTGTTCAGTGAAACCCCGCCCCCCTCGGCTGTCTCTATGCGACCCATGTCCCTCGTGCCACGTTACGTCATATGAAATTCACCCAGTTTCCGAACTAAAGACGTTTTAACCGTTTGAAGTGAACCAACAGTCGAGTGGAGAAGAGCGGATCCAAGCAGCCACCACTGGAGGTACGTTAAGGCTTGTCCCTCATTTAAAGTAACCGCACCCTCCCGTTTTTTAATCCGGGTTTGGGGAATTAAATGGATATTGTTTTTTTACCTCCCACGAGGCAATAAACCCGTATCTCAACGCTGTTCTCATCAATGTTTAATTACGCTCGATAGTTACTTCACACTGTCAAGCGCCATCTTTTAACCGAATGAAAGGCAGTGGTAGCTGGAAGGCCACATTAAAGTGCGAGCACTGTTAATGCACTGACAGAAGTAGGTTAGCT
Organism: Micropterus dolomieu; assembly: GCF_021292245.1. NCBI lineage: Eukaryota > Metazoa > Chordata > Actinopteri > Centrarchiformes > Centrarchidae > Micropterus > Micropterus dolomieu. Next base: position 16,078,210 of record NC_060170.1, read on the forward strand.
ATTGTATGTCTGCAGTATGCATTTATAAACAAGCTGTGTCTGGTTGCTTTGTTTGTTCGGAGCTGTCGTTCTCCGGAGCAGGTTATTTGTTGCATCATGCATCCCCATCCCCACCATAAAACACCGAAGTCTTCTTGTTTTTGTGTCCTGTGACTGCCACGAGAAATGTCTGGTAGAAGTGGACGAATTAAGGGTGGAGACGTTAACTAATGTTAGCAAACAGATGATTAATTAAATCTTGTAGGGCACTTTTCAAAACCATCTTACGAAAGAAATTAAAGATTAGAAATTAAAATACAGTTAAAAGAAATAAATACTAGCTACTAAGTAGGCTATGTAGGCCTTAACGTTACCAAAAATAAAGAAAAAGGTTGATTTATTCAATTTTATTTATAGGCTAAAGCCCAAATTCATCTCTTAATTATGCCTTCTGTATGTACCCCATAATAATTAGCCACTCAGCGTCTCATAATTAGATAAATGACATTATCTCAAAATGAGATTCGTATCCTGTCTAATTATAATTAATGATTATGCAAGTTGAGGTGTGGTGGTAGCTGGGTCTGTGAATGTTTTAGCCCAGTTTAAAGGCCATATTGTTAAGGTGTGGTGTGGGGACAGAGTGGACCCAAACGCAACTCTGGGGATTAACAGGTTTATTTAGGGGAAATAAGGGGTTGAGGGACTGAAGTTGAGGGCAGAGGTGGAAGCCGGGGAGACTGAGACCAGAGGGCCGGGGGGCACTTGGAGCCGAGGGAGAGGAGGCACGGGAGAACTGGGAGGACGCCGAGGGGAGAGGGCAGGTGAGCGAGCCCAGCCGACTTGACAGAAGACGAGGGTGAGTGAACCTGGGGAGAGACAGGCAGACAAACAGGATCAGTGGCTCCGGAAAAACCAAGAACAGTGAGACAGATCATGCAGGTTACGCGATAGCTTGAGGGATCAAGGGGCACCGGGTTAGGAGCAACGACGATCAAGCAGCGATGGAGTGGGGAACCGGGGTAGAAGTACTATTGGAGATGAGGCTGATTGCTGGCAGGTGTGGCTGACGAGGTGCAGGTCGTTGGCTGGGCTCAGGAGCGGAGGGAGAGAGAGAGAGCACACACAGGGGAGGCAGGCAGAGTACAGGGAAAACGGAATCACAGACAAAAAAAGGAGAAATAACCAGGACACTCACCGTCAGCCGGGCTGCCACCACAACACATATTTCGGTATTATGAATGTTAATGAGCAGTTTGAGTTGTGTCTGTTATCAGAGTGTGTTTACACAAAACAACTGGTAAGTTAAGACCATCAGCATTTTGCAAGCAGCCATAGTGGGGCTTGTATTGCCTGGAAACAGCCTGGGGGTACCTGCTGTCACTGGTTGACAGCAAACATTGACACTCCATTCATAAACTCAATGGTTGTGTTAACGGTGAAATGATCTACAGGGGCTGGTGGTGGATTGACAACAGATGAGACTGAGCATAAACCTGATAATCAGTCACCTGTGTATATTGCTTTGTTGTGTTATCTTACCATATTTTAGTATACATTTAATTGTGAGTGAAGTTCTGTGTGTAGCATGAAGGGAATTTAAAACTTTGACTTCGTTTTACAACCTTCTGCTGTTTAATGAACCTTGATCCTTGAAAATATTGTCATACAGGTCGTTTCATCGTATCATACAGCATTAAAATAAAAAATAATTAAATCAGGTTAGGGGTTAGCTATATGAATAATAGAGCTGTAACTGTTTGAGTAAAATGATCAGTTCAATTACTATTTTTATGTTTGAATAATCATTTTTGTCATTTTTCAAGATGCATCACATCTAAAGTGTCTTTATGGTTTTTCCTTCTCAAACATGGATGATGGATCACATCTTTTCTCTTAATTACAAGGTGCTTATCTCATATAATATGAGATACAGACTTTTATAGGTCATTTATTCAAATTGATACAACACAAGGTTGTACAGCAAAATGAAAGCTGTAGTCCCTTTATGCTACACACAAACTAGTATTTATGGTGCTGAGGATGAATTGAGTCTCACAGCCTGAGGGAAGAAGCTGTTCTGTAGTCTGGTGGTACGACAGGGGATACTTCTCTATCGCTTGCTAGACGGCAGCAGGGTGAACAGGCTGTGGCTGGGAGGGTACTGTGCAGGCACCTCACTGATATCACTGGTGCTCGGCAGATGGGTATCAATGATGATCTAAGCAGTTTTAATCACCCGCTGCAGAGCCCTCCTGTCCTGGGCCGTGCACATCCCATGCCAGTTTGTGATGTTTCCAGTTAGGATGTTAACTTTGCATTGGAATTTTGTCATCTTAAATTTCCTGAAGAAAAAGTAAGATGTTTATTATTATTAATGAGACACTAAGTTTTTTTTTTTTATTTTTAAATTGGTGAATTGATGGTATAATTGATGGCTTTGATAGTAACATACCTAACATGATGCAAAGGCACCGAAAGTTACAGATGACTGGAAAGAGTACCATTTGATCATCTTCTGTAACATTAACGCGCACTGTGCTTATTTCAAGTCGACCTAGGATCCTATTTTGGGTCCACAGACCTTGTTGAAACTATGGGGTAAAGTAGGTTGACAAGACTGTGTGGTGCAAAAACATGTTGAGGCTGTTACAAATATTTTATCAACATGATTTAATGATATATTGCTTGTACTAGCTTGAGTTAGTAAAACAAGATAACAGAAGACATGCCACAGAGTAGCCTAAATACTTGCTCTAATGTTCCCAGTTCTCTCAGCTCAATGAAACTCGTGTTAGGTGCATGTTCTCATCTATGTTAAAGTTGGATTGGAGAGACAGACAATTCTCATTAAATGAGACAAGACTTTTGAGTGTAAACTGATAAAAATCCTTCTCCCTTTCTTAATTTTTCTTTTGTCTCCCCAACCCTCCCTACAGGGCGAAGATGAAGCTGAATTCATTATCTGTGATATGTCTGTCACTACTTTTGTTTCATACCCATCTTTCACTGGCCAGGAAGGGAGGAGGAGGCGGTGGCTTTGGGAAAGGTGGTGGCTTTGGGAAAGGCTCCGGCACAAAGTCAAAGTCTCCCCCGTCCAACCGAGGCAGCACCCACACTAACACTAATCAGGGCTCCAACTCTCAGGGTTGGTACCCCAAACAGCCTGGACAACCCAATCAAGGAGGCTACCCTCCGCAATCAGGCAGACCTGGGTATCCGGGTAGTTACCCCCAGCAGCCGGGTGGAAGAGGCTACCAGTATCCAGCACGGGGCTCCCCATACGGAGGAGGCTATGGTGGTTATCCAGGTGGATACATCAACCAAAACCCAAACAACCAAATCCTGAGCCCTCGCTATGGGGGCAGCTTTGGTTACGGGGGCCATGGTGTTGGGGGCGGCTCTCCCTTTTCCCAATCAGTTCATGCAATGGGCGTGCGTCCCAACGATAATTCCAGAGGTTTTGGGCGCAGTGCGGTGATGGCAGCAGGTGGAGGGGCTATAGTAGGAATGGCCCTGGGCTACGGGTTAGGAAGGTTCCCCCGTCCTCCCTTCAACTTCCACAACTCCCAGGAGGAGTATTACTACAACAACTACATGTACAGGAAATATGGTGCGAGGTCTACCGACACCAACGACTACAGCAGAGACTACAGGTACAGCCAACTCCCTGAGACCTATGATGGCTACATGGACGCCTGCATGAAGAGGACAGACCTTCTACCTGCAGGGAACCGACAGCCAAACAGCAAACCTGCTGCCACAACTACAACCACAACTACTGTTGTCACCTCAGGTCCGCACACTGGCACAGGCAGCAACACGGAGGAGGTCAACAGCACTGCACCTTCAACTCCCAGCCCTCTAAATCAGCCTGAAGTCAATCCTGTGCCTTCTCAGGCTGTCAGCACTGATGAAGACGATGATACAGTCAGCATCGTGGAGATCGGCTACCCAGCACTGATCAATCAGCTGAAGGTCCGGAGATGCTTAGAGCTGTACATGGTTTACTCTGAAAAGTACCTGGCGAGACAAACCGGAGGGGTGCAGGGACTGGAGATGGGCTCGCGAGGGCTTTTAGCTGTGGTCACCAGTACTATACTGATGCTACTGAATAGCAACATGCTAATGCTGCTGCACTGACGCTTTCATTAGCAGTGAAAGTGATGGAGAATGTGCTAAAGGAATTAAGTAAATGGATGGAAAATTATTAGGGAGAAAGAAACCTTTTTTTCCCTTTTCTTCATTGTGTGTGAATTTCTACTTTATGTGGGGTTTTTTTTGCATCCTCATGCATGTCCTTACTATTTATTCAAGGAAAGGGAACAGTTAGACTACTAGAGAGTCACCATGTTTGCAACAAATTGCACTTCCTTTTTCCTCTTCTGAAAGAGAAATGGTCCATTAACTGTACTCTGAAACTCCAGGCTTTTGTTGGCGTTGAGGAGTCTGAACCATTAATGTCCATTTAGATTTAATAAAATAACACAGAGCATGTTATTCAACACTAACCCTAGCCATAGAAGTAAGGAGTGGCACCACCAGTGACTCATCTTTCTGTGTTTGTGATGTGTGTTTCAGGAAAAATTATTATTTATTCAAGGAAACTGGCTAGGTTGTTTTTCTTTTCTTTTTTGTCTCAGAGGACAAAGCATGTGCGAGGGTTACTTTGCACCTGTAGGACTTGCTCTGTCATGGTGATAATCTGTGTAAATACATCGCTTTACAATAATGGACATGCGCTTTAGATGTAATATGAGTATATTACCAACAAGGATGCTGATGTCGGAAGACTTCTAAAACAGTGAATAGTGATCCAACACTTTCAATCAATACTGGATTTTAACTTTAAAAACCTCGTATAGAGATCACGTCTGTCTGGGTAAAGTTAATCATTTTCTTTATTTATCTGGCAGATTACCATCTAATTAACATTTGTGTATTTATTACATATAAGGTAATGAATTGGACAGCTTCGCGATTTACTGAATATTAGTGACTGTTTTTTAAAATGCAGTACAGTAAAAAGTATAATTAGGCTTTAACAGTAAAACAGTGTTGTGCTGTTTACAAATACAGTAACGTCAGTAGTGCAAATAGGCTTTTAAGCCACAGCTTAGCACTGGTTTCGGTGCATTTCTAAATTTTTACCAGGCCTGGAAATAAACTGTAGGCTACCAATACCAAACTGATGTCAGAGTTTGAAAACAAACGTATTGAATAAAATATTCTTATTTTTTTTTCCATATGTATGAAAAGACCCCAAAATTAACACTGTAAGCAGTAACTTGATTACTATGAGCTAATTATTTAAACAGCATTTGTAAAGCAATGATCCTGTCCTAAGCTTTCTGATCCATATAAAGAGTTGGTGACTGTAACCGTGATCACTATGAGCGGTTTCCACTGTATTACAATTAGCATGACGGAGTATCTGTAATAGATCATATCTACTAATATCTTCGTATTTTAAACCATTAATGGACTTTTATCACATGAGGTCCTAACGACTAATTATTATATCTTATTCATAAGCAGACAGATGTAGATTTATGCTGTATCCTAACACTCCTTGTTACACTGGAATCAATGCAAAGCAAAGTGGGCTTTTTCTTAATATTGATGTGTGTTGTCTTAACATGTTTCCATGTACACTGCCATTGCATTGTATGGTATTTGTATGTATTTAGTGTGTTTTATATTTTCTAGTCTTTTTATAAACACACCTTCCTCTTCTGTCCAATGTTTTGCCTTTCTTCCCCCCTCTGTGGGGTAGCTTGTGATTGCAGAAGTGCTCTTAAGAAGACTTAAACCCCTGATGTACTAATTCTGAGCTGAATTCATCTGCAACTCTTGCATTATCAGAGTGTATGGTTGCTAAGCCTGCATATCAAGATGTGCACAGTATATTACTTAAGATTTGTACAACATCTTTTCTAACCATAGACTATGGTGACTTAAAAACAATTAAAAGGTACTCTCTGGAGTTTTAATTGCAAACAAACATCTCGAATTCAACACAACTGGACAAAACACATGATGAACACATTTCTTACCTCCATAATTCATTTGACTCGGTCATTATTCGAGACCCAGTGTGGCAAGTGGGATAATTTGAAGCTACATAAAATATAACAAAAACATGTTGTGACCTCCTCCCCGTTGGTATAAAATCCTCTTTGACTTCAGTTTTGCCAATAAACGAAAAGCCTCAACACCTTTTCCTTCTTGATTTTTTCCATTTATTACTCCCACGTCCGCCTCCTGCCGCCACTGCAGAGTACTGTCATGACCGCTGCACCTTTAACCACACATTTCATCACAACAAACATTTTTTTCATTAACTGTTGAACAATCTGACCACTATAGTGATCAAAAACCCCACAGTGTACCTTTTTTAACGTGTTGTTGAAGCCTACGTTATCTTGTGTCTGGCTTTGAATGTATTTTAAACCGCTTTAAAAGACGTGAATGTCTTTCACTGTGACAGATCACATTTGCTGTGCTGCTGGAGCTTCAACTGAATACTGAGGGATGACTTGCACTTTTTGCTTATCTTGTCAAATAAACAAATAACTTTACTTACTTGCATTTGTGGATATTTGTTTTATGACTTTTAGAATCGGGTGTGCAAGAAAGTTTTGACTGAAAACGAGCTTTATATGAAAAGCTTTCTCGAAGATGACTTTGATCAAACACATTGTGAAGTTAATCAGGGTTTCTGGTGGATTGAGCACAAATTACTTGACACCTGATTTATTATAATAAAGGAACCACAAGGAAATTTACAAAGTAATGCATTTACATTTGAATTTAGATTTTCATAAACATTGAGATTTTTTTTAAAAGCTGGAAAAAGAAATGATCTGAATCAACATATTAAATTTTTTGGTGTGTATATGTATGTATGTTGTTTTTGTATGTACCCATTTGTGGGTTCCCTGTATGTTGCACGTCATGCTTTGTGTGCTTTTGATGTTATTCCCTAACATGCTTAGTGATGGGTATGAATTACTGGCCTCTGTATATGACAACATGCTAATGGTGGAGGAAGTATTCAGGGGCCTTAATAATGTAAAAAAAAAACCTGTTAAAATTACAAGTATTTAAAAGTCTTACTTAAGTAAAAGTACAAAAGTGCATGTTAAATTTGCAGAGGGTAGGACATTGGGTTGAGGGGTATGTGTGTTACGTCTGTATGTGAATATATTGATGTTTCAATTTACACTGACATCATCATAACATTGTATTTACTAACTTCTACATCAAGGTATTACTATATAAATATAAACCTCAATGTGGAAAGCATGAAATTAAATAAAGATTATCATATATACATATATATGTATATAGATATATGTATGCATACATATATATACATACATACACACACACACACACACACACACACATATATATATATATATATAAAGAGGTTCATAATAACAAACCTCTATCCCTGACTTAATTTGTCATAGATGACAAACTGCAGACAAACTCAGAAAGAGTAAAAATATCAAGTATGTTGTGGCAACATTTCACATAATGAATAACAACATGAGGGCTGTGTCAACATGTCTCTGTGCTCCAGGTCTGAACCTGTAATGAAGCATGGCTACCGAGTGTGAAAGGTCCAAAGATCACTGTGCTGAATGTTGCATTCAAATAAACACCACCAGATTTTTAAGATGCTTACTGCTGTAATGTAGGCAGAGAAGAAAGCAAACCGGAGCCCTGTCCAGTCTGCTGTGACATGATAGGAGGCAGCAGGCTGTTAAATGTCAGCTCACAGGCTGAGAGTCATGCAGCTCCACAGCCCCCCATCAAGTTCCCATATGTTCATAAAACACAGGCTGAACACAAACCACCAAGCTTGTGCACCTTAAACGTCATGTTTTTATAATACACAGTGAGGCGTTGATGGAGATGAAATTTCTAGTTATTACGTTAGTTATCAACAGGAGTTATAGAAGAGCCTCAAAGTGTGTGATTTGGTTAAAGAGAGAGTTCAAAGAAGTCAGAAACTAATAAATACCTTTGGACAGACCATTATTATGTATTTGGTGTAGTCTGAAGTTATGTCATACAGCAATATTATATAGCATTAGTATATCTTATCAATTGATTATATGATCACATAATCATGATCCCAAAGGCATCCAGGGACTGCGCGAAACTAATCAAGGAAGCTAACCTTTTCCCAAGCTTTGTCTGAGGGAGGGCCACGTCCTAGACTTTGAAAACCTCTGTTCTAGACTAAAGTATCTCAACAACTATTGGATAGATTAGGATTGAATTTTGTTCTGACATACATGTTCCCTTCGGGTGTAATAACCTGTAATTACTTGAGTGATCTCCTGATTGTTCTTCTTTCTACCAGCATCACCAAATTTAAATTTGTGCAATTCTTTGGTTTCTGTTTAAATATTTTCTAAACGAATGAGATTTCCATCAACCTCAGTTGTAATGTGTTTAATGGTAATTATAATGGGAAATATTAGCATGCTAAAACACACAACTAAGTTGTTAAACATTGTAATATTATACATCAGCACGTTAGCTTTGTCACTGTGAGCGTTTAGCTCAGACCACCTCTGTGCAGCCCCACAGAACTGGTAGTGAGGCTGTTGGCTCTTGGTCTTGTTCACTTAACAGCAGCGAAGTAGAAGTATTCAAGTCCTTTACTTAAGTAAAAGTAGTGATACCATGCTGTCAAAATACTCCACTACAAGTAAAAATCCTGCATTCAAAACCTTACCTAAGTAAAAGTACTCATTGTGCAGTAAAATGTTCCCTGTTAATGTTTTATTGTATCTAATGTTTCTGGATGAATATCACTGCTTCTTTAATGTGTATGTTTCATTTTACTGCTGTTGTTATTTAAGGTTGTGCTAATGTTCAGGACTTTATATTCTGTTAGTTTAACCAGTACAATACAGCAATGCATCATCATCATCAAAAAAAAGTTTATCTTTTTATTTATCTTAAGAAGTAGGAGATTTTACACACCCCATAAAGGACCATGTCATTCTTCAGTTTACCAGAACAAATCGAAGTCAAAATTAATTTGGAGATACTTTGTTTTCACTGGACAGGTTGGGTATGATAAATTGTAATCCGGAAAGTAACTAAAGCTGTCAGACAAATGTAGTGGAGTAGATTTACCCCTGAGATGTCACAGAATAGACGGATATAGCAGCATAAAATGGAAATACTCAGGTAAAGTAATAGCACCTCAAATTTGTACTGTAAAAAGTTCAGTTCTTGAGTAAATGTACTTGGTTACATTCAACCTGTGCTTATCAAGTCTCCTATACAATCGAAAACATGTATTTCAGCGACAGGTTTTGTTACAGTTTTTCTCATCAGCAGGTAACATTAGAATGGTTTCTTCTCACAATAATGTAGACAATAAAAATCTACACAAATGTTTGTTCTAAGTTCTTTTTACTTATATAACAATATCAAACATTTGTATATAAACCTCTACAAAATGGCATAAAACATGTACTTTAATAAGGTATAAGTATACAAGCAATGTACTGAAAATATAACAAGATACAGAGCAGGCAGATTGAAAAACGCTCTAAAAGATTAAGTTATGAAGAATATACTGAGAAATGGCATTATCAAATTAAATGTGTAGCTGCTCTTAAACTCCGGCTTCTTGAGGTAGGCTTAACATGAATAAACTAATCTAATTTATTCCTGGTCTATCGTTACAGATTGACTACAGAGAATGTGTTTGCCAGAACACATTTTAAATCATCTCCATCATAAATATCGCCGTCACCACCACAATCATGAAAAGTACAAAAAGACTGACCACATTAAGAGAAATGGGAATGACAATAAATATCTACAGGAAGTGGTTTTCTTTGTTTGTCAGTACAGTTGCAGACTGAAATGTGGCATCACACCGGCATGTTGTAGAGGTTAAATGGGTCAAAATTCCTCTTCCTGTCTACATGGAGGGCCAAGTGTCGGGGAAACAAACTGACCACAGCTTTTCATATTTCAAGGGTCATATTTCATATTTGACTTTAAACCAAAAAATGTCTTCTGTCAGGCTGTGGGTTATTTTTAGTCAGGGTCTGTGTCTGTTTTAAGGATCCCAGCTCTGTCTCCTGCTCTACATGACTGCCACCCAGTGGCCAATCAGCAGGGACATCAGGGAGCCAATGACAACGATGATGCTGTTGTAGATGGGGCCGCTAGATGCTCCAGTATAGTACTCCATATCTCCAGAGCCCTCTGGTTCATAGCCATAGCCAGGCCTGGGGCCGTAGCCACCACCAACTCCATAATGTGGATAGCCATACCCTCCTCCATAGCCCCCTCCATACCCATATCCTCCATACCCTCCTCCATACCCTCCATACCCGTACCCAGGGCGGCTCAGGGCAGACCCGATCATTGCTCCTCCTATTGCGCCCGCTGCAGCTGCCCCAGCTACTTTCCCTGCACTGGGGCCACTGCTCTGGATGGGTCTGTAGGCCTGGCCACCACCACCGCCCCAGCCCCGACCTCCACCTCGGCCGAAGCCTCCTCCACCTCGGCCAAAGCCACCACCACCTCCACGCCGGGCCTCAGAGCTGGGCAACAGTGTGGCAAGGAGCAGCAGGCAGAGGGCAACTGTGAGGGAGAGTTTCTGCAGGCCAGACATGATTTTTTTATGCTGTAAAAATAAGACAAATGAAAAGGAATTTTTAGGAAGATTGACTTTGGAAAAACTATTTTCTGTTCTGTTCTGTAATGATCAGGTGATTCTGGACTTTTCAGTTCTTCACAGTGGTGGAAGAAATATTCAGATCCTTTCCTGAAATAAAAGTAGCAATGCCACAGCGTACTTTATCAAAACTGTTACTCGTAGTAATAAGTACTTTTTAAGCAAGAAGCACAATGACTTCTGACGGTTACGAAAATAAAGACCATGACAGGACAGAAGCAGCTTTAAAAACAATTATCATTGTAAAACAAAAAGTCCATCTCATGATAAAAAAAACTATCTTAGATGTTAAGGCCTTAAATTTACTTATTAAATACCAGTATGTAAACTTGCAAGCCCTGAACAATACCAATTAAGGATAAAGTGTTCAAAGTAAAAGTATTCATTATGCAAAATGTAATATTGTATATCTATAAAATATCATTGGTTTATTATTATTGATGCGTTAAATGTTGCTGTCTGAGAGGAAGGTAATTTTTTATTAATTTATACATGGTTGTTTAATTTATAAAATGCATTATATTTTAGTTTTATATAAGTTGTAACATATATTTTGAAGGCAAAATTTAGTAACAAGTAATTATAGCTGTCATATTGGTGTACCCAAGTAAACAGTACAATATTTGCCTTAAAAATATAGCATAAAATGGAAAGTAAAGTGCAAGTACATCAAATTGTACTTGTACAAAGTAACTGTACTTGTACTGCTTCCCGATGGCTGATGAGATGTTCTCACGGCAGCTTTCATCCTGCTGTGTTATTTTTACATTGCTGATAAATTAGGAGCAGTACAGACTCTTAACCAGCTTTGAGAAACACAGTTTATACAAGCACTGTAACAAATAAACAGCTGACCTGGGATCAGATCTAACGAGACCTGCTGCATCATGGTCATCAATGGACAATTGTTTGTTAGCACTGAGGTTTAGTAAATTTTAACCTAAACACTTATCTGACAGGAGGAACAGATAAATGAAAATAAAAAATAAATTACATTTAAAAGGCTATTTACAATACATCCATTACAATACCTTAAATTAAGAATGCATGAAGTGCAACTCTGGCAGCCATAATGTGTGTATTTCTAGTAATAGTATATATATAATATGTAGACAGTCATAGTTGATATGACATGTTATGCATAAAATGGAAAAATCAAGAAGCAGTAAAAATGTTTGCAGTACCAAAATCAAAATATACTGTGTTGAACGTTCTCTTCCATAATGGAGACAGCATTTTTTTTTCTACATAATTACAAAATGTTGTTAAGTATGTAAAGAATGCAGCGGTGAAGAGGAAGTACATTTATTTACAGTAAAAGTACTGTAATTAAACACTAGTTTTATTTTATGCTACACTACATTTCAGAGGTAAATACTGTACTTTTAACTTCACTAAAGTTCATTTAACAGCTTCAGTTACTTTTCAGATTGAGGTTTAACAACCTATATGATCTGTTTACAAAATATGATGCATTTTTATAAAGTATATGAAGCTGTTGAAACTGGCTCCACCTCTCTAACACTAAAGTATACATTTGAATACATCAATAATAGAATTTGTGAATACGTCTATACTTTTTCTTAAATAGAAGTTTAAATTCAGGACTTTTACTTGTGAGGGAGTATTATTATAGTGTTGTAGTACTACTTTCACTTATGTAAACAATCTGAATACTTCTTCCACCACTGACTTCACCCAGTGAGCAGCATGACATCATTCACTCTGCCGTCAACAAACTACGTAGTCTAATCTGTGTCTTCTTAAAAGATGAGTTGAGCTATAATTACACCGGGTCACTTAGTTTGAGAATAATCCAGTGACTCTCAGATTACAGCTCAGAGCAACAAAGAGGGTAAAACACTTCATTCTGATTTTTAAAAAAGGTAAGGGTAAGAGGGTAGAGGACATATTAAATAACATCACATCCTCACAACAAGAAATCAAACCTGCTGAATTTAGATAAAGCTTCATACCAGGTTATATTAAATAAGAAACACATCTTAATTCAAACTACACAAAACCCTGAAATGTTCTGGTTCACGGTGTTGTTTGATTGCTTTGTCTCAAAAGCCTGGAAATGAAGGCAAGATCGATGATTTAATAGATAGAATTTTCTTCTACTAAATGATACATGTTTCTGTCATTGATTTATGAATACTATTGTACTCAATGATGGTCTGAAGATTTGACTGTTAAAGATGTTTTAGCTGTTTGACAATGTATACACTGTCCTGTACCATGAATTTATGGTGATTTACATGCATAGTTATAACCAATAACAAAAATGTCCTTCATTCATTCTAAAAATTAATCTCTTCTTACAGTAAAAAGTCTCACCTGTTGAGTGGCTGTCTGCAGTGCAGCGGTTCAGATGATGCTCCTCTTCCAACGGTAAAAACCAGAGAGCGTGTGTTTGCAGCTCCTCTGACAGTGAGAAGTATGTTTCAGGGCCAGCCTGTCGTCCTCCTGACGACGTTATCAGGTGAAGTGGATCACTCTGTCTTGCACCTGCTCATTGGCTGAGTGTACAGTAAGCTGCTGTTCAACATCAGACATAAATAGGCTAACTGTGTGTGTTTGTGTGTGTGTGTGTTTAATTTTGTCTAAATTATTTAACCGCCCACTAAGTGAACAAACCAGAAAACCACTTAGCGAGCTCTCCCGAAGCTTCGACTATGACTAAAGTTGTATCTCGTCATTTTAAATTACACAAGATTTAAACATCATTACATAACACAGTAGGCTTTTCACACAGTGACCTGGACAAGATTTAAAGAGATTACAGATATAGTATGTTTATCTTTTTTTTTTATTAAATAACAATCATTGTATGAACCCCCCCCTCCCTAGATTTTTCCAGGTAGTGGCATGAGCTCCTAACATCTTGAAGACTAAAGTTCCTTCATTATTTTGTAAAAGACACAATATAAAAGCAGGCAAGTCTTAAGAGTCACTAAAAATACAACATGCACACACTCAGAATCACACACACACACCCTTGATGACATTTTCAACAGTGTACATTAGAAATATTGAACAGACAGGCTGTGCTCACACAGACTAAAGCAGACTTAAGGGAAGCGCTGTACATGTGGAGGCGAACTGTGCTGCTTTGAAATGCTCATTCATACATTCACAACATTCTTCCATCTAAGGTCATCTGCGTAATTCACAGTCTTTCAGTGGGATTTCACTCGTCTTGTGTACAGCCAGTCCAACATCCAACGCCTACCAGGAGTCATTGTGTGAAGAATTATGTTGCTCATCATTCAAACAGTTTTTTACTGTGCTTCAACACGACATCATCTTGTCTTCTTACATAAGGCATTAATGCAACTGAGGACAATGAACCAGACACTAAAAGGGGCCCAAAAAGTGTTCGGTTGTTTCAGGAATTTCTTTTCTTTAAAGGAAAAGTTTGAGCTTCATTGAGTTTGATGAGGAAATTGGTAGCACTCTGTACTCTGTGCTGTAAATATGAAGCTACAGCAAGTAGCAGGTTAGCTTAGCACACAGACTGGAAACAGCTAGCCAGACTCCGTCCAAAGGTAACAAAATTTGCTCACTAATTAACACGTGTAGAAAATGACAAAATGCTGTGTCCTGACCAAGGAATAGCATATCTCATGATAAATAAAAGTATATTAGATGTAGAAAGGCCATCCTATAGATGTACTTTTTAATACTAGTAAGTCAACTAGTAACCTCTGCATTCAAAATGTACAAATACCAATTAAGTATTATCAGCAAAATACTAAAGTATCAAAAGTTATTCATTATGTAAGATATTGTATCTAGAGCAATATATATATATATATATTTATTAGACAAAAAATAATTACAGTTGTCAAATTGGTGTACTGAAGCAAATTGTACAATATTTGCCTCATAAATATAGCATAAAATGGAAAGGTAACGTGTCCCGACCAAGAAACAACACATTAACCACAATTTGTCATAAATTTTTTCTTTTTACAGATTAAAACAAATGAGATATAACATGGTAATCAGTGAGCTTTAGAGGTGCTGGTAGGTGCATTTTATTACCTTCGGACAGAGCCAGGCTAACTGTTTCCCCCCTGTGTTTACAGTATTTGTGCTATGCTAAGCTAATCCGCTGCTGGCTGTACTCACACAAACAAACATCTAACTCTTGGCAAGAAAGTGAATAGGCGTTTCCCCAAACTATCCCTTTGACTTCAATCACAAACATTCAGTTTGAATGAGACGTCAGGCCACCAACAGACTGACGGACGCAACATAAACAGATTATCTGTTCACACGGCCTTCAATAATCCCTTCAGTGAACGTCTCGGCTGCGATGAACAAATTCCCAAACAGTGAGGAACATATAGGCACGCAGTGCAATGTGGGGACTCGGTGTCTGCTCGTGGTCTGGTCGGTTTCACATTGACCCAAACAGTGTCGGCTGATGTGGTTCCATGTACTTTACAGCTGTACTAATGTTATGCTGTGTGTCTTTGTGCTTGGAGAAACCTTTTAACAGGCACTTTACAAAGACCATATTATATGATGTTTGTGCTTTAAACTGATTTTGGGTATCGGCTTCTGGCAGTCTGGAGGGTAGAGACGGGATGTGTAGTTTTAGGCTCACTCTGAAAAAAGGTTAAACTCACTGAAGTGTAGAGGAATGTCTTTCTGTGTGCACTGTGTGTGACGACAAAGAGAAAAGCAGAAGGAGATGAAGTGATCGAGTCTGAATCAAGACTCTTTACAAGACTATTGCTGAGATGGTCACACTCAAAGTTTCGTCTGTATGTTGACCGACTGGATGATTTGAAAAAGACCCCACGCAGGGGCAGGAATTCAGAGGAGCAGGATAATCGCTGAAACACATACATTGGGTTCTTGGTCACTCTCTTGGTCACAGCTGGGAGGAGGATGTGGTACTCTGGGAGTGGTTTGATGAGCAGATCACATACACGTCGCCCCCTCTGGAAGACAACTGAGCTGCTTCTCAATTATACACCGCAAGTACGTATACCTACAAGTACAAGCAGACACACACAGACAGAGGAGGAATAAATGTTTGCGAAGATACATTTGATAATAATTACAATGTAAACTACTGTACTACAATGTTTGTAAGAACAGCTGAACGTGTTGATGACTGTGGCAGAGATGAGGCGGTGAAGTAGATTACATACAGTATGTTCTTGTACCTTCTCCTGAGTTTCTGCACCTCTCTGTCCTCCTCCTCCTTCAGTTTGGTGATGAAACTCTGCAGGACAGGCATTTCAAACTTGATGTACTGCGCCACCTGGTGGAAGGGAGGGGAAATATAATGACAAAGCATAAAAAAAAGAGACTAAGGTGAGATAAATAAAGCTATATGGAACACACAGAGGCAAGGTAGCTGCACGCTATCAAACAGACGGAATATGACATGTTCATTTATTGCTCTGTATCAAATCCTTTAAAAAAACCATTACACTGAGTGTGATGACTTACATCATATGTGACTTCTTCTCCCAGGTCTTCTTCCATGAGGAAAACCTTGCAGACCTGCTCACATGGACCCTGCATTATTCTCAGTACCAGAGGATAGTCATTTCGCTTCAGTTTCACACGCTCTGAAACATTAAACACATCCACAGGTAGCGATTAACAGAACAAAAATAACAAATCATATATGGAAAATAAATATAAATATACATCATTGTAGTGTTTTCCATCAATAAACTTGACAAATAAGAAATAAAAGGAATAATTCACACTCACCTCCACTTGTATGGACGAGGTATAGCGCAAACTCATCTGCGCTGTTTTCAATTTTAAACTTGTTGAGGAGAACTCGTAGCACCTGAGGCGTGCTCATGCAGCTGTTAATCCGAACATTAGTCACCGAGCCGTAAGAAGGAGTAAAAACTGCTGTCTGAAAAACACAATAGAACACGCACTGAGTTTCCTATGTCACTTTATGTGTTTATATATTTGTCTACAGATGTGGACAAGCGTGGGTTTAAAATAAATTTAAACATCAAAATTGCTACAAATTACTCTCAAATTAAACTCTCTGCTTGTACATTATACTGTGTTGTTTTGTCAGACTTTCTTGGGATCCATTGGCAAACACTTGTCTGGCATCAC
This sequence comes from Micropterus dolomieu, assembly GCF_021292245.1. Lineage (NCBI taxonomy): Eukaryota > Metazoa > Chordata > Actinopteri > Centrarchiformes > Centrarchidae > Micropterus > Micropterus dolomieu. The sequence goes on from NC_060170.1 coordinate 16,095,032, forward strand.
CTTGTGGTTGTAGAAGTGTCCGTTGATGGAGAAGCGATTGCGTCGAATTTTCCTCTGGTCGCTCGGTGACCGTCGCTGGCCCCGTCTTAAGACCCCGGCATCACTCTTCGTCCTGAGGAGCTGAGCGGAGCTCTCACTCTCCTCTGTCCAATCAAACATCATTAGCTTAGATTATCAGTTATTATTCAGTGTCCATAACTTATCTTTAAACTGGGAACTTATAACACTGACTATTCTTGATGGTTATTTATCTTAACACTGAACACTGAATTTAATGACACTGACGGTAAACATTAACTGTGCAGAGCTGGAAACAAAATTAGTATTTCTAATGTTCACGTAAGGAGAGGATGAAACAAATATGAGAGTGAAATGTCAAATGAAAACCTTACTTATGTTTTCATTTCTACTAATGGAGTTATTAATACACAGTTTACTCCTCTAAGGGTTGAAAAAAAACCTCTAAAACAAACTAAGAATAAGGCTTTAATTCCTTCGTCGCGACGAGTTAAGCTAATTTGATCTTAATGACATAATGCAACATTTCTTTTTTTGTCTTGGCAACTGATAAGACAACACAAATAAAGCAGTGTTATTTAGTAATTAGGAATTGAACTGGATCCCTGTTAAAGCCAAGGGAGTATGTTACCATGTTTATATAGTCAGTAAAGCCACTCACCTGCTGTCTGTTCTTCCATCACACCGTTGTCCTCCGGTTGGTTGTCAGGTGGCGTCACTTCCACTGTGGGCGGGCTCTGCTGTTGACCATCTGTGCTGGTGGGGGAACTTCAAAAAGGACACGAGAGCGTACAAGAGTGAGAGACAACGAGACACAGAGCCAGAGGACAAGAGCTGCAAGCTAGCAAAACTATAAAGATACAGCCGAGTTTCTTTGCAGATACAAACTGTTATTATCTGGCTATAAATGGAAAAGGCTTTGTTTGTAGACAAATGTGAGGGGAGTTACAAAACAGGGGTCTCATTTATAAAACTGTGCATAGAATCCTCACTAAAAGTGTACGTGCGCCCAAAAGCCAAAAATAGCGTACGCACAAAAATATTCAGACTTATAAAACCGTGCGTGTGCACATCTGTAAGCAAGTTCCCTTCATAATCACAATCAACTTGAAATATGGCACATGTGAGGGAGCTCCATGTCCAACCCTCCAAACGCCCATAGTTGTCTATAAATGGTCAGTGAAATGCCTCTTTAATATTAATACGTACTGACTGCTGGAGCACTGACATTCCTTTTGGTGAAGCTGAAACATGCTGTTTGGTGGGTAAAAAACGCACTTTCACGCAACGCTTGTGCACCGAAGGAAAGGGGGCACCGGAGCTCCATCCCTTTATAACCGATGCGCAGGAAGGGGCAACCCTCCTGAGTAGTGACGTCACTGACCGGAGGGGAACACACACGCAAGACGGGATGGCCCAGGTACTAATTTGGATTCCCCCGTTCGAAAGAGAGTAAACCAAATGACTTCCACTTGTGTTTGAACATTTATTTAGGCTACACAAACAGTCCACTCACTAAACAAGGCTGCCGATGAGTTAAAATAAATATGGCTTCTACTAAATAACATGAGCTGAGAGATTTACTTTATAAAATAGTGTTGCATTTTCCAAAATGTGTTTTTACAAGCAACGCATCACATCCGCACGCTTGCACACAGCATTTGGATCTGATAACAATATATGACACTATGCTCTCCTATTTGCTCGACTGATGCACTGAAAACAGCATCAATTTAAATGTAATTTGTCCTCCTGTTCACCTTATTTATGAGAATAAATTGCACTGCATGCTAGTAGGCTATTAATTAATATGGCTCCTGATTAAACTGTACAACATAATTGAGGCGTTCTTTTGCAGAAACAGATATCTTTGTTTGTGTTTATTATCCTGAATCTGGATCTTTTTCTGTGTGCTGCAAATGATCTTTAAGGATGTTTTTTTTTGTGAACTTCAGGGAAAGTCAATCAAACGGGTGTTTATTCAGAAAGGCTTTAAACCTACAGTACTCAGAGGTAACATTTAGATTTTTTTTACACAGCAGTATTCATTTCATTCATGTTGCGCTGTTTCTCATTTCCCCAGTTTAAGTGCGTACGCAGAGTTTACTTACAGGACCGCACATTCTCCTGTCAAGTTTGTTTTTTATAGATCACAATCTTTGCTTAGGAAGTAGCGTACGCATGTTTCCAGCCCTGTTTTGTACGTACCGTTTATAAACGAGACCCCTCAATAGTGCAGTAAGTAATAATGTAAACAGTGCAAGAACAAGGACATTAACTTTGGAGTAACCACATCATCACTGCAAACACGGATAAAGAGGTGAGTTTTAATAGATTCCCTGCCAAGAAGCGGCATTTTGTTAACCACTTGTACACCACCTATACAGTAAGTGCGTCACATCCCTGTTGGTTAGTTTCAACTTGTAACACCTGTTACTCTTTGTTGAAGCAGTTTTTCTGTGTTTGAGATGTGCTGTCAGGATTTGAGAGACTATTTCTTTTGATATTTTAAGTAAGTTTTTGCACCAGCAATATCAGTATGGATTACTTGGCCTCTTTGGAGCTCTCTGTTTGAGAGGTTGTCTTTATGCTGATAGCAAGAACGCTGTTGCTGCAGATAAATGAGGCTAACTGGAATCAAAGTAAAAAAGCAACTTTATAGCTGCGGTGTTAGTTAATGCCCTTTTTCATGAAGTGTAATTTTGTGTATTTCCTGTAAGTAAATTGGCCCCCGAAACACCCAAAATGTCAGCTGCATGCCTGTGAGTGCTATTTTCCCTGGAACAACTTCTTCTGATGAATGGGGTTACAGAGCAGAAAATGGGGCTGTGGTTGATCTGTGGCAGCTTGGGGCAAAATCCAAAACCGAGCCAGAGGTGAGGGTTAAAGGGTTCACTTCTGTCTACGGACCAAAGCAAATAAGTGCTTCATCAAAGGATTTAGCAAACTGTGGAAATCAATTATGCATTTGTTGCATGGATTTAAAGCTGGAATATCAAGTAATGACATCGCACATCAACAAAAAGGGATGACACAAAGACAATCTAGACATAATCTATATTTGCCCCCGCTGACCTATTGCGTATCACCATTTCCGGTCAGCAAGATGTAACTGGATCTGTCTGGACCTCTTACCCCTGACTGTCCAGATTGCAACCCGAGTGCCAGGACGTAGAGGAGGGGGGCGGTCGGATTCGCTCGTGGTCATCCTGCATCTGAAGCCTGATTGGTCGCCGCAGGCCCCAGAAGATATTCAGCAAGCCCTCGACAATCAGCTCCCCCTCTTCCTGTTGGTGAGAGAGAAGCTGTGATCAATGCGCACACACACACACACACACACACACACATATATAAATACACACAATGGACAGTTATTACTCCTTTGGGATTCACCATATAATGGGTCGGGTATATTAAATTTAAAATGGCGACAGGAAGACGGAGGAAAAGTAGTGAAGAGTGGAGACATTCAGATGCTTCTGTTGGAAAGGAGGATAAAACAATACAACATTAAAATAAGAGTAAGCACGCAGACACACTGCTGTAAATACTCACTTCTCTGTGTCTGAGCTGTAGATTCTGTCCTTCATAGTAGAGGTTGTATGTCTTAAGATGTGAGAGGACTGCTACCCTGGAGAAAGAGCAGCGATTTAAAAACAGGTCTATCTCTGTAGGGATCCTTTGCACAGTGCTGTCAGACACTTGTAATAACAATCTGAGTCCGTCAGTGGCAAAAACAAATACTTTAGGGGACATACTTTGACGGGGGGCAATAGCCTGCAGGGATTTCTGCCAGCAGCTGTGCACTCAATACTGGACCAGTTTCAAAAGATGTTGTCCCAATTAGTCACACAGATACAAAAATATAAAGTTACCCTTTAAAAGGTCCAGTGTGTAATATTTAGAAGGATCTATTGACAGAAACGCAATACAATATACATAACTATGTTTTCAGTGGTGTATAAAGACCTTAAATAATGAAGAAGAACAACAACTCGCAAAGGGAGGGGTGAGGGGAGATTTGAGCAGTTGGTTGCAATTCGCAATGTTCCCCTCTAGACGCCACTAAAAATTACACACTGAACCTTTGAATCAATAAGCATCCCTATCAGTGTGGTGCTTTAACATCCTGACTGAATGTTTTATACCAAAAGGTGAATAAAGCATAAATACATTTGTTCTCACAAGTCAGGCTGTTTAACATGAGTGAAAAATCTAAATAACTACAGTTCAACTGTTTCATATGCACATACTGACGTTTGTTTGTGTATGTGTGTGTTCATGTGAGGAACAGCGTGGCGTTCAGTCCTTACTTGCTGATGAACTTGTTCTCTCCAATCTGAACCCCGTACTCTGTATCATCCATTCTCAGTCAGCATGAGAGGAGCTGAGACACACAGAAGCAACACAGAGAGTTAATAATTTTCACCCATCTGATTCGGTCTCATGACTCCTCATGACCAGCAGCGAGCAACAGACGTGGAGAGGGCAGCCTGGAGAGGAAAGTGATTGCAGGAAGAGGAGGAGGAGGTAAAGCTCCACACAGTATACAATATCAGCAGATCATATCTTATTTCCTGTCAATGTATTTCCTTCAAGAGACAACACTTAAAAGTTCAAATGGCACTGCAATAGGTCTCACTACACAATCAAAACATTTGGCGTGTGATGGAGTGAGACAGCTGCTCTCCACACACTCTTCCTCCAATATATTTCTTCTTTCCTGCCACCCCTTTAATTCTCTCCTTATGTCTTTGCCTGTCTTTTACACATAACCACACACACATGCAGCTGTTTTAAATGGCACTCAGCCATGCCTCCGTAGAGTTTCCCCTCCCTGTTTGCTGAACGAGTGTGTACGTTTGTGTATATTTGTCTTTGTGTGTCTGCAGAGGAGGCAGGACAGAAGCCTCCAGAAGGAGATGAACAGGTGCAGGACACACGGGCCACCCGCAGGGCCAAATCATGTCAGCTGCCTGAACAAGCACACATTATATGCATTTACCTCTCATGTCTGTATCTATACATACAGTGCATGCAGCCTCTCTTTTTGGATATATAGGTGAAGAACTGAAGAGGATTTATCTCAAACTGTATAAACTGTCTGGACATTTTATTATCTGGATGACTGAAGTTAATGTTTGTTTCTCTCTTTCTTTGCATTTCACGCACAAACAAAGACCATTTTAATACCGACCTTCAAATAATTTACATTTTTGTGGACCATTTCTGAATGCATTTGTAAACATGGCTCCATGGATGGCATTACCAATGTGTCCATCACTTTAGTCCTGACTGAAATATTACTTCTTTTTTTTTTAATGAATGAATTGCCATGAAATTTGGTCCCGAGGGTGAATCCTACTGACTTTATCTAGCACCACCAGGAGGTTGGTTTTTAGTTTTGAAATGGATATGAAATTGGGAACAGAAAATTTACGGTGCTGAAAGTAATAACTTTGCTGATCCTCTGACTTTTCCTCAAAGACTTATCTAACCAGCTAATTAATCAATTAAAGCAGGCTAAACTAAAATGGCAACCCTGCTCAACATCAGTTGTGTTGACGTAAGCATTTAGCTCAAAGCACCACGAAGGTCAGCCTCACAGAATTGCTATCTTTTCTGTATGGTGTCAAAATAAAAGTAGATCTTTTGAACTTGTTTTTGCAGTGTAAACACAGTGAAAGTCAAGTCTACAATGTTAATTACTGTTGTTACAATTTAAGCACAGATTTCTTTGCCACGCCACAAAAATGTAACTTAGAGAAATCGATGATCAATTCAGCCCCTTTCATCAAAAACATGGCTTCTTCCCTTAGTACTGTCTTACACAACACAGCCAGTGCCTCTGTAACAGATCAACTAGCAAAATATTAATAAGTCAGAGAGACACACCAGCCAAATAAGTATGGATTTAAATGTGAGTTTCAAGACTACAAGCGATCCTACCGTAGTGAAGACTGTGTGATGTTGTTGAGTCTCCAGAAAGAGGGAGCTGCAGATGTGGGAGAGAGAGAGAGAGAGAGAGAGGGGTTAGGCAGGTAGACTCTGTATGTATCCTCAGGTATCAGAAGTTCTGTCACACAGGTCAATTTCAAGCGGCCCACGGGGTCCTTTCTTGTGAGTGTGACAGCGAACAGACGAGGAAGAGTGAGTGCATTTAAAGGAAGTGCTCGCCTTCCGTTAAATCGCTTCCTCCTTTACCAAGTCAGTCACACAGGAAACTGACACTAGCCCCTACACAGCCCATAACTTCCTCAATTCAAGCAGTACGGAAGAATTATCATGTACACCCAAACAAAGAGCACGGGCAGAAAGATACAAGATAAGACCCACACTAAACTGCCTTATTTTTATCCCTCTTTCGTGACCCAAACTCTCAGATTTGACACATATCTAAACATATTATCAACAAAGATATTCAAAACCTGGCAAGTGATTTCAAACACACAGTGCTGATAAATAAATTGAGGCTGTCAATCTCTGGAATAATCGTGTTCAGTTATTGTGGACGAATTAAATATTAAACACCAATCAGCTCAGGCCCCCTGCCAAGGTCTATCAATATTTCAGCACCTATATTTGCCTGTCAAGTACTCGAATGCTCACCATTCACCTCCACAAAATGAAATCATTAGCCTTTAATACCGCTGTCGTGGTCAAGGGCGGCTGTGCTCGTAGACTCATTAACAGGTGATGCCAGTGGTCCGAGACAGACATGTGGCCAGCTGACAAACCAAGACAATGTTGTAATTGTCTGGCAAGTCACGAGACCAACGTGAACTTCAAGTCAACTAAACTGTCACCTGATAAAATTGATCCTTGCCTGATGTTACTTCCTGAACTAAAGATTAAATCAGACATTTAACCTTTAAAGCTACTGCCAGAGTGCGTTGTAATAAATGTGCACCCAGTTTAGTGTTTGCTGTTGGTGAAAAAAGTGGTTTTAAAATGTTTAGGCTTAATGCGATTGTATTTTTTTTAATGGTTAATGGTTTTATTCAGCTCAAGATCTCAGTAAAATCACAGGATCAAAGCTCGGAGATGTACACTGCTCAAAAAAATAAAGGGAACACTTAAACAACACAATGTAACTCCAAGTCAATCACACTCCTGTGAAATCAAACTGTCCACTTAGGAAGCAACACTGATTGACAATCAATTTCACATGCTGTTGTGCAAATGGAATCGACAACAGGTGGAAATTATAGGCAATTAGCAAGACACCCCCAATAAAGGAGTGGTTCTGCAGGTGGTGACCACAGACCACTTCTCAGTTCCTATGCTTCCTGGCTGATGTTTCGGTCACTTTTGAATGCTGGCGGTGCTTTAACTCTAGTGGTAGCATGAGACGAAGTCTACAACCCACACAAGTGGCTCAGGTAGTGCAGCTCATCCAGGATGGCACATCAATGCGAGCTGTGGCAATAAGGTTTGCTGTGTCTGTCAGCGTAGTGTCCAGATCATGGAGGCGCTACCAGGAGACAGGCCAGTACATCAGGAGACGTGGAGGAGGCCGTAGGAGGGCAACAACCCAGCAGCAGGACCGCTACCTCCGCCTTTGTGCAAGGAGGAGCAGGAGGAGCACTGCTAGAGCCCTGCAAAATGACCTCCAGCAGGCCACAAATGTGCATGTGTCTGCTCAAACGGTCAGAAACAGACTCCATGAGGGTGGTATAAGGGCCCGACGTCCACAGGTGGGGGTTGTGCTTACAGCCCAACACCGTGCAGGACGTTTGGCATTTTCCAGAAGACCAAGATTGGCAAATTCGCCACTGGCGCCTTGTGCTCTTCACAGATGAAAGCAGGTTCACACTGAGCACATGTGACAGACGTGACAGAGTCTGGAGACGCCGTGGAGAAAGTTCTGCTGCCTGCAACATCCTCCAGCATGACCGGTTTGGCGGTGGGTCAGAAATGGTGT
>NC_060170.1:16103073-16151968 GCF_021292245.1 Micropterus dolomieu
GGCCTGTAGTGTGGTTTTCCACTTTGATTTTGAGTGTGATTCCAAATCCAGACCTCCATGGGTTGATAAATTTGATTTCCATTGATAATTTTTGTGTGATTTTGTTGTCAGCACATTCAACTATGTAAAGAAAGGAGTATTTAATGAGATTATTTCATTCATTCAGATCTAGGATGTGTTATTTTAATGTTCCCTTTTATTTTTTTGAGCAATGTATATAAAGAAAAGACAGAAAACCTCTCAAATGTTAGATGTTGTCCAAACACAGGCAGCTGTGCAGGAACGTTGCCTATGTGATAAAAAAACAAAACTGTGAAACTGTTCAGACAAAAAAGCATTTAGGTTTAATACCCAGTTCCACAAACATTTTAGTATTACTGAGATCGTGAGTCAAAATCCCTCCAACACAGCCCTGCTTTCGTAGACACCAACATTTGTATTATTTATTCAGTTAACTGCTTGATTATCTTTTCTTTAAATGTTCGATGTCAAGATCTAAATTGTTGTCCTTATTTTGTTGACCTGAAAGGACTCAAATTTAACTATAATGAGTCTAAAAATAAAATGGAATTAGCCTGAAAAACGCCCACCACAGTTTAAGTTGAAGAACGCATGTAGTTAAAATCCCAACGAAAAAATACTGCGGACATTAGCACAGTGTCTTCAGTGGTAGCTTCAGCCCTGCCCAGTCAAAAAGGCAGGTGAAAAATTAACTCTGAAACTTATTTAGACATCATCATAACCACATAACGTGATGTATTTTTGTCAGAGACCATCTTCCCAACCTATTTTGGATGGGAAATATTGCCTCAAAGCACCACCAGTTACCCCCAAAACATTGCTGCAGTATTTATATTAATATCTAATGTTTGGCAGTATAGTCCAGCACCACCACAGCAGACCATGTGATCCCTTAAATTAAGGAAAACAAGATCAACATAATCTTCTACTTTGACTTTTAGCCTACTATGTTCAGAGTCTGTATTAACAAAATGTCTCAAGATTAAAATTGTATAAATAACCTCGCCTTTTAACCAAAACAGAGATGGCTGTTGGTGGAAATTATCTGTATGACACTGACTCTTCATATTTGCACTGTTTCCTACTTTGTTCTGCTATGCAACAATTTCCCAAAGGAAAAATTACATTGAATCTTATCTTCAAACTGCAGAAAGCTGTCTCTGCTTTTCGATTTATAGTCAACAGTGGCATATAAATGCAGCCAGACTGACCCACAGCTGACGTAGTCTTGATTCAGATCAGGGAGCTCCACTCTGTACAGGACACCAGTCCAAATGTAGACCTCACTGACTCCCTGAAAACTCATTACACCACCAGCCAGTCCTCAGTCTCCATCCCTTTACCTCTTGTCTCATTCATCGGCTCAGTTGTTTCTCACCACAGGAACTCAATTTATTAACCTCTGTCCAGTGTTTCTGATTAGGAAAATCTTTCCTCATTCAGCTCTTTCCTCAGTCTCCTTCGTATTCCCCTGTGAACGACTAAAAGCCATCCACTGTGCTATTGAAAACACACACACACTTGTTTTCTGCCCTCTTGCCCTGTTGCCTCTGAACCTCCTCTGTCAAAGACTTGGGCTGAAATGGATGATGAATAGCTCCAAACCTCCTCTCCACCACCACCCCTGCCTTCAGCTCCCACATTACTAATGCTCTGCCTTTGTCACCACTGTCATAGCAACACAAAAAACATCTAAGCTCCAACAACTAGTCCACAACGCTGAGCCAAAAATAGTGTTTGTCTCTCCTGCTCCTTGTTAGGCCTGCTGGGGTTGTCAAAAACGTTGCAAGGCTCGACTTTGAATCTACATATGGCATCCAGATTCTCCAGATTAAGCTAGTCTTTCTGCTTAGTTGACTGTAGAGCGGAAACTATTAGTCGATCCACAATCAATCTGCAGCTTCTCTGACAAGCGATTAATGATTCAAGTAGTTTTTAAAACAAAAATTAGCTTTTTAAATGTGAACACTGTCCGGTTTTCTCATGGCAGTCTGAATATCTTCGGGGTTTGGACTGTTTGGTCGGACAAAACAAGACATTTTAAGATGGAACTTGTGATTTGCTTTTATAGATGAAATGATTAACTGAGAAAATAATCATTTGTTGCAGCCCTTACTTACTGCACATCTTAGTAAAGCTTAACATTACACTCAGTTGCTAGTTTATCAGAATGAACCTACAGTTCAAAATCAATCATTTTAACATTATGAGCTCCATCACTTGTGGGACTTGTAGCAGGGCTGCTGTATTAAACTGCATTGCTTTTTAGCTAACTCTACTTTAACTAAACTGGGTTACAAGCCAAAACATTAGGTATTCACTTTTTTAGCAGACCCTCAGTCCTGAAGCACTGCCTCTGTCTAGCCAGGCTTATGTGTGCCGAGAGGAATCTTAACTATCTACTGCTTGTTATGTAACCTGTTTTTCTAAATACATATGCACACTCCCTGCTAGAGACCACAAATGTGATTAGATACGGAATATATATCGTTTTAATTCAGGATTTAGTCTGGACCATCACACTGAAGTGCTACGGAGCACACCGTATCACTGCATGTCAGTTTAAAACGCCACATAATCCTGAATTTCGAGGGTTTTAGTCTGTAACTGTGTCGTCTCTGCTTTTATAGAATAAAAATAAATGATATAAAGGTTTCTGTTTGGCATTTTATGTTGTCAAAACATTTTAAGTCTTGTTTTAGCACAAACAAGTCAAACTACACCCACTCCACATCATCCACCCACAGACACCATCAGGATCAGCCTACTTGATTCCTGCGGAGTTTTGGAGCTCCTGTGTCGGATCACCAAACCCGGGAGTACGGGCTCTCCGGTTCTCCTCTCCCACCTCCGTCCTTCTCTCCGCTTCTTCCCGTCGCGGCGGCTGAACTGCCCGTTAACGGTAAACTCCTCGGTCAGCTCGCTCTCCTGCCGTTCGAAACAATCACTGGGGCGCGTGCATCCAGCAGCTAGTAGGAGGAGGAGGAGGAGGAGGAGGAGGAGAGCGCGAGAGGTCCATCTGCTGCGGCGGAGCTCGCGGCACAGCAACGTCGGGGGGCCACGGCCGGGAGCCAATCAGAGAGCGACCCTGACGCCCCTTTGTTCACGCTGCGTGCGAAGATGAATGAAAACACGGAAACAATGGGAGAGCAGAGCATGCGCACACCGTCAGTCTGGTGAATAATAAGGCCATAAGGTCATTACTATTCAATAGAAACCCAAATTTACTTTAGCAAGACTGCAACTGATTTTTAAACGTCCCATGTGAAACAATGTTGAGACTTCGTTATTATAAAAGTAAATGGTCAATATTGAGACAGTGAGACAACATTTTGATACCATACATTTGATGGAAGTCAACACTTCTATTGTCAGCTTAGGATCTCATAACTATAAAGTATGTTAAAATTTTGATATGTATTTTTATTTTTCCTAAAATTTCATGATTTCTTTTTCCTGATGGAAATAGGATACCACAATAATGAGAAAACAAAAGTAAGAGTATTTTTGTTGTTCTTGCAGCAGTCAGATAAAACAAACACTGAAAACAGTGGTGTTTGTTTGTTAATAAACGTTTGGCAAAGAGAGCTCCTGTGTAGCTGCATGCATGCATGGCAAACCCTGAGCTGCAGTGTCCCTAATAATCTCCATTCACTCTCTGCATCGTGTCCAGGATCAGCAGAAATAAACAAACTTGAAACTGCATTTTGACAAAGGGACCCTCTTTTCAAGAGGGCTTTAACATTTGGTAAAAAGCAGGGCCCATCTCAAAGCCTTTACTGTAGTTGAAACTGTGCATTAGTAGTGCATATTCCCAAACAAACAGGGATGTTGGGAAGTTGCCACTTTGCCTGGTTTATAATCCAGCTCTACCTACATTATAAGGCTAATTTTAACGTAAAGCTATTTACATAAAATCATTAATTTGACTACATCTGACCACCTGCAGTCTCAATAGCTAGCTGTATTTTGATAGTTGTATTCAAATAGGGTGACACAACTGTGAGGAAAAATGTGACAGACAGAAGAAACTCATGGTCAGTAGCCTTTATATCTTCCTGTAAAACACATCAATCTCTGGACAACCAGTCAGTCTTTTTATTGTGGTTAATCCAAACTGTCAGAGAATCTGTTTTTATCATCACAATCACAGTTGGTGACCAATAAAGACAAAAGACTGCATTAATTTGGTAACATCTTATTAAATAGTTTTAGGAACAAAGAATAAACATTTTGTTGCTACAATTAGTTTACACAATTTGTCTTCTAGAAGGTTTAGCAAACTTTACTCCATTAAATATACATTTATTTTTACATCAATTTAAAGTTTCTCAGCTCACTCTCATTTATATTGGTAATGTGTGACAGAAAGCAATGTTAGAGTAAAAAAATACAATATGAAAAAGGTCCTAACAAACAAACAGGATTTCACCAAACCACAGATTCAAAATAGGATTAAAATGTATTTACTTCTTTAAAAAAAAAAAAAAGTACAATAAAATGGTGCGTTTTCCAGCATGATTTAAGATTAAAAGTTATGATTTGTTTCTTACAAATATTTGCTTGCAAAAACATGACAATGATGTATAAAAAAGACAAAAACATTGAAAGAGATAAAACACTTAATACACAAAAGTATATTCTTCAGGTATCACCCCCTTCAAAATAACTGAAAGGGATTGATGTCTTTGTGTTATACCTTACGGCCACCTTCTTAAGAGCCATCTGTTGGTTAAACTGACATGTATGTAATTCAAGACAGAATACCATCGAGTTGGGGCTGAAATGTTTTTACTCTAACAATTATGTGAGAATGAGAAACACATATGCATGTGTTTAGTATCCTGAAATAAGAGAACGTACAGTAAAACTGAAAGGTTAAAGTTAAAATGAAGGGGAAGCAGCCTCCATCAATAACCAATGTTCATCTTGCCATTAAGTGATAAGGCGGATTCACTCGGTGGCCAGTAACTCAGGCTCTTAGTCAGGTGGCCAGCAGGTGTCATTCTCCTGCATCCACAAATAACAGTACAAACTCCCGGGGAGAAAACCAGGTACACTAAACATGAGACGACACCTGTAGATTTTCACTGCAGGACTTGGGTGGGTAAACAGAGTGTGTGGAGAGAGGATGTGATGATTGCATGTTATAACAGAAAACAAGGTCACAAGTTGGTCATGTGATTATTGTGTGTGCATGCCATGTATTACAGAATTCACTACAAGAGATGCCAAACCACCTTCAATCAATCGATCGCAGAAGGAGCAGGAGGCGGTGACTGCTCTGATTGTCACCAGCTCCTGGAGCAAGGGAAGTCAACGTGGGCAGGGAAGTCAGAAAACATCAGCTGGTCTACAAACACCACATTGCTAATTTTACCAACGCTTCTTACACAGCCAACACTTGGCTGAGGATGGTGAAGTTTTAGAGTTACAATTTCTGCACTCATCAGTGGTCACTAGCTAGCCTCGCCGCTTCTGTGACCTCAGCACTCCTTATGTTCCTCTGTGGTTCGGTCGTGTCACTGATATCTACGGCCTACCCAGAAAACCGACTGCTTAAATTTCAACTCTCTGCCAGTGTTACACCAAATCCCGACACCCATTTGATTCTGTGGCCTGACTAGGAATTTCAGCTATTTTACCACTGCATATGTTTTTATCTTACTTTAATGCATAATAAATTTTGATAGGCGTTAGTGAAAATGGTGACCCAGTATAATTTAGACAGGGTCACACATTTTGATAGCTATGACACTGCAGAATAAACGACCAGTATGTTGAGTATGATGATAATAATAAAAAAAACATTAGCTGTGGCAATATAGCCAGATGAAATTCCTATTCAGGTCACAGATTTTGGTGCAACACGGTCACTGCCAGCACAGTACTGTAGACTAGCTACAAGTACATCCAGCAAAGTAGAAGAGCAGAGCACCACATTCTGCGGGAATATTAAGAGTTAAACCGTTTTTGTCCTGTGCAAACATTTTATCATTCACAGACAGACAAAAAAAACCTGTCAAGCTGCAACCCACTGCTGGATAACTGTTAGAATTTTTTCACAAACATCTGCGTTGGGAACATTATGTGACCAAATCCCTAGAGTAATGTATGGAGTCTATGAGAGCCAAGTCAAACATAGGCTCATTGACTAAGGCCCAAAAAATATGAAATCACAAAGCGGTCCATCCACTTGTCTTCAGGTCATCAAATAAAACAAAAATTCACACTTTACTATAAATCTGAAAACGCACACTAGTGACATTTTAGGGTCTCAGGTTAGTGAGTATTCCTCACTCAGACCCTGATGTTCTTGGCACCATTACATGTGCAAACAGTACTTGTAGTAAAAAGGCCCTGACTCTGACTAAACTATCCCGTTAAACATTTAAAAGTGTTTTTCTCTTGTTGTTAAAAATATGGCATAAATGGAATGACATAGAAGCAGCTTAAATCTCACATTAGAAACCAACTTTACAAGACTGTTGTCTCCAGGTGAGTTTTTAAAAAGCACCAACTATCTGAGGGTACAGGAGTAGCCAGTCAATCATCATCATCACATCAATCTTTGCAGGGCAAGAACAAGTAAACTTATAAATATACTTTCAACATTGTGCAAGAGACACATAAACCTGCTTCAAGCAATCATTAAGCATCAACTTTCTTCTCATAAATAAATAAATAGTTTTATACAGAGATAAAAGGGAGAGAAAATTTGGGATGAGATTTCAAATGCCAGTGCTTTAAGAATTGTTTTGGTATATGGAAACAGAACAAGAAGAAATAAAAAAAAAAAAAAGAGCTTTTGGCCTTTTGGTTTTATAAAAGTCTCATTTGAGTGAAATACTTAGTTTTCTTATCTGTTATGTTTCTCATTGTGCGTTATTTCTACATTTCCCCAAGATTATAATGTTGCAAAACTGTATGGTATTTTGTAATTTGCTTCAAAACACCAGAGGCACACAATGTGGTCAAAATCAGAGACTCACTCTGTAAGGTCACGCCTGTGTTAATAAATTGGGTTACTCAGCCAAATGTGCTGCTACAGACATGAAGAGCAACATAACATCAGCTGTTAAATATAATGGAAGTGGGATAAGAGTGGGAGGCGTCTGGGTGACTGAGGATGGGGAGGAGGAGGAATGTAAGGGAAAGTCATCAACACCATTAAATAGGTGAAACAGCAACAGTCATGATCAGCTGAAAAACACACGTTGTCATCTGTGAGTCGATAAACAAAAATAATTTCAACTCTCCAAAAAACCTCTTACAACACTCAACAACTTCATATTCAAACTAAACCACCACTCTGACTTTTAACCACAAGTATGCAAGTGATGGAAATAAGTGTGTTTGGATAGAGGCAGGGGGGTTTCATTTATGGTACAGCATTTGTAAATCCCACATGAACACACATTACTGGTAAAGCAGAGCAGAAGTGACACCTAAAAACTGTGAGAGATCCTCAGAAGATCCACATCTTGTGTACATAAATACTAGGCTTAAGAAAGAGCTCTCTGATCCTCCAAGTCTCTGTTACTGTGTGCCATTAATCTAGTTTTTGCAAATGCACTGCTGTAATCACGGCAGTATTAAAAGCTTGTTTCGTTATGTACGTGCATACGTGTGTTCGAGGAGATATAAATGAAATAAATTAAGATTAAGCAAAAATCTTGCTAAAATAAATGTTGTTCCTTAATGAAGTGAAAGACTTTATATCCCATTTGACAGCCAAATGAGACAAGGGTGTGTTCAGGAAAAGTAGGGTTTTGGTCTCGTTAGTAACTAGTGCACAATACTGACACACAGAGAGATGTAAACTGGTTTGTGAATATTAGCACTACTATATAAAGAAAGGGGGGGGGGGGGAAGAGATGTTTTTTTAGCATGAGATGAGCGGATGTGCTGCTCAACGGGTCTCTGAGGAGTTTCACTGAAGAAATGGGGGCGCGAGTTGTGGAGTGACATTCTGGTTTTGAACTCAGGTGGCAGATAGTGCAAAAAATACATTTCACACTATCACTTTGCATGACTAAGGGCACCTGACAAACCACTTCCATCCATCTGCATGACCCTGAAGTGCATCGTGGCGCTCAAGCTAGTTTCGGTTAGGCTGTGATTGGTGTGTGAGCATGTGTGCACATCTCTAATGTGGTTGCATAACAAGTCTAGAGGCAAATGAGTCGAAAAACAGATATTTGCATAATCCTCAAATGACACAATCTACTGCGCTTTTAGAAGAACGCGTTTTATAAAATGGGCAGTACAAGTTAGCAGTGAATCATCAAACATTAAGCTATGATTGTTTGACGTCCATCTGTCTGCTTCTGGATTAAAGTGCAAGTTAATTAATGCACAAACCCATCATCTCTTTCTGCACACTGTACACACATGCACGCACATCAACAAACCTCTGCATGGTGACATCTTTTACTGCATGCTGTGACTTGCTATAGCATGCTTAAAATAGCATAGTGGGAAGTGGGAAAAGACTGACAAGCTAAAGAAAACACATACTGACGGTTCCGCACAATCCCGAATCCTGCACCGCTTCTGTCTTCCACTCTCCCACTTTTATTAGCCTATTTTAGTGTACCATCCCTTGCTCCCCAGAAGATTTTTCAGCTCCTGCACGTTGGCTATACCCCACTCTCTCCCTGTGCTACGCCTCCCTCCCCTCCCATTCCTCCTCCCTTCACCACATCCCCATGCCTGCTCCTGCAGGCTTCCCGTAGCCTCCCCCACTGGTAGCCTGTGAAGGTGGGGCTGATGGGGAAATACTTGAAGATGGGGTATCTGCGGATAAAGTCCATTCCAAATGGCAGATCATAAGATCGCATCCCTTCCAGTTCTGTTGCACTGACACCAGAGCCACGTTTCAGCCTCCCGATGCCTCGTTCTTCAGGGGTCCCTAAGGAGGAAAGGAAGAAAGATTAAATCAGGAGTTCCTTAAAACTCACAATTAAGTCTTAAGATGTTCCCAAACCGGATATATAACCAGCCCCCAGCACATTCTGCCTTTATGCATGTGTGCCTGTACCTGCTTGGCAATCACATCTTGTGATTTTTTCCTTTAAATGTTTTGCATACTCTAAACTACCATTACATCATCATCAGTATCATCTAGTTATAAATGCTATGGCACAATGTAAATTCATTTTTAGGGCCATTAACATCATCAGTTTCACAAATGTGAAAAAAATAAAGAAATAGTGGGTTAAACACCTTACCGGGGATTGTATTGTCCAAAATGAAGGCGACTGAGCCTCCGACAAACATCGCAGTGGTGAGGAGCACGTTCAACACTTGGTCAATCTCAACTATGCCTGAGAAAGATAAGAGACGGGTGTTTAGTAGTAATGTCTTTAAGTCATTATGATTCTTTAACAGACCTGATATCAGTCACGTTAGCATGCTAAAAAATTTTATTAATTCCCCCAGTGATATTGTCAACAATGAATTACCCTCAATACCTAGTAACTGTGTACTTGTACGGTTTTATTTATAACAGAGAAAGTCCAGTCTGAGAGGTTTCACCTAGTTTTAGCAGTTTTAAGTGGTGTAATAAACCATAAGTGTCCAATCTAACTTAGACATGTCTCAAAAGTTGGAGGGAAGTGCAGCTGGAGGTCAGGTGGTACAGAAAAAATACTTGTTTTAAAAAACAAATGACAGAATTTACAAAGCTAAATGTAATCACTGTCAAAAAAGGAGTTGCAGCTTCACGAGCAGTTTCCACCACCTGCACCACATTTATATTCATACTATATGACGTGTGCATGGCGAGGAAGTATCAAAAAGGCAGTCGAAAGAGATGTGATACAGAAGCTATTTAACTTTGTCTTAAAGAAAAGTTACTCAGAGTAATGACTCATTTATAGTACTGCTCTATACTGCTAATTTCCATTAATCGTCAAACCAAATTTGTCAGCTTATATCGCCGGGTCCTAGTTTGTAAGGATCTCTGCCCTCCACTCACCAGTGACCAGCGGGTTCTGTTTGAGGTAGCTCGGCAGCATCAGACCAAAGAAGATGGAGAAACCCAGAACAAAGAGGTTCCTGGATGAGTTGAGATCAACAAACTGCAGGTTGGAAAGTCCCACCGCTGTGATCATACCAAACAGCGTGCAGAACAGAGCTCCCAGGACAGGGTCAGGCAGAGAGGCAAACAGGGCGCTGAATTTACCCACGAGCCCCAGCAGCAGCATCATGGCAGCTCCATACTGAATCACTCGTCTGCTGCCCACCTGAAAGACCAGAAATCAGAGTAAGCAAAGAGAAAAGGCCAGTCAGGGTCACAGTGAGAGACGAAATAAAAAGGCTCTTCCCAGAAGGCAGCAGGGTGAACAGGCTGTGGCTGGGTCCTTTAGTATCCTTTGGGCTCTGCGTAGGCACCTCACCAATATCATTGATGCTCGGGAGATGGGTACCAATGATCTTCTGAGCAGTTTTTATCACCTGCTGCAGAGCCCTCTGGTCCTGGGCCGTGCACATCCCATGCCAGTTTGACATGTTTCCAGTCAGGATGCTTTCTATCGCTCCTCTGTAAAAGCTGACATGAACATAGCACAGGAATTTGGCCTTCTTAATCTTTCTCAAGAAATACAGGCGTTTGAGCTTTCTTCACCAGCATAGAGATGTGAGACGACCATGTCAGGTTCTCTGTGATGCTGACTCCCAGGAACCTGAAACTGTTCACCCGCTGCCTTTTCCTGAAATCAACAATCAGCTCCTTAGTATTGCTGATGTTGAGCAGTAGGTTGTTCGCTGAACAACGACCGCAAACTTCACAACAGAGTTCTCTTCATGTTGAGGGATGCAGTCGTGGGTGTACAGCGTGAACAGGAGGGGGCTGAGCACAGAGCCCTTGGGGGCTCCGGTGTTGAGCACTAGAGTGGAGGAGGCGAGTCCGCCAATTCGAACTGACTGGGGTCTGTTTGTGAGGAAGTCCAATATCCAGTTGCAGAGTGTTGTATTTAAACCCAGAGTGCTGACTTTTCTGGTAGTAACCAAGGTAGTCCTTCCTGCTCATGTCAGAGTGGTGTGTATGTCGCAGTTTATTTATACCTCCACCTTAATGGAATGACACTTATAAAATACACGTATAAAAAGGGATAATGGGTAGGAATTTATCTGAGAAAGCGCGGGAATTTTATATTTTGTTGAGCTGCAACTAAAGATTACCTTCATTATCAATTAATTAGCTTATTATTTTGTGTATGAATGTCAGAAATTTTTAAAGAAAATGGCCCTGCTCTTCTTCAAACTGCTCATTTATATAAAAAAACAACAACCAAATGTTCAATTTAAAAATCATACACTGCAAAAACTGAGCAAGGGGGAAAAAAAGCATTAAAATAAACAAGAATATTTCACTTGCTACTTAAGGCCAAAAAACTTGAAACAAGTGAAATACTCTAACATAAAAGCAGCCTGGTAAGAAGAAATATCTTGTCAGACAAAAAACAATGCCTTCAATTAAGATAATTAATCTTACTAAGATTTTAGTTTTTGCAGTGTTAAAAGTTTTTTTTAAAGAGTTAAAAGAAGATAATCCTCCCTTTTAAGAAGCTGGCACCAGCAAATGTTCAGCATTTCTGCTTGAAAAGTGACTGAAACGATAAGTAGTTACTCAATTTTCTGCCGATTGACTAATCAATAAAGTGATTTATTGTTTCAGCTTTTTTGCACAATTAAACCATCATGGTAAAATAAATACAATAACTATATGGGTACTTTCAGAGAAGGAAAGAAACGAAGAGGCTCACGTATCACATGTATCGTATGTAATCATAAACATCAGGTTAAATAAATGTAGAAAGGGTAACAAAATCAAAATGCTGGATAAAAGGAATGAAATGAGGGCAGGCATGTTACCTTTGTGATTCCTAGGACGCCTATATTTGGACTGGAGGAGGTGGAGCCGTTTCCTGTCCCGAAAAGACCATCCAGCACACAGGAAATGCCCTCAACAAATATCCCCCTTCAGAGACAGCAGAAAAACAACGTAATTAAAGCATCTTCCAGACAGCAAATTGCCTGTGCGCCGCTTCAACAACAAACTGAGAATTAACATAAAACAGAAATAACAAACTGAAGAGTTACCGATTGATGGCGTGGATGGGAGGTGGAGGGGCACAAGAGAGACGTGCACAGGCGTAGTAATCTCCAATTGATTCGATGATGCTGGCCACCACTGCACTCATCATGCCGATCACACCAGCAGCTGTGACGGTAGGAAATCCCCACTGCACTGTAGAGGTAAAAAACAAAGCGCGGGTCATCTAAACTCATCACATCTGGCAGGGGTTTAGTTGTGGGTCATATTTAAGATGCAGTTTTTAAATCTATTTTACACTTCTCAGTTTAAAGAGGTCATATTATTCTCATTTTCAGGTTCAAAATCATGTTTACAAAATAATACACAAAGCGTATAGTATCTACAGTATTGTAGATACTGTATACCAATCCACCTACCTCAACTCATTACTCCTGCACAAACTACTTACACATGTACACAGTGCAATGAAGCATAGTGCAAAGGATGCTGGAATAAATAAGTATATGTACCTGTATATGACATCCACCTCCGACATGTACAAACTCCTACATCCTTTGCACTCTGCTCACTGCACTATTTGTCAATATGTCTAGATTGTTTTTGTTCATAGTATGTATATTTGTGTTGCCTACACTGAAGCCTGTGTCTGATTTTATTAGTAAGCACATCGTGAGCAATGTACAATCCTGAGTCAAATTCCTCGTATGTGTACCTGGCAATAAAAGCTGATTCTGATTTAGGAGTTTACATGATATCATTTTCAAAAAACAGCATATTTTCTGTCATACTGCACATTTCTGCAGCTCCTTTTTTCCCCCCCGCTTGTTGCAGAGCTTCGTTTTAGCTAGTTAAGGACTACTAGCCAATCAGAGGCAGAGTAGGGTGGGCCCTGAAAAGCTGGTAAACACTGCTTTGGTTCAGCTGTACATGTTGCCGACCAGCTTGGCAACATAGACTGGAGCAAGAGTTTCAGAGTGGTGAGTTATTAATCTGTAACAAAAGTATCTTTCATCCATAAAGTTTTAACTGAGCTCTGTCTCTACATCACAGTAACAACTTTGTGTCCATCAACTGCCTGGAGGGTAGCTAGTGTTTGGAAGGGAGAGGGGAGGCAGCAGGCGGACATCTTGTCACTGTGTGCTGTAGCTCAGTGCGTTTTATCATCCGTGTTTGTGAGGGCGCGTCAGACTAGCCGCTTGGTGAGCCATTATGATGAGATTCGGCTGTCTCGTCACAGGGGTGAAAGGGAAACGGCTAGACTACAAACGAGCTGTTCAGAGCAGAGTTTTCTGTGGGAGATGGGAACTCCCTTTGGGCTGGACTTTGGGCGTTTGAAATGTATATATAACTCAATAAAAGAGAGGGAAAAAGCCAAAAAGCATAATATGACCTCTAATTTCTTAATTTTTAATTTTTAGTATGATTTACACAAATATCTGCCTCTCCTAACTATTTATACATTATATTGTAACATAACCAGACTCATTCCACTGTATATACCATTTATTAGTTTCTGTCTGTACATATCAAAATATAGTTAGTACCAAATATAAAAGTACTCATTATGCAAGAAGTACTGCGTTTCATTCATCCACTGCTATATGCTTTGTATATTATTTTGTTAATTTTGTGTATATCACAGTTAACACCCTTTCTGACTATAACTACACACCATGTTTATTCTGCACAGGAGTTTTTTTATATTATATTTTTTGCTACTGATCTGGTCAGATGGTAAACTGCACTTTATTGTACTTGTAATCTAATCTTAAAGTGTCACATCACAGATTTTTATTCCTCCCAGCAACAACTATCAGAACAAGGGAGATGTGGGGAAGTTGAGTCCAAGGAAAATGTTTACTGCTCATGTGCAACAGAAACTATCCACATATGGCTACCTGCAGCTGGGTCGGCAACGGCTCATGGAGACCAGGCATAATCTTTCCAACAGCCCCTTCCTGCTCTTCCTCCTCATCATAATAAATACACTTACAGGGATATGGGATCTTGAACCACGGTGCAGCTGCAAGGATTCCTTGACGTGCGTCTGTTCGTGCATAGTAGCCGTACTTGTCCACCTCCGGAGGGAAAACGTCAGTGACAGTGAAAATGAAACACAACAGCCACGACACCAGGATGGCCATGATGATCTGGGTACAAGAGAAGAGAAGACATCTAAGACAAAGTGAAAAAAACACCACCACTTTAACCGTTCTAATCTACAGCTCCGTATCTCCTAGTATATTAACCAAACCACGCAGACTTCTGAGCCGTCCCAATAAATGTAAGGCATCAAATTTAAATCCTTCTCATAACTACACGCCAAATTACAAAAGATACAGACCAGGCCTGTTGCCTTGGGCGGGCTTTTGTGGGCAGGGCCCGCCCAAGTTCCAGCAGGCGCCAAGACTTTTGCTAGGCTATTTAAAAAAATAAATAAAATTTATGTATATTTCTACCAAATAATAATAATATTAACATTATCGTCATTTTAAAGTCAGACATTAAAATAGAAAAGCAACTGTGTTTTTTTGATGGGCGTTGTTGGCGGAGGGCAGCCTGATGAGCCTGGCACCAGTGGAAGCAGCCTCCTATCTGGGAGCGCTAACGTTTCTAGCCATGCTCCTACAACACCAGCAGAGATGCGATTTCGACCGCAATTGCCCGTGTTGAACAAATATCCAGTCAGAATGCTTGGTGCGAAAAAACAATCATTTTCGTCTAGCTGGTTTCTGATATCGGGACTGGCTTGAGTCCTCAGTGATAAATGACGGCACGTTTAGCTATTCCTGTAGGAAATTCAAATCTGCAGATACAACGTTCACTGTTGGGGGATTCACTGACTGGAAACGTGCCATTGAGATGAGAAGGTTTTGAATAAGCACACAGCTTCAAAGGAGCACTTGTGAAGTACTGTGGAGGGAGTCGGGGAAACGAAGGGAGACGGACCGAGATTTCCACTGCCCTAAAAGAGGAAACCCCTGGCACGCAACAGGTATTACATGTCATCTAGAATTGATATACTCTAGTTTTTAGTGGTGAATGAATTTCCCTTACAGGGAGATAAAGCTAGTCATTGTATCGGAGGATCATGGCTCGAGTGGACTGTTTGTCTCTGTTAGAGTACACCATGCGAAAAGATCCAAAACTGACCAAGATTACAAAAACAATTCCACAAAATGCACGCTACACAAGCCCACAAATACAAAACAAGGTGATTGAACTGATGAGTAATATTGTGACTGAGAAAAAGTGCGACAAGTTGGGGATAGCTGGTACACAATAAAAGTGGATGGGCCATGAGAATATATCTGTAGTCGTAGAATACATTGAGAACTACGAGATATGTGAATGTCTCTTGGTCATGGCCACGTCGGAAAAGGGGGATGCAGAGACAGTAACTGGCGTGACAATAGATGACCTCAGCTAGACTTAGCCCTAAATATATTTTTAGTCAGGGGTATGATGGTGCGTCACTCATGTTTGGGAGACATGGCGGTGTGCAGAGATTGCTAAAAAAAAAAAAAAATATCAACTACATCGTGAAATACCGTACATCCACTGTTTTAACCACCAACTTCATTTGGTGGTGGTTCATGCCATGTCCAGCGAAGCAGCTGTCGGGGAGTTTTTCCACTGTACTCCCCGACATGCTGTATAAATTTATCAGGAAGCCTACGGTCGCTGTCCAATACAAACGGCAAGACTCTGGAGTCTTAGACCAGAGATGGACTGGCCATTTGGCAACAGTCAATGTTGTGGTGAAGAGTTTCCACGACATACTGACATTGTTGATCAAAGCTTTCTTTTCATTGAATACCTTGTTCAAAAGGTTTAATCACTCCCCGAGCCGCCAAACAGACTACTACAAGCAGAAGATTTGGATTTATTAACCGCGTTCACACTGTGTAAAGTCACTGCACACAGAGAATGAGCAGTATAATGCTCAACACCTGTTACTTTTCACTAAATTCGAGCTAACGCCGTCTTGAAATGAACATTTGCTACAAGCTAAGACAGTTAGCATGTTTAGCACTGGTGAAAGATTACTATTACTACTGGCTTACTAGTCAACATCCGCTAGTTTCACCCCTCACATTACTTCACAGAGCGGGTAAGAGCAGAGTACTAAGTTGATGTGATTTTGTACAATAATTCAATTTAGCTGGTCACGTCTATACTTTTAAGTCTTCCACCATTGTGTACATCTGTTAAAAATCTGTTTTTTAAAACTATGTCCTGTTGTGTGAGACACACTTGCGCTCTCTCTCCTTTTGCGTTTGTGGATCCACACTTAAGTAACGCTTGATTTTAAGTGTTGTTTGATAGTCAGCAGTAGTATGTTGTTGACTTGAAAAGTTCAATGGAAAAACACATTTCACAGCTATAATTGCAATACCTTGAAACCCGTGATACTTTTGCCGAGGTTTATCATATCGTGAACATCTCATACCTGCCCATGCCTAGTTAAGAGTGACCCCCACCACCCCCAACAACAAGGGAAGCCTTTTGAGGAGACAGTTAAAAATCAGACCGATAGGTAGCTTCGACATGAGATTGTGAGATTTTTTAAAAATTCAATATATCACCAGCAGATGGCAGGAAAACATTGATTTTTACACTGCACAGGTGCCTGCAAATGGAAAAACCCTTAACCTCCCAGGGAGAATGAGATTAGCTCTGTTGAATAATTTGTGACTTGCGGGAACGCAGCTTGTTTTGGTGGCATGGGGGGATAACTGTAAAGAAGCCAAGGTCAATTCATTAAAAGAGGGGAGAACATTTACTAAGTAGAAGGAATCAAAAAGAGGAGTCCAGACAGTTTGTGCAAAAAGCAAAGATCTGCTGTATTAAAAGGTACTTTAATGAGAAGTTGTGTACTTACAGGAAACATTTTGAAGACCTGCAGCCTATAAGAAGTCCAGCCCTTCTTGTATTTGTAGACTGGCAGAGGGAAGTGAACGTTTCTGGCATACTGAGAGAAGAGCAGCACCAAGAAAATAGTCCTGCAGACAGAAACAATCTTCCTCAGTTTGATGCATCACAGTCAGAGAATTGTGTTCATTATTATTATTGTCTATAAAGGATATTCTTCTGTGAGAGAACGAATTCTGTATGAGCATGCTTCATTTCCTCCTGTCTACGTCTGTCGAAGACTCCAGAGCCAATCAATTTGCCTCAGCACATTTCGTTTTGTCCCTGTGGAACGAGAGGAGAGACCCTCCAGCTACAGACTAAACAGCCATGACACAGCAGCAACTGATGTCACACCACACGAGCGTCACAGCTTTGAAGTGGATCTTGCCCGATGAGTCAATCCTCTGTATCACCATGGTCTATTTGATTCGATCTAGTGCTTTCTTCCTGTCTTGGACTTCCTCTTAATTGCTCATTCTTGAGCTGCAAATATATCCTCTGTAAAGGGAGGGGATCAATCACTGTAGTCTGTTGAGTGAATGAGCAAAACTCTTCCATCTTTGTACAAAAGCTTAAGGCAATAGTGTGAAACTTGTGGCTGTAAACTCATGTTTATAGAAACCTGTCATACCACTGCCGCAGCATTATCCACTACAGCTCATATATTCCAAAATATGCGGGAATGCACTTCTGTCCTGTTGCTCACACATTATACATTTTGAAAGAGATCATGAACACACTGAGGGACAACAGATAAGTGGATTTTAGGGTGAGTGTCACATTAAAAGTGTTTTTTTTTTTGTTGGCACCTGAATCCACATTTCTTTGCGTCTGTACTTACAGCATAGCAATGCCCCAGTGTTTTCCAGCCCTCTCCCCTGCGGCCTGGAAACCAGACAGGCCGATAAGGGCCACGGTGGGCGTGATGGTCAGAGGTCCAATGTACTTCAGCAGGATACCGGGCAGACCAAGCGCTCCGATGCACACCTCGATCAGGGACGACACGATGATAGCCCCTTGGATCTGGCAGAACAAAGAAATTGTAGCAAGAGGAGAGAAAAAAAAAAGGGGGGGGGTTAATGAAACAAAGACATTTTTAGAAATGTTGAAAAAGGAAGCAGAACGTTAACCACCAACATTGCTGCAGTCCCCCCCCATCTCAAAGGTCATACATGTGTTTATATGACCTCTAGATCACTGTAATTCAGGGTTGAGCCAAAAAAGATCACAGCTAGTATTAATTGCAGCTGCTCGGCTGTAACAAATAATAGAAGACAAGATTATATCAGTCCTGTTTTAAGCTATTTGTTACAAGTTTTAAAGATGATTTTAAGATTAATGAATTTTTAAAACACTTATCTCCCTGTCGTATTGTTGAATTGTTGCTTCCCTATGTGGTATTTTCTTCCTTTTTATTATCGTAT
This sequence comes from Micropterus dolomieu, assembly GCF_021292245.1. Taxonomy (NCBI): domain Eukaryota; kingdom Metazoa; phylum Chordata; class Actinopteri; order Centrarchiformes; family Centrarchidae; genus Micropterus; species Micropterus dolomieu. The sequence continues at coordinate 16,121,500 of NC_060170.1, forward strand.
AATTTCAAATGTCTGTTTAATCCTGGTTCAACCATATAACACACTTTGCATCTTTGTTTTGAAAACTGCTGTATAAATTAAGTTTATTATAAATATGTTTACTTTAAATCAACAACTCAACCCCATGAAGTGCAGGTGCAGGCTCACTGACTGAAGCAACTGAAAGTACATTTTAAATCTCTATTTTTACTTCCATTTAGCTAAAGTGCGGCAGGGTTTCCGGCAGCCTTTTGTAAAAGAAGGTGCCCCGGACGCCTGGAATAAAGAAAGCTTTCTCTAGCAATAAAAGAAATTATTACATTTTAATAAATATAATATTAGGTTTATTAAAATTCAGACAAATAACATTAGAGATTGATGTTACAGAATCACCAGGGTTCCAGTTCGCTTGATACTTCTGAGTGATAATCCCATTTGTCCTGTCTTTAACCGTCACTGTATTCTCTTCTGTCACCTTTGATCACCTGCACGTTAACCCTGTGCTCAGCTCATCGATGTTCCATTCAACAATTGAATTTAGTCTGATTGAGTTTAGTCTCGTTTACGTCTCACATAAAAAAAAAAAAAAAAAAAAAAAAAAACACCCCAACAACAACAACAAAAACCCAATTCAACTCAACCTGCTTACGCAAACGGAAAAGGTCAATACAAATGAACAGCTCCAGGTACAGAAAAACAAACCCTGCAGAAAGTAATGCTGGAGGCTTGAAAAAAAACATTAGCTAACAAAAACATCCGTTATTCAACTACAGTTGTGTAAAACAAACTGCCTAAGGAGTTATTCAAGTTGAATAACGTGTTATTCAAGTTAGGGTGCATAACAACTGACGCTAATGTTTACTGAGCTTACTTAATGTTTATAACTGATCTTTTAATATTATACTTATCCAGTTTTCTCCCCTTAAGCTTCCTCTCTACCTTTCAAGTCTGTCAGAGTGTCTCATTTGTCTCTCTTTGCCTCACCTCTCGTATCCTGGGGTGCCAGATGTGCTCTGTGTTGAGGAGCTCTGTACTGTTCAACGCTGGAACCGCTGCTTATGGAAAAAGACGGTTAGATGAGAGATTAATTAGATCTCTGTGTGACTCATGACTCTAGTTATTCATTTAGAAGCACACAGATATAAACTGGCTAATCCCATTTGGGGCCCGGTTAATTATCTGCCGTCTTTGCAGGCTTTGATGCTGACAGCATTTGGAGTTGGGATCAACGTAAACAAAGGATACAGTAACCCACAGGTTTTGACAAAACATTTTAATAGATGGGAGTGTCTGTACTGAATGAGTCAAGAGTGAGAGACAGAAGAAAGTAGGTTTACCTGTATTATTACACTTCCATTTTTCCAGTGACAGGATGGCTCTGGCTGGTGCAAGGAAGGCAAAAGCACTGGCCTGGAACAAAGGCAACCTAAACAGAAGAAAAGCAAAAGCTATTCAGAAATTATGTTATGAGCCTTAATCACAGACCTGTACAACCAAGGGGGTGTTAAAATTTTGTATCAAACAAGGTGATTTTCTGTGTAGAACTACCGAGTGTCGGCACATCAGTTACAAGTCATCAATGTTGGTATGAAGTTCATGCTATTCCTACTGGCGTGTGTGTGTGTGCGCGCGTGCGTGCGTGTAAGAGAATCCACCTGGTCTTTTGTTGGGTAACCTAAGGCCACACAGAACAGGGTAGTTATACCAGTTCTTGCTTGAAGAGGTTTCCTTCCCTCCCCCATTTTCTTCCTCTTTCAGTACCACTCACGCACTTACATAAACTCAAATGTGTCTCATTTTCTGCAATTGACATTTTTTTTTAAGTGATCAAAACGATGACCAACCACGTTCTACAGCAGAGCTGCTCGCTTATGGCAAAAAACATATCACAATTATTTTGGTCAATATTGACATCACGATTATTTTTTAGTTACTCAATGACTTAGGGAACATCATGCATTTATTGAACTTTTTAAAGGGCATGCTTCAGCATGCCCTTTAAAAAGTTCCTTAACGGATGATGTTTTACTAAAATTATATATGCATTACCCCATGAAATCAGAAATAGTAATCGAACATTATTAACTTCAAACAGCATCTTAGATCGACAGAGGATGATAGCAGCGCAGTGTTTCCATAGGTTGACTGCTTTGGGTTGGGGCAGGTGCGCCGCCATATGTGGGGGAGGGGGTCTCAGCAGTTGACAGGTAAACTAAGTTGATGACAAAACAACTTGAAATTCACTCTTGTTGTTCTGTCAGGAGATGCAGTGACAATTGTGAGTAATATAATAATATGTAATTTTTTAAGGCTATGAGCTTTGTAGTCTAATTTATGCATTGTAAAATGTTGTATGCTTAAGTTAATAATGATGACTAACAAGTTATGCCAGTTATAAACCACCCAGTCATCTTCGGCTCAAGATTAACTGAACATGCCACAGCCTGGCTGAGAAGCTGTGGCAAGTGCCACGGCTGTAAAGGAAAGCAGCGCTGGATTTATAACATGAGAGCATTACCGTGAAACCAAATGCGGCACAATAATTGTTTTATCTCGATAATCTTGTTCTCGTAATCGTAGGCAGCCACTGAAAATAAAATTTGATTAATTGCACATCCTTACTCTACAGTATAACCTTTAGAAAATTACAACCGCAACGAGCAGTAATGACAGCCGAGGGTTATCAGAAGATCTGATCAGAAACAAAACAGACTGTAATGACGTCATATTAGTGAAAACGCCATGGACAAATGTGAATGCGACGGACAAGGAGGACATATTTTCTTAAGAGGAAGTGAGCATACTGTGCATAACAAAACCAATTTTTCTCAATTGCTTAAACACTATTGGCAGGCTTTTGAACTAAAATTTCAAAACGTTAACTCCACACCCATTTCCCTAAACTCTACACACAAATCCCATCATTTCTCATTGCCTACACCATGTGGTCACTGATAAAGCACTAACATTCAATACTGTTCACTCAATCAGCACAGGTTGAGCTCAATTCGCACACAACTACCCAGGTGGAAACACAAAGAGTCAAAACTGACACACCAAAGAAGGGAGGAATATTAAAGGGGAGGAGGTAGCAGTAGGAGAAAGGGGAGGCTGTGGAGGGGGAGGGTCTCTGGCCTGTCCCAAACCAAAGACAGGACGTTGGGGCAGAATAATTTGTTGTTTGGTGTGTTGTACCAACAAGTAAAAAATGTTTACATTTGCTATTTATTCTGTTGTGTTCATCATGTGAAAAGGTTTTTGAGGGGGAGAACCACAAGCAACATTACTAATAACTAGTTTTTGTAGTATTGTTTTGACTTTATCTCACCAGTGTGTAAGACTGTGTTATAGTGTGTGTTTTTGAGGGCTTGTGTGTTATGTCTGAGGGCAAAGTTTGGTTTTTCAGCAGAGAGCTTCTTTTGACCTGAAAATAGGACGTTTGGAGAATTGGGTGAGAAGTTGTGGATTTGTGTTCAGAGTTTCGAGAAAAAGACACATAATTTTAAATAATGTGTTTAAGCAATCGAGAAAAACTGTAAGAAGCACACCTGTTGACAAAAGCATTCTGCCTGCACAATGACTTTAAACCAAATCCCAATCGGATCTTTGTCTGGTCAAAAAAATCTGATTGGGAATGATTCACTGTTAACTTAAAATAAATGTGCAGGCAGAAGTCTTTAATCGAGGTTAATAAAAACAGTTGTTCATCTCCTGTTAGGAGGCTTGTGGTTATACTGGGCAGATGTAATTTGAGAAAACTTGTAGAAAAAGAGGGACTTAACTTTCACAAATTAACAAATTCATTTCTCATAATAAAAAAAAAAACTGAGAGAAAGGAATCTTGGTAAAGAAAAAATAAATTAAAAAAAAAAAAAGAAAAAAAGTAAAAGAAATCATTTTCAAGACCCTTAAATCATCTCAAATTCAAGTCACATGTGTGCAGGTGGCAGCTGCACACACACACACACACACGATACTTGGATAAGGGTCACACAGATATGCACGTACACTTCACCTTTTCATGGAAAAGTGAACGACCTCACTTGGCTCAATGACTCAAACCACACCACACTCCCCCCCCCCCCTCTATCTCTTTGCTGCTGTCAGGCCAAGTCAATTTTATTTATTTAATTTTATTTAAGACCTATAACACAAAATTTGCTTCAAAAGGACATTACAGTCTATACAGCATAAGACAAACCCTCTACCTGGATGTGTGGAAGTGATTAGAGTCCACTCTGTCCAGCAACACATTTTAGGAGCACGCACACCTGTAAGTATGTATAATATAGTGGTCATCCTCCCCTCATCTTTCTCTTCTCCCCTGCTGTCCTCCTCTCCCTCCCCATTTCCATTCAGTCAAATTTCTCCAAAGACAGAAAATCTAAGATATTGTTAGCAACTAAACAAATCTGCTTCGACTGATATTTTGGATAAGTAAAGCCCATCAGAGCTAAAAATGATTTGTATGATGTACTGGACACTTGGTGTTTTCTCCTGAATCGGTTTGTGCACTGCACCATCTGTGTTCACAATGTAATTAATCCTCGATCAATCCTATTCAGTTAAATTTATTTATTTTTAACCAGTAATAAAAAAAATAAAAGTTTCTGAGCTTCCCTCTGAATGTTACAAAGGCCACTGTTTGCATACGGCTTTCATCAAGGCATCAGTGAAGGCCATGGAATTGGTGTCAAAAAGAACAGTGTATCTGTGTCTGTCTGGGTTTATATGAATGACTTGATTTGGCCGAAGCGGCGGCTGCACTCGGGGAAGAATAATGAAACAAAGAATTCATTACAAAGACGTAAGAAGTGTCACGAGTTAATTTAAACATGGATCCAAAAGACAAGATAATATCCAAGGCAACGGGTAATGACTCAGGTCAGTTATTTCATTGGTGAGTGCCGGTAGTGACATAACCCTCAAAGTTTAATCATGTGAATCACTGGTTATGAAATGCACACAAACCAGCTCAGGTTATGTCTGAACAACAACCAATGCGTTGTGAACTAAAGAGATCAACGGTTTCCAGGTACCAGATTGAGACCCTTGAGAAAGAATGAGCACCTCGAGGGCAGGAAAAAAAAAAAAAAAAAAAAAAAGACAGGAGGAGTAAAGAGGATGCCAATCTTGTATGGCTGAAAGCAGGGACAAGGCCACATTTTGGTTTCTTTAGTTTCTGGAATCTCTTCATTCTTTGTGCTGTAATAACAGGAAATAATAACTGCTTCTGGAAAATTTTCTTTCTACTCTTGCCAAAGAGACACCACAGTCACATGATTGAAATGCGGAACTGAAAATGAGTATATATATATTTTAATTGCTTAATTTATCTGTGCAATATTATCAATACACATTTATATTCAAGACTGACTGTTTTGAAGCTCTGGGAACCTTTGTGACAAAAAAACCACAACAACCTGTAAGCATCTACTTAAAGTGTGCGAACGCTCTTAAACACACTCCAGAGTGACATGAAGAGGAATGGCCCTCGTCTTTAAGCGGTACTTGGAGATGAGAGCTAGAGAGTGGGGAAAAAGATGGGGTGGGGAATAAAAAAAGATAATACAATGTACCTATAGCTACGTATAGAAAAACTGCAGTTTAGTGCTTGTATGTAGGCATGAATCTCCTGTATGACTTGAAGTATGCAGGTAATCAAAGCATTTCCCTGTGTCCATGTGAGACAGTATAGTGTGTGTGTTTGTGTACCTGCAGCCCAGTGTGGTCTGTAGCAGAGTGGTGATGCCCACACAGAAGAAGATGGTCCCTATGAGCTGACTGGTGGCCCACTGATCGAAGCCAACGCACATTGCATCAGCCAGCAGGAATGGCACCGCGATAGTTCCACTGAAACATGTCAAGTAGTGCTGCAAAGTCAAGAGGCCACAGAGTCGGTACGTATAGATAAAGTATGTGTGTCATGGCAAGTCTATAATTTAACTTGGCATGACACTGTTTGTAAAGACAGTACAGTACAAAACATTTTAGGATGTTACTAAAAATTAGGGGTGTGACAAGATCCCGTGCCACGAGATTTTGTGATACTGAAACTTGAAACAAGATTTCTCACCAGTTGAAAAACAGTCTTTTGAGTCTCATGTAAGGGACACTTCTCAAACGCTGTCAAGCCACACATGAATTTTCTCATGCAGTGAAAAACAAATGTATAACTGATTGTTTATCCGGTGCGAATACGCGGTATGTTGTGATAGTAATGAAGCGGACCCCCTCTCGCGGTATGAGAGGCAGACAGTTTGTGATAGAGTTGTAACCACCACATACTGGAAAAGTTTCACAATATAAACCTCTAAAACCTGGGGCTCAGAGTTCCTCTGTTTGGGACTGTAAGCTGCACTTTATCAGAGATGCTGAAGTTGACATTTGTGGTAAAATTTCTGCTTGATCAGAAGTGTTTTCAGTTGTTTTCAGATTTCCACCTCCTTGTCTCATCCAGTCCTGTGTCTATCAGACCGTCTGAAGGGGAAAATACCATATAAGCAGAGCAAGAACATAATGCACAGCATTATTATATAGGGCAGGTAGACTTCAAAAATATTATGAATTTTCATTAAATGATGACTTTATTCTCATAATATGACTTTTTTCTTGACATGTCAGAACACAGGTCTGTGGGAGAGATTCTGAATATGCAGAAAGTTTTGAACCTGAGCAGAAAACCTGCTGAATCATAGGAGCTATTAAAGTCCAGGAGTTTATAACTGAATTAAAATGAAATAACTTATCATTGGAGGTGAAAAGATGCCACATGCAAACCACATAGAGGTTACTTCCCCAAACAAAAGACACAAAAGAGAAGTGAGGACTAAATCATGCCTGCAGGTGTGCTGACTCAGCAGGGATGATATTACGTGAGAAAAGAATCTACAGGAAAAAACATTTGAAAACACAGATTGTCTGAGAGCTGCACTGCTTTATATTCTGTTAATATTTTTAGATTTTGAATCGTCACCCGCCACCTGAATTTTGCATTTCCGTTTACATAAATAGAAACATTTCCACCATAAATTCATGCAGAAAAAAAACGAGTTCATGGCTCAAAATTTTCATATAATTCGAAATTGAAGATATCTTAAAAATAGAGGTAAAATCTTGTGATCCCAATATTGTGTATCATCTCATTTCATGAGCTAAGTGTATCGTCACACACCTACTAAATATATCCGATTACCATTTTGAAACTTTTTTTTAGGATCATTATCTTTCCGGCAGAAAACATAACCCTCCTGGTGTTGGTAATCATCTTTGTGTTTGCTGTTTGTTCTCAAACACTATTTGGCCTGAACAGGTTTTCCACCACAATCTTTTACAAAAACACATTTTTAAAAACATTTAAAAATCACTCCTCCTACAAAGTTATTTTACTCTTATCGCAAATTCAGTATATAGGTGGACAATTACTATATTTAGTAGCATTACAAATGCATTGTGGTCACACAGTGAGGACATTAACCCACTGAACCACCAAGATGACGACTACTGTGAGAAAAGTTTGTATAGCTTGCATGAAAACTGGGAATGGTCGGATGAAAAATACTGCCCTGAGATGACAGTACAACCACAGTAAAGGATATGACACACCCTAATTACACAGCGTTTTCAGTTCATATGATGAGACATTTCCAGTTTAAACACATACACTAGTCAGGTAAAGAAAATATATTGATGACTGATAATACTCTGCAAGTCATCCATTAAGCTTTGTGAAAATCAGTCAGGAGATTTACCTGTAACCCTAAGAACACACACAGGTACCAGGGTGGGGTGTCTTCAATGGTATAGATCATATCCATCCTCCTCGCATCCACACTGTCTGTGCTGTCCAATGTCTCAGACATTGAGCTCTACACGCACAGTGACAAAGAAACAAATCAATTATCTCTTTAGAATTCATCATTTTGACATGTTCTTTGTCCTGTCCACAAAGGGTAAAAATAAGTTTTCTGGAAGAATTTATTTATGCAAAAGTACATGAAAATAACAATCAAATGTCGATGTGAGAACATGTCTGAGCAGATATGAGGAACGCAGATTTTTATGAATTATAAAACAAAGAAAAGAAAGTGACAGAAAGAAAAACTGTGTGAAAGAGACACGTGACTTTATTCTCTCAGTAAGAAAAATGCATCGTCCGTGACAACAAAAGAGGAAAATAACATTGAGACAGTGTTGGTGAGTCACACACACTGGTCAGATTTCTGGTCCACATCTCATCAGCACTTTTCTGCACTAGTTGCCGTGAAAATGGGTTTGTGTTTTACTGTTAAAACAAAGAACCTGGTAATTAGTGAAACATACTTACTAAAAAAACTAAAGGTTTTCCAACACCAAATGTTAGTTCAATTCATACCATCAATCATACTAAATAGTGACAAAAAAAGTAATTCATAAAAAGGATATGGCTAGCTATCTATATATAAATAAATGGAAAACCGCACAAATGGAGGCTTTTCTGAAAATACAGTATATAATCATAAAACATAACGGCGCAGTAATGATGGATTTTTACTTCATGGTGGTCACTCAGTGGAGGTCATACTTTACTTTGTGTTTGTTCGCTTTGTACTTATTACAAAAATATATAATTATATTTTTAATCCTATTTATACAGTTATATGCAATAGCCATTTTGCCATTTAATTTTGAACTTTCGTGTTTGTTTTTTTTATTTACTTAATTTAAAACACATTGTCACTCGGATTGCTGCCCTGTATGTTCAGCAATTACCTGCAAACTCAATGTTTATAACAACTTTTATAACAAATAAATACAAAAAACACAAGAGGCTACACACAGACCACACCAAGATACACCCACAAACAAATAAAAAAAACCAAACAAAAAAAATACACAGGTTGCCAGGGTAGCAAATTGCAAATGATGATATTATCCTCACCGTTTACTGTTCACTCTGCTCACGGCTGTATCAGAGCTGTATTAAGTTACTGCCGCCCCACATTAAAAAGCATTAAACGGGCAAAATACAGGGCGAGTTTTATTGTGAAGTTGTTACAGGAAACAATGCGTTTGTCACACAAGTCAGTGCTCGTGTGACAAACAATCAAAAACGCATCTAAGTAATGAAACAAGGAGGAGCAGTGAAGAGTTTCCGTATTCTTAGATTTTTATGGACTTCCTTAATAAGACAATTTCAGTTCATTTGGCTGCACTGTCAAGTGATACTCCAGCTGATGGGTTTGCTGTAGTATGAATATAAATTTGTTGTAATTACGGTAACCATGAATGCCACCAAATGTACTAGGACTGAAATTTTACAGAACTTTAATTATGTAGGGCAAAGGTGAGGAGGAAAAGAAAAGTCACTGAAACTGACGATTAACCGATTACGAGAGAGCTTTTTCAACCATGTGACTATGTGTCAGTCTGCTAAGCCGAGGCCTATGTGGGAGGAAACTAGCACTTTGGATGACATGATGTTTTGGTTTCACTCCTCCATTTTTCCTCGTGAGTTACCTTTTCTGCTCGTTGATTATCTTTAGTGTAGATGGCCATCAGCTCTGTGTTCTCAGTATCGTGGTCTCCACTGCCACTGCTCACTCCGTTTATCACCACCTTAACACACACACAAACAATTTAGACTTTCACCCTTTTCCCCCCTTTCATAATCTTAATTACAGTTTACCAAAGCATGGTGGCCCAGACAGCAAATTGAGGATGACGCACATCGATTTGACACATAATTGGCTGACTGACAAAAGCCACACGAAAAGACAGACATGAAGGAATGTGAAAGTTTAAGTGTGAGTCAACACAACATGTGAAAAACAAATGTAAAGTTATTTATAAAAAAATGACCAGTTTTGATAAGCTGGAAGATAGGTTTCCAATATTATGCGATCATACTTATAAAGTACATGTTGGTGTGTGGTAGTTTCCTGTGTATGTCCTGAAAGTATCCGTGTCATGTCTTTCAACAAAGGGAGGGTCATTATAAAAAGGAACACACTGTGACTGAGTATAAAGTAGAATAAAATCTAAAAATAAAAGTCCATCCATCCACTTTCCATCACTTATGCGGGGTCGGGTTTCTACGGAAGAGGATTAGGGCCACATGTGAAAAATATACTTGAGCTCTGAGTATAAAGTTAAATAAATTGTTCACATGTGGCCCTAATCCTCTTCCGTAGGTCTCTGAGGCAGCAGTCTAAGCAAGTAGTTTCTTGTCATTTTGCCTTTTAAAAAAAAAAAAAATTAATAAAAATACACACATGAAGCTCTGGCCAGGTGCCAAAAGGAAATGGATGGACTGAGCTGCAGCAGCAGCAGCATGTACTGACAGGAGATGAAGTAAGCACTTTGAGAGTGTACGTGGCAGCATGCATAAACAAATACATTCCATACAAAAGGCGGTGCCAAATATGAGCGAGAGAGTCAATGAGTGGGGTGTAAGGGGGAGGAAGAGGACAGTAATTATAAGGTTGTGTGCATGTTAACCAAACCCTGTCTTTGTCATTTGTTCATTATGTGAGCTTGCTTTAGGCATTTTCATGATGCATCGGGAGGCAAAATTTCATAACTAGGCCATTAAACACAGTCGTTTACCGGAATAGGGTAGAAATCTGCGCTATGTTTGATCTCCTCTTCATATTTTCCTCCGTCACTGCTACTGTCCATCGTCTTGGAGGTTGTATTCTTTCCCACGCCCATCCTTGTGTCTGCGATGTCGTCCTCCTCCTCCTCCTCTTTGTACGTCGTCCTTTCTCTGTCTCGCTCCGGTGTGAACACTGCAGATGAATCCTTCAGTCCGATTACATTGTCCAGGGCTGCCTCACCTTGTTGGAAAAAACAAAAGACAGATAAACGGAGATCAATATTTTGATTTATAACTTTAAGGGTTCTAATATCCTAACTTCATTGTGAAGGATCCCATCAGAGAGGCTGCCAGGCCATACTTAATTAGAATCTTATCGCAGGTTTCATGATGGGTTTTTTGTCCCGGCTATTCTGGACACAGAATTAATCCAGTAAAAGAGAGAAAACATGTTGTGGTTATAGCTTTACAAATTCACAGATTTGCTTCCTTTTCTTCTGTTTCATATAAAAAAAAAAATTCAGGTTTGTTTTTGCTGCTGTAGGTCTTTTGGTTGACAAACAGATTATAAAAGCACATTTAAGACATCAATTTTGGCTTGGTGATTAGATCTAGAGCTGAAACAGCTAATTGAACATTTTGATAATCAATTGATTGTGTATGTCATTTTTACAAGCAAGAACAACGTACCGGTTCTTCACTGTCACCTGTGACGATGTGCTGATTGTATGTCTTATGTGATAGTAAACTGAATATATATGGGTTTGTCACCATTAGTCAGGCAAAACTAACAATCTGAAGGCCTTTCAGAAATAATAACGGACATTTTTAAAACTATTTTCTGGCAACTTATTTGAATAATCAAAAATAATCAGCAGATTTTTAATAAAAAATAAGCACCAATCGTTAAGACTCAGATTAAGAAATTAGAAATTATGAATTGCCTTTGGGAAAAGACTTTCTACACGTCACTTAATAATCCATGTTGCAAACAGGTCTGATAGCCACACAAGAAGTCTTGTGTGGCTAACAGAGGCGAGATTATGCAAGGAGAGACGATGAGAAAAGGTGCATGAGGCAGAGAGAGGAATGTCGGTTTGTCCTAGCAGGGGTGGGGTGGTACAGTCTATTTTCTGTTCAGTGCCTTTTATTCAATTTATTATCATTAACAATTAAACTCAATGGGGCTTTAATGGCATAGGAAATAGATTGAGTTTTTTTCCCCCCCACACTTAATGTACCAATGTTCTGCAATCCTAATTGCTCATATCATTTTAATAATATTTGTCTTTTAATAAATGGGAAAAGTATGAGAAAGTGAGTGTATCTCAGTGTTGAGAGCCATCACTCAGCTTCCAAATCCAATAAAAAGACAACATGTCGACAGTTATTAAATCAAGAATAAATATTCTCTCAACCAAGGAGCCACACAGCGGATGAATCGAGCTTGGGCCAACAGGCAAACGTGATCTCTGAGGTGACATCTCCACCAACAACACCACTGCACTGTAAGGATATTCATAGTACAATTTCATATTTCAAAACTACACTGCTCTGGTCTTTTAACAACATCTTTGTGATGAAACTCATTAAGACAGTTAGCCAGTTCATGAGCCATGTCCAACTGTAAATCAAACTGCGTCACACACCAGTGTTGTACTACATCATGAGGGTTAACTGACAGGTTCATTTGAGAAGCATCACAAAATACTAATGGATCACTGAAGTAATAGCTTTAAAAATGTTGGCCTGAGCCTTTGAAATAGTCATATAGCTGGGTGAAGAGTGATTTAAAGCCACTAAGAATCCCATTTCCTTCATTGGACTCTGATGCAAAGCTGTTAATTTAAAAAGGTCATTTCATTCATTTCAAACTGCAAGAGCTGTGATATTTAAAAATAACTTGGCTTTTTTAAAGCTAGGAAATCGTTAATGTGACAGTTTAATCTGTAACCATACACTTTAGTAGCTATGAACCCTGACTGGAAAAATAGTAGTGTCCTGATGGCTTTGAGCTTTAAAAACACTGACTACATAATTACAAACTCCCCAGCTGGGGAATTTTGTTGCTGATGGCATCTACTAACTATAAAAAAACCAACAACAGGATGCCCACCCAGCCCCCAAAAATACTTTATACAAAGAAATATTGCAATTAGATATATTATTCAAATTGTTCAGGCATAAAAGGGAATAAGTGCAGATATCTACTGAAACTACTGGCCTCTATCAAATCTTTTTTGTGAAACTCCATGGTTTACTCATCCATAACACTGTATGTCAGGAACAGATGTTAACTGCCTCATCAACAGTTAGCTGATGCCAACCTGCCATTTATCTCATCAGCACCTTCTATGGCAAATTCCCTTTTTCAAATTCCCTTTTTTATTTTTATCCCAAAATATCCGTTTCCCACCCAGCCAGTCTCCCTGCTTGCAGTGTAAAAATGTTGGGATAGGTGTAATACCTAGTTGACACATCCCATCACTCCTGTCAAGCTCGGCGGCTGGGAGCATCTGTGTGGAAGGGGCAAGAGAGGGCGGGAAGGAGGAGGCAGAAGAAGAGAGAAAACAGAAGAAGAGGCAGGGGGGAGGCAGAGAGGAGAGAGCCAGAAGGATCAAAAGGAGGAAAGAGGAAGAGGAGGGAGGGGGGAGGGAGGTGAGACATAAGTTAATTTAACAGACAGCATTTAATCACAAGCAAAAGTTAGTGTGTAGTGTGACTGACGTGTTTATTCTCATTCAGATTCCCATGTGAAACATGGCGTTATAAAAAGGCAGCAAGAGTGAACTGAGTTGCAGTTCAGTCTTCCACCTACAGAGGAGGCTTGTTATTTTAGGAAGAATTAGAGGCAAAAAAAAAAAAATTAAAGCTGCAAGCAGCGTTGGGCGGGCACTCGCACGTGTAGCGCGTCGGTGTGCGAGGCGGCCGTGTTGCATATTCTGGAGCTCTGCCGGTGCGGCTGTGAATTTGCTACGCGCTTCGGACGCTGCATGAAGGTGTTTTACGTCACTTCCTGTTTCCCCTTTGTGGCACTACATAGCACTTGGCGCTATAAATATAAACTAATATTGGTGTGTAGATGTGTTTGGGGTGGGACAGTTATCAAGCACGTGAAGTTTTGTTCAGATGTGAGCATGTACACTGAAGTTACAACAACTTCCTGTTTCATGGCGAAGAGTTGATCTTTGACGCCACGGACATTGACGAAAACTCAGATAGCACAACTTTTCATCTTCAGTGCCTTTAGAAGGCACAGCAGAAAGTTGAAGTCGATCCGGAGTTCGTTAAAGTACGGAGTGTGTAAATCATCTAACAATGGCCATAAAATTCAAAATGGCCGACTTCCATTTTAGGGTATGGGTTCTTGAGGCTTTTTTGTGCGTCTTGATATGATACATGTCCCCAGAAAATTTCGTGCATGTAGGTTGAACGTGGACGAGAGGCAAATTTTCCTAATTTCGTAGGGGGCGCTAGCGAGCCATTTTGCCACACCCATGCGCGAAATGCGGAGGCAACTTAAACCTGCATGCTTTGCGGTCAGCGTGGGGCGACTCCTCTGGTTGCAAAAAGAAATAATGACAAGAAATAGTGACAAGATGTCAGTTGGGATAGGCTCCAGCGTTAACGATTGATGGAAAGACAAAATGACCCTACTTCTCACTTGATTTATTAACTCAGTAAACACTTTCCTCATGAGTTTATGGTCTCAATCGTTAGTTTCAAGCCTTCAATACAGCCTGATGTTCATTTAGTAAATTATGTTTCTATTTAGAGGAAAATAGACAATAAAGCAGTGTATGCTTTAGGGCGAGACTACCTTGTGATTAACAAGTCACTACCATGCCAAATCAGGCTAGAGGGACTTATATCCACTGCACAAATTTCACCAGCGCTGGGGAACAAGCTTATCAGGAATCAGCTGTTAATTATTTCCGGTAAGTACGTTTTAAGCCTGTTTTTAACCAGCCAAAAAATAGCATCCTGGTTAAAATCACAGTTAAAGTGAATTACAGAAGTAACCAAGCTTGCTAGCGCAACCGTCTCCTCCAAATATCGTCTCGTCCGGTGCTGCTGGTAGCAACAAACAAACAAACAAAAAAAACCCAAACATGGCGGCAGGCAAACTACCAGACTCAAGGATTCAAAACAGTCCACAAACCAATGGGTGACGTCACGGTGACTACGTCCACTTCTTTTATACAGTCTATGGGTAAATCTCATATACAAAAGTGTTTAGCATTGAATTTGTTTTTAATGCCACAGTCAAGCCACTTCAGTCATGATTAACATGTTAATATTTGGAAAAATGGTCTTTAAATAAGTCGTAAAAGAAGGTTTGGCAAACCAGACATCTTTTTAAGAGCTACTGCTTAAATTTTAAAAATAACAGTTGAAAACCATATATTTCCTCTGAGTTCTGCAAAATATTATGGTATTTTCAACTTATACAGAGACAACAGATTCTGGTTAGGAGGGTAACATTGCTAAAGATTTTTTGCTTTATAGGACTGAATGATTAATCGTTTTCAAATCGAAATTGCAATTTCAAAGAACACAGTTAGCTAATCGTGAAGACGGCGATTAAAATGTAGGTTAATTATGCGGCGCATCTGACCCGTTTTAAACGGTCATGCAGTTACAGATTCATTCTATTGTTGTCCCTGTGTGACAGACCTGCATGCCAATCACAAGCATCATACGCCTCCTGTTACGGTCCTACTCACCAATCAGAGCGGGCACAGGGTGAGTGCATTTTACAACAAAGGAAGCTAGAGGGCTTGTGCTTCTTCTATGGTTAAGTAGGCTATGTATTTAAATTGTGGTTTTTTGGTCTGTTTTAACTGTGTTTATTGTTGATGTACGGTCAGGAGTCTGCACAGGGTGTTTTATTTTGAAAATTGACCGGATTCTCCATGACGTTCTGTGTCTTGACTACCTGGTTTATCTGCTCTGCGCTGCTTGACGCAGCTTCTGTGAAAAATTGACTGGCAGTGAATATTGAACTTTAGCAAAACTTCAAAAAAAATAATAAATTGCAAATCGAATCGTAATCGCAATATCTGGCAGAAAAATCGCAATAAGGATTTTCCCTCAAATCGTTCAGTCCTAGCTTTATAACAATTTCGGTGTTATTCTCAAAGTTTTGGCCATCTTTTGTCTCAAAGGCATCAATCACTGTACTCATTAAGTAAAATCTCCAAAGGCAGAAACAAGGATAAAAGAGGAATTCCACTATAGGCAATAATCATATCCACGTTATTAAAGCAGAATTATCCTTTAACAATGCCACGATGACTAAAAAACAATTTTTAGTAGGCGAAAAAACTAATCGATTCATCAGGAAAATAACTGAAAGATTAATAATGAAAACAATCGTTAGTTGCCACCTTAGAAAGAAATGTTTTGACCAGCAAGTATTGCACACAGCACATGAAAACATAACTGACCTCAGTGCTGCACAGTCCAAGGCCCTGTCAGTACTGAGAGGCAGTTGTGAGATGTGGAGTCTGACAGAAAGTATCCCAGTAGCCTCTGGGTGATTTAAAGCCGGATGAAGCATGTGCCAAAACCAGAAGAGCCATGCTACAGTAGCATGACATCCTCACATGACCTTTTTTCCACTGTGGACCAAGAGACAGAAACTCACTCATCATCACGGTGTTTTCTGTCTGCTGGTGTGACTGGAAATCCATCCGCATGCACACAAAGAGAGAGAACAAGAGAGACACAGGGAACTGGAGCGAGAGAAGAGAGAACTGAAACTGAGTTTGTGATTGTAACAAAGGAGATTTCATTAAAACAGAATAACTTTCCACATTATTAAAAAAAACAAAAACATTGAGGATAAAAATCAAGGAAAGTGCATGTAAGAGGGAGTTTCAGAGAAAGGAGAAGAAATAGGAGAAGCAGCAAAGAAACCAGAGAGTGAGGAAGGACAAAGACAACTGCAGAGGTAATTTTAAGTAATCTCAGAATATGGAGGCTGGAGGACAGAGTTACCGCCTGGATCTTTAACAGTGGAAATCTGATCTGTGGATCCTGTGCAGGCTTGTGCCATGTTGTGTGGGATTCCACCGGAGGAGGGCTTCACCACATGTTTGTGTGTTCATTTTCATCTTTAGTGCCAAGTGTGTGTTTCGGAGCGGATATACACAGACTGTGTGTGTGTGCGCGTGCGCGCGTGCGTGCGTGTGTGTGTGCCCGCCCAGATGTTGGTCTGTGGTTCAGTCATAAATTCTTGACTATTTTAAGCCCGCTGTTGCTTTAGGCCCTGGTCAGACAGAAAGCGTTTTGCAGGTTTGAAAATGCGAGACGCACAGCAATGTCTTTTGGTTGAATTTGGAAAAGACAATTGCGCGGCGGTATTTTTATGTTGCAACCAACAAATCAGCTGGGCTGTCAGTCTAATCAAAGATTATAGCGCCAGCGATCTGTAATCATTGGTTTGCTGCAAAGTAATAACTGTCATATTAGCAGAAACTTGATCACAACTCACAGGTCTGTGTTTTTTGTTGCCAAAAACATCTGCTTAAACATAGACAAACAGGGCACTTGCTCTGGCATTTTTTGAGGGTGATTGGTGTACAAACACGCAGGATACATGGAAACGGAGATCCGTATGGGCACATGGAGACAACGCTGGTAGTAGTCTTAATGATGGTCGGTTCAAGGCTTATTTTAGGATAACTCTGGGACACTTTGATGCAGTCTCCAGACAATCCAAGCAACTGTAAACTTCCGTTTACAGTTATATAACGTTTTTTTTTTTTTGTTTTGGCCAATAATCAGCCCATAAAGCATGGACAGCAGCCCATTGGATCATTTTCTATACCGACACCGGGCCGGCCCAATCACATCTCTTACTAGCCCCCCACTCCCTCTGCTCTCTGTTTCTTGCATTAAGGCCCACCCCAAAAAAATCTTCAGACGGCTGCCGCTAAATGCGCGTAAATAACAGATATGTCTGCTACCAGACTGCTACCAGGGCTGCAGTAGCTTCAACATCAGCTACAGTACCCGAGGTAGTGCAGGCACAGGCACTTGAAGGAGTACAGGAGAGCCGTGGCCACTGACAGGCAGAGGAGGAGGTGTGTGTTAGCGAGTGACAAAGTGACAGGGCAGAGGGGGAGACAGAGCAGGAGGAGAGTGGAGGTGAAGCGGTAAGCATAGAGTAGCTCAACCTGTAGGGAGGGAGCAGGGAGGTAGGGTCATTTATACTGGGGACATGTAGCCACCACTTTTTGAAAGCATTTGTTAAAAATGTTAATTAACAAATAAAAATGCTATGAAAAAGGTTTATTTGCACAATAAGCCTGCAATGAAATGTAAATATAGAAGAAAATTCTGTACTGTCCAAAAAAGTAATTGGACTGATTACTGCACTATATTCTATTATATTTTTATATTCTGAATTGTCACTTGCCACCTGAATTTTGTACTTCCCTGGTGCAGAAAATGCCTCCAGAATGCAGGAAATTAAGTGTTTAATGCTTAAAATCTTCTGGGGGGAGGACCCCACATATTAGAATATTATTAGAATATATTCTTGTCTTGTTGTCATGGCCCCAATTTTGGGCAATGTTACATCTCATGGGCTAAGTGTTTCATCAATAGTGTATTGTGAGGGGTGTCTGATATTGGTGGGCCGCCTGGGCCACAAATGCCGATTTTTTGTCCCAGCCCTGGCAACAATTCATCAAGGCTGGCAGAACAGGAAAAGCAAATGGGAAAATAAGTCCTTTGAATGTTTCACAATGAAAAATACAGCTATGTGACATGCATTAGGGATGGATCACGACATTATTAAAATTGTTTGAATAGTCCTTAAATTATTATTATTTTTAAATCAAGTAGTTTACACGACTATTGTCTAAACATGGTAGTATGTGTATATATATTATGGTGTAATTTGATAACTTATATATTGTATGGGATGCTTGCATCACATGCTATTGAGACTTCCTTGCCCTCTTCAGATAAGACTCTCAGACTGCAACATGTGTCTTTGTAAAGAGAGAAACAGACAGGCAGAGTTAGACTTTTTTTCTGTCAGCTCGTTCTGCTCCGTTGAAAGTGAATTTACCATACAGAATCGAATACGAGTGCACTTAGCTGCGGCTAGCTGACCGTGTGCTTCTCCACTATACCGCAGTTCTGTGCCCATGCATGCAGCAAACTGAAAACACTGTCTGTCAGAGCGTCCACACGAAAAGGGAAGGAAAGACAGCAGCAACAAGATAATGGTTTCATCTTTATATAACAAAGTCTGACTTTGTGAAACAGTGTCCATCTTGACTGTGTTTCAGCACCAAGCATCATCGATGTAAAACAGAGTCCTCCTCTCATCTTGCGGCTATTACTTTATAATGCCACGACATGTTTACCTTGTTAAATGCACACATTAAACAGCAGGCTGTGAACCCATCTAGCACTCGTACTTGTTGTAGCTCAGATGATGCAAAGTAGGCCGTTCATTACCAAGCACCAAATAACCAAATTAGGATACAATAATGAGTCATTAGCAAACTGTTAAACAATTAAATATTGAACTGTTGGTTCCTTTAAAACTAACCTTCATCTGGGAGGGATCAGAGGGATACGTGAATATTTGATCGGTCAGATTTATTGCATGACTCATTGGACAGAGGAAAGCTGTTGCTCTCAAACATTGTCCACTGAATTTGTGTGCTGATAAAGGGACGGAGCAAATAGGCCGACAGATGGAAGGTTGCAAAGTAATTTTATGGTACCTTGGAAGAGTATTTAGTATTTTTGAAATAAAAAAAAAAAAACAGCAGTTTATTTTGATTCATGGCATGGCTGCTGCATTTTAATACAGTTAAAATTAGAGTGTCTGGAATTTTATTTTAGAATACATTTTGATGCATCTTAGGCGACATTTTACATGGCAGGGTACACGTGAGGGGTTGGCATTTCACCATGAGCGGGGAGCGAGGGGGGTGATGGTAAAACAACTGCGAGGTCATGTTTACATTGGTCAACTCCCTCTCAGTGGAGCAGAGGTGAATGGAGATAAGAGAGCAGCCTGTCTCACTACAGAGGAACACGATGTGAAACCGAGTTTTATACAAAACGCGTGTTTATACAAAACTGTTTCAACGCAGCAACAAGACATAATGTACCAAGGATGGTCAGAAGAGTCCCTGATTATCAGAGGACACTATGACTCAGAAAATGGTGTTTGCTGCTGTTGAGACAGAATAAATTTACTGACCACAAGCTGTCATGATTTAAAGCCATGTTCTACCTTTAGTTTATCACATTTATTTGTCAGGGCTGTCAATTAATGCGTTAGTAAGAGGCCTTCTCCAAACATTACTGCTTTTAGCTGATCAGTCTCTAAGTCTACATCCAGATTCTGTATCTGTGATAAGTCAGTCATCTTTCCTGAAGGGGACCATCAGAACACCTTTAAAAATAAAATGGGAACTAAACACTGAAATCTTTTGGTGAGGTTTGTGGTTGGAACATAAACCCAGAGGCATTCTTCATGTCACAGGATTACCTGTTCTGGTCTAAAGTAATGACCAATAAGATGACCAACTTCAGATATTGTGCATGCGTGCACGGATACACGCATGCACAGTATCTAAACATCAAATTAAGGCGGCAGCGGTCAGCAGCAATAACCCATCAGTACTCAGTCACCTAGAAACAGCAAAGCTCTTAGCAAGACATCCTTTCCACAATTCAAAAGAGACACCGCAGGCGTTCGAATTTACTGGCTGAATCATGCAACCAGCAGACAAAACAAGCGTGTGCACGTGTGAGAGCTGTTCTGGTTTTGTAACTCGATAAGGTCATCTGAGCAGTTCACTGGTTTGAATGAGCCATGCAAAATGTTTCAGTCTACCTTTTATTACAGTTTTGACTACTTGTTAAAAAAAGATGTAGAATTTCTACGCTTTGAGACAAGCAGGAGAATTTTAAGTACAGGCTTGAATCAGTAGCTTGTTGTTTTAGAACAGTTGAACTTTATCAATTTTCATCCATCTTCCCATTTATGCTATGGCTGGGTACAGCATATTTATTTATTTCTATTTACTGTGTTTTGCCCAACTGATCTCTGTCATTCATTTGCTCCATTAGTCTATTTATTTACTTATTTTTGTCAATTAAGCAATAAAATTTAGTAACTTTATTTATCCACACACAAAGCATAACAATATAAAAGTAAAATGTACATAGCAGGAAGTAAAAGTGCAACATCCTCTCAGGACTTCTGGTTTGGGGATTTACAAACTAGTCCAGAAGAAAGCATCTTCACTTGGATGTTGTTTAAAACAAGCGATTCATTTGTACTGTTTCACTTCTACTCAGTTTTGCCACCTGGATCGTAACACACATTTTGAGGTTTGGCAAAAGGCTTGAAGGAGGCAGCAACGTAAAGAAGAGGATGGCAAAGTCAAGCAAGCAGCAAGAGTTTTGATGATATTACTGAAAAGAAAGGACAATTAAGATTTTATACTGATTAATGAGTTTAATTCATATTGTATGGGAAATGTAATGAACTTTCAGATGAAAATTAGATCTATGCTATGTATGCCTTTAATGTAGCTGGCCTAAAGCCAAAACAGTCCTGCTTTCTTTGGTACTTTATAGTTTGTACAGCAAAGCATGGACATCCACCTGCTGTTAAACACATTTCTCAGAAACTAGAGCAGCAGGAAACGACCGTTACATTTAGGCAGGGTGAACAGAGATGTTCAGCCTTTAACTGCATTTCCATCCCATTCTCAAAGCAACACCTTCACCCACACAGCATGCCATCAGCAGCACAATATAATAGTTCCTCACATTTGTACTAAGACAAAGTATCCCTGTCCTGTAACTGCACACCTTTGTTAAAGGTTGTTCAACCACCCACAGCCTCAGGCATTTTCTCATCAAGCGCAGCATGGATGTTTAACACTAAAAGGTATCCATTGTTGCTTGAAGTGGATGAAATCCTTTAAGCCTACCCAAGCCAGACCCATGCTGTTGCTCCCAGTTTAAATTTGCTTGTACAGTAACTGTGGAGACAGATTACCTTCATCCAGCCCCTTAACAGTTGATCAGCTAAAAATGCCTGACCTGACA
The DNA here is from genome assembly GCF_021292245.1 of Micropterus dolomieu. Lineage (NCBI taxonomy): Eukaryota > Metazoa > Chordata > Actinopteri > Centrarchiformes > Centrarchidae > Micropterus > Micropterus dolomieu. The sequence continues at coordinate 16,143,158 of NC_060170.1, forward strand.
TGTTAAAGCAGACTCTGTTTTTACAGCAAACAGAGTTGCTCAGATACATAAAAGTGGGTCATTACAGAGAAAATGTTGTGATTGTACTCTATAACTGTCACTTCAGGCCCCATTTTCACCATACATACCACCAGGGCTATTTTCATTATAGATCACTCTGCACATTATTTTCAATAAATAAATAGTTTAATCTATAAAATGTCAGAAAATATTGAATATATAGTCTTTTCTCAGATCAGTCCAGATATTCCATTTACATGGATATAAAACGAATAAAAAAAGCAAATCATCACATTGTTGAAGATGCAGAGAACGTTAATGAAACAATCGATTATGGCAATAAATAAATTGTTTTATCGTTACAGCTCTGCATTCTGAAGATTCAGGTTGGAGTTTTTATATAACATTTAAGACTGCAACTCGAAAGCTACAAAAACCATGAAATATATGGATTTTGATCAACAAAATAGAGGCAGATTCACTGTCTGCCTATCAACTTACTGATTAATTAATTGCCTCAGCGCCAAAGTATAATTTTCAATATCTCATCACACTTTCAAAAAACAAACCTAACTCAGCAGCAGAATCAGCACAGCCACCCAAAAACATATAAGTCATAAAGCGTGTTGGTAAAACAGGGGACGGGACAAACAAAACCTATAAGGTTCCTAGAGATAAGGGGTCATCTGAAGACTGCATCACTGGGTGAGGCTCCTCGACACAAACCTGATACCAGAGCCAGGAGAGGATAGAGATCAATGTACATGAGACTTTTAACATGCAACAAGGTTACGTTGCTCTACTTTATTATCTGCCCGTACACTGAAGGTGACCTACAGGGGCTGAAGTCAGATTAAACAGATCAGACTTTACTGACCAGCACACACAGAACGAGCAGGCAGTCAATCCGTAGTATTTCCTGAGCGACCCAGGAAACATGTGACATGTGACAGTCAGCGACCGCGCTGGCTGGAAAAAGTTGCCCACTTGTAGAGCTGAAACGATTAGTCAATTAATCAGTTTGTTGAAAGACTGAAGCAAGAGAACATTTCACTTAATGTGAAGATTTGATGGATTTCTTAGTCCTCGGATAATAAATTAAATCTCTTAGAGTTATGGACTTTTGGCCAACTGTTTTGATGAAACATTAATTGTTTCAGTCCCCTTTCAAGTAAAAAGGCATGCTAGTATCAGTGTCTTCAAAGTGAGAATTTTCTGCTTTTCGCTGTCACTTCGTATTGATCATCATTGGGTCATACATGTCAGATTGGCCTTTGGAAAGCGTTTTCACTCTTTTATGACATTTTATAGATAAAGCGATTAAGAGTCCTTTTATGTAGTCTCTGAAAGGTTACATTTTTACAAGCAGTCAACAGCTGCATCCACAATCAGCTTTGAAGATTTTAGTGATTTTATAAAGGTTAATTTCTAAAAGAATGCTTTATTGGTGGTAGTTGGCTACCACAACTATAACACCAATGTAATGACTGGAGGAAAATAGAACAAAGCATTAAAAATGTCCCTGGTTCAATACCAGCCTTTGCTGCATGTCTTACCCTGAAGTCACACTCAACATATATATCTTCTTAGGCAGAACATAAACATTTACAAGCAAACAATGACACACTCCGTCTAACTGAGGTATTTGCGATTGAACTATAGCAGGGTAGAAATAACATGGAAAAATGTAGGCTAGTCTCCCTCACACATTTGGAACATACAGAAGCTTAAAAAACAAAAAAAAACACTGTTCAATCAGGAAAAGAAATTGCTTTACTATATACACACCCCCCCACAGCCACACCCTCCAGCATCTGTACCAGAGAAAAGTGGCCCCACTGGTCTCTTCCATTCACACATCTCCACTCACACTCAGAAAATCTTTAAAATGCAAATAAAAATCTATTGAATGCTCATTTATTCACAGACTTGTTATATCAGGCCAAATGTGAACCAGCAAAAACAACAATTTTGTATAATTTAAAAACCGTACAATTGCACATAAGACAACCACCGAGTACAGCTTTAACAGCAGCCCCCCCACAATAAGGCAGGAGGACTCTTTGATTTTGACGGACTGGTCCTGTGAGGAAGCTTCAGGTTAGGCAGGTTTGATTATACGCAAAGTGGCATTTGTCATTACGAGACGTACTGGCCAATTTAGAAAGCGCACACAGAACAGACCGCTAGTGGACTGTGAGAAAAGATTCACTGAATTTGACAAAAAGAAATATATTGGATTATAATCGCATGCCCAAGCTTAAACAAGGCTTTTATTGTGATAAATTTTCAGGAAGGTCTTGTGGAAAACTCACTGACTAGCAGCTTCAGTCTCATTTCTTGGGCTCTCAGTGTTTCCCCCCCCATACGTTCATTTATTTTTGGGTGCCCGCCACAATATCAACACTGACCGCCACATATTGATTTTTTTTTTTTTTTTTTTTCCCCCACTAGGCATATTTAAAATTATATCTGATTGCAGAGCTGCAGGCAGCGTGTATTCGTGCAGCATATCCTCTCGCTCGTCCCTCGCTCTTGTTCTCGGTCCCTCTCCCTTATGAACACAGCTGCACAAATCAGTCCAACACAATGATGTCAATGTTGGAGACCCAGGTCATAAAAGTTATTAGCAAGCATGTAAGGAGCCTAGCTAATAAGAAGAGCTGAGTTAAATGTTAGAATACAGCTGGGTTTTCAAGGCTAACAGGCTGTATATAGCTGGTAGTCAGTGTCGACTGCACGCACGCGCGCCCGCGTCATTCTGTGGGAAACACTGGGCTCTCGTTATATTTCACTCGGGAGCAGCTGAGTCACGTGCAGAATTAGGTCTTTGGCTGGAAATCAAACCGGTTTGAACACTTAATTGCACCAACCACACTCACACACACAAAAAGAGAACATTTCTCTGATTGGCTGATAAAAATGCTTTTATAATTGTGAAAGAGCATACATCCTCAACAAACAGCTGATGTCATCCTGAAAACTTCCCCTGAAGTATCAGTAAAAGCTCACAAATGACTGGCACAGAGGAGAATAAATCATTCTGGTACTGTTACAGTGATGATGTATTTTAGTTTAATACTAATGGCTATGTTATTCAGCCCTTGTTATGCAAGAATCATATGGTGTGCAATGCTGCTTTTGGCCATTTAATCCCCATTTTACACACAAGAGATTAGAAGGGCAAAATGTGTAGCCACTAAACGTCAAAGCCCCCCCCCCCACGCAGCAAAAAAGTAAACCAACAAACGTGTGTTTCAGGGCAAACTGTTCAGAAGCACATCCTAAAATCTTACAGTTGACCATTCACACACACCCCCACCAATGGGAAGGCACAGCATGACCCAGCACTATGTCGTAATCTTAATCACACGCTGCCAACAGGGCCAGGAATGCATTTCTGTGACCCACTTCGCCTCACTGTTCCTGTTCCTGGCCCGACATCCTGTGAGGTGATACTGTGCTTTATATTAATTTACTGTCAAGTCAGAGTGACTCAGTGGAGCTACTGTGAAAAGCTAAAAAACATGTTTTCAGGGTCACTTCACATAAACACAAGTGAATGGTTTTTGTCAGCATTGTGATTTTAGTTAGTTTCTTATACTTCATGAGGAACCTGGTAGCTTTAAAAGGGAAAGTATTAAGAGAAAACAATGCATGCAATAACTGCGGTTTTCTGTAAGCTGAACTGTACTGCAGATAAAGTTCTTCCTAAGCAACGGCACTTTCACGCAAATGGGGAAGAACATCATATCTGCAAGCCTGATTTACAGATTCATGACTTATTTAAGAAAAACAGGAGGCAGCACCTGGTCGGCAGCTGTAACACACTAGTTTCAGGATGTAGTACTGAAAACGAACCACACAGAGCACCCTGTAAGTAAATGTTATGGTCTGAAACATGGCTGAGATCTTAAACCTCCAGTGAAGAACTTCTGGCAGTGAGATACTTTCATGAGCACTGTTGACACATGTTTATGATGTATGCCTACAGGTGTATGGAGGACTGATCCTGACAAATTCAGATATACAGAAATAAATAAATGCTCAATAAATAAATAAGCATCTGATTAAGTGCACAAAAAAATAAAGTAAATAAATAAATGTAGGTAGTAATTAAGTTATACAAGGAGACATAAATGTATATATCCATTTTAATTAGTTTCTTTACTTATTCACCTTTGTAATAATTACCTTATTTATTTATTGTCCATTATAATTTTCAACTTTATTAATTACTTCTTTTTTTAAATGTATTTATTTGTGTGTGTTTTAATATTTGTCTGTTTATTCTTCTGTTGCATTTTCTACTATTTATTTCCCCAATGGTTATATATTTCTGCCTGTCCTTTTTACATTTCTCTATGCATTTCTGCCTCATTATGCAAATGAGGAGGGGCTGTGTCTCAAGGGGTGAACTTCCCCCCCCTATTCGTGGACCAGTCAGACGCTCTAGCTCTAGGCCTACTCTACCTGCACACATCAACAAGCTTGTTCCTCACACAGTCAGATGGCTTCCTTCAGTGCGCTGAGGAGGTGTTTAGCAACTGTTTGAAGACAGTACTACTAGCCATGTCTTCGTTCTTTTCATGTGCACACTCTGACCTACAGAGTTTTCAATTAGCAACTTATACGGACACAGAACTGCAGGAAAGTGAGCTGTTGTTTCTGAGAGTCACATGGTCAGTTAGCCGCAGCTAAATCTGGAGTACACCCCTATTCGAGTATTTACGGTAAATGCTCCCACATGGAGCAGCTTGTTGCTCTGCTGTTTCAACAAAAATGCCAGTCAGGATGAAAATTCAACCGTGGTGTTGTGTCGGGAGATGCAGTGACTTAACCAGCGGTGAGTAAGAAATATTATGAATAATACATGTAATTTGTTAAGCTATGAGGAGAGTAAAAGTCCGTTAGCCGCTGGGCTAATTTATGTGGTGTTAATATCATATAGGCTGAAGCTCTTAAGCTAGTGGTGGTAACAAAATAAACTAATCTTGACAATTACCGTTAAGAATTTTATGCTTCTGTTAAGTATGATTGCTAGTAAGCCGTGTTTTATGTGTGGTGGTGGAGTCAATTTAAAGTTAACTTTACGGCACTTAACCAGTCAAAATGATTTAATAAAGGCTGGTTACTGTACTTCTGTCTTGCACAGAAAACAGAGGGAGAGGCCTGCGGAGAACATAACCATATTCTGAGGAGAAGGAGTCGGAGGATTCGGAGTCAACAAAGAAAAGTATCCCCAAATAAAATATATTCCTTTTATATTTCCCCTTACATGCCTTGTTGTTTTATGTGTAGATACAGAGGAAGAATGGGACACAGCACACATCTCATCGTTACTGTGTGTTAGAGCATGGGAGAGCAGTGGATACGGTTAATACAGCCCACATCCCTAATATTATTGTGCAACTATAACAAGCGGAGAACATTCAAGATTTTTTTTACAACTGTCCGTATGGTTTATTCATCTTGTGTAATGAATGAAAATAAATAGGCCTACTTGGCTCATCTCTACTTTGACATTTAAGATTAGCTGTGTTTGATCCACCTTCATACACATGTGACATTACTGTACAACTTGAGAAAGGTAAGTTGTTTTCCGCTCCAGCCTGCCTAAAAGAAAAGCATTTTTGGGATTAAATGGGCTTTATTAGCTGTTGCAGTGCAGGGAGAACTAAGAACATACCCATTTCTCAACTTATTATTCTAAATCATGCAATAAAGAAGAAATGCATAATAAATCCTGGGACAAATACTGTACAGCATGTAGCCTAATGAACAGGCCTTGTGTTATAGCTGACTTGGGCAGTGAAATGTTTCATTTTTTAATTCATGGGGTCATAGTTGTCCACAACTCAAATCAGAATTTAAGGAGAAATGTTTTATACCACCTCAAGAAAGGTAGGAAGGTATTTCAATGTATAACTGCAGTACTTAAATCTAAGTAAAGTCATTTCCCTGACATTTGTGTTATTTTACTTTTAATAGACACATGTAACAGGTTGGGCGGCACGGCGGTTTGTGCATTTAATCAGATGCTTATTTATTTATTGAGCATTTATTTATTTCTGTATTCATTTCTGAATTTGTCAGGATCAGTCCTCCATACAGGTGAGTTTGACTGCAGGCGCACAGTTTTATACTCAGCCTCGTGTTAAAAAAAGAAAAAAGATATACAGACAACTTTCTACAGTATGGAGACAATAATCCATCATTTAGGTAGAGATGTTATGTACACTTCTTAGGTTTGTTTTTCGACCAAAGGGCTCTGCCAAACTCCGTCGATACAGACAGAGATGCACCACCTCCCTCCGATTTCAATTCAAGTGGCTTTTTTGGCATGACTTCAGAAAACACAACATTGTCAAAGCATATAAACACAAGCTATACACAATTATAATAAACAAAATAAACAAACAATTCTCTTAACAATGCACGCCCTTCCGCTCTGGCAAACTAGTCATTGCTGGGTGGCGTAAAACGTATCATTACCGGTGCGCCAGCACGGGAAATGTCGCCACAGACACCAGATTTAAAAACTCTAGCGCACTGCGAATACAGAGATTTATCTGGAGGGGAAACTCATAATCAGCATTGTGTGAACTTGTTTGGTGAGGGCTTGAATGTATAGGACGTTCCTTTATACATGAAACAAAGGAAAGATGAGTTGCACACTCTTAGTCCTGATGTTAACATTACTTAATTTAACTTCATCAACTACATGGAGTTGGCGATGTGGCATTGGATGAGACTAAAACTATTTTGAAAATCAATTAATTGTTTCAGTCATCAGTCAAGCAGCAAACATTCACTGGTTCTAGCTTCTCAAATGTCCCAATTTGGTGCGTAAGTTATACTAAATTTAATGTATTTGGGTTTTGGCAGATGCCACCTAATCGGCAGACTAATCCATTACAAAAAGTTGGAGGCATAAACTTGACTGACAGATGGGACCAGATTTTTAATAAAAAGGGTCCCTCATTTTGATCAAACTGGCTGGCACACCTCCATCTCCTTTCCATCCAATATCCTTGTTTGGTTTATGGAACAAACATACAAAATCAGTTTATTAAAAAAGGAATAAGTAGTGGTTTTAAAGCATATCCCTTCTCATCTTGTACTTTACGCAGCCAGACTTTGTGGCATCTTTGTTTTGAATTTCATCTGAATATTTTCTGGCGTCCTTCCATTCAATGAATGTTGCTCTAGTAGGACAGAAAGCCAATTGCAGAACAGGTTGTTTGGAGGATTGCAGCCTTAACACTCCAACCAGCTCATCTGCCGCTCAACCTGTACTTAGGATTTGTAAAGAGGATGCATGTCAGCACTTTCAAAAGGCACAAGACTAAAAACAACTAGTCCCAAGAGACGGTGACGTTGCTTTCTATTTAAGATGTTCAACCATCACACCAGTTCCAAAACTGGTCACAAAGGTCATTGACCCACACGTGATTGTATCTTCAACTTCCTTACAGACAGAAAGCAGCAGGAGAGCTTGGACAATCTTACATCCACCACCAGCAGAGTAAACAATGGCACCACCTGGGGATGTCAACAGTCCCTACAGCCCTGCTCCCTTTACGTCACAACTGCACCTGAGGTCCTCTCTGTCAAACTCTGCAACCCCCATCGGTCACATCAGAGACAGTGGAGGATATGCGTAAAGGGTAGAGAATGACCAGGAGGTTGGGGCCACTGCCAAGAACCTGAGTTCTCTGGATAACTGTTCTGAATAAAATCTGAAAACTTCTTCCCTTATGGCTTTATTGCCTTTTTAACTAATATTTTATACCAATTTTTATGCTTTTATGGATTGTTTTGGCATAACAATAAATATACTGTATGTGCATAGTAAGCTAATGGCAACCAAATTCCTTGTATTCACATGTACAACTGCAACGATTAATCCATTAAGCCTAGTTCACGCTACACGATTTTAAGCCTGATTTGCGGGTCGGAGAGCTCTGCGACCGTCAGGCTGTGATCAGGGGTAAATTGGTGATCGATCAGCAGTCGCCAGTCATTCATTATGTGTGAACTACTCAACGACGCATCAAACGGCTCCGACACATCACAGGCGTCTGCCAGATATCTAGCATGCTAAATATCTGGAGATGTTGGCCGACTTGACATCTACGTCCAGTCAATGAGAGCAGGCAGCTGGCAGAGCATTTTTCAGTGCAAAACACTTTTTACTGACCTCCAGCTCTCTCTGTAGCTCAGACAATCCCCGCTACCTGCGTGAGGTAATCCATTCTTTCAACCATATTCTTTGTCTTTATAATTGCCATCTTTATAATAACAAACAACAGCTGTTTCGTGTGCAGGTTCGCGTCATTTCCCGTGTGTTTTCTTGGCAAAACGTGGTTTGGAGACCAGCGTCGGGTGACACAGCCGCTGTCAGCTCACGTAGTGTGTGACCCACTGTCACCGATTAGTCACGTAGTGTTATCGCCACAACGACTTCAAGACTCAAGTCGTGTAGTGTGAACAGCATGGTGATCGGCTGACACTGAAAGTCGTGTAGTCTGCACAAGCCTTTAGTTGTCAACTATAAAATTAAATCAGAACAGTTTTGATTAGTGGTTTGAGTGAAGAAGCTGAATATTTTCTGGTTTCTTTAATCCGCTTAGAAAGCAAACTGAATATCAATATTTTTCAAAATTTTACAGACCAAACAACTAATCAATTAAACAAAAGATTAATTTACATTGAAAATATTTGTTGGTTACACTCAAATAAAAAAAAAAAAAAACTTATTCTGGGCCTTTGCTGGGTTCCAAGAGTGACTCAGCAGGATAATAAATC